>NC_137082.1:30476708-30836309 GCF_951640355.1 Cnephaeus nilssonii
AGGCTTTGTAGCAGTAAGAAAGTGAGGTGACACCTGGTTCCTGCAGGGAAGGCTATTGGCTTGTTTGAATAATTCCACAGGCTGGCAAAGACTGAAACCCAATACTCAGAGATAAGGAGGAGCTAGCTGCACCTGGTTCATTAGATAAAGATTGTTTGGCTAGGGCAACTTTCAGTTAGGCCATTCAAGGCCCTCCTGCTTTCACCAGATGTCAAGGTAGCACAAACTATCGAATCTTAATTTCAATCACTCCTGGTTAATTATGAGGGTTCTTTATGGGTACTGATTTTTGGACGACTTTTTGGCATCTCTGATTTTTTTTTCTTATTTAACAAACTCATGGATTTTTCATTTTATATACAACTAGTGGTCCGGTACACAGATTTGTGCATATTGAAAGGAAATTAATTAGAAGAAATATTTTAATATCACTATTCGCCCTTTCTCTATAATAGAAGTGTCAGAGATGAAAGAAAATTAGTAAAATATATATGAAAATAATATATAAATTGATTAATAAGTAAACAATAACAACATGATATAACAACAAAGACATGATATAAAAAACAACAAAAACATTGATAAAAATGACTGATAAATTGATTAAACTTATTTTAATATCTCCTTGTATACCACATTAAGAGTAAAAACACTTCCAGAGTGCTTGACTAATTTCCCTTGTGAAGTATTTACAACCTTTAACGTCACACGCTCTTCGAACTCGAGAGAAAGCAACATACAACTGACCATGTGCAAAAACGGGTTCAGGTAGGAATATTCCTACTCTGTCTAGAGCTTGTCCTTGTGATTTATTAATAGTCATCGCAAATGCTGGCATCACGGGAAACTGTCTTTGAATTAATTTAAATGGGAGGCCAATGTCAGATGGGAACAAATCAATTCCTGGAATCAGAACAACCTCTCCTTCCGCAGATCCTGTTAATACTTCAGCTTTGATTATGTTAGGTCGCAATCTTGTGATAATAAATCTAGTATCATTACAAAGACCCCATTTACTATTAAGATTTCTCAGTAGCATGATTATTGCACCCACTTTCAATTTTAATTTATGACACGGCATTCCTGAAGGAGTAATACTATTAAGAAATTCGATGGGAAAATTTCCCTTTTCGGCATCAACCGTTGAATCGATGGAATCATCACTCAAATAAGTGTGAAAATCGCCACTTTCAGCTTCAGAATGTCAACAAAAACAACCAAATTCACAATCAACAATGACAGATCGAAACATGCTTGCGATTGGCGCCAGCGAGAGCTTTATATGTATCGTGCATGCTCGAGTCAACATTTATTTTTATTTTTTTTAATATATTTTTACTGATTTCAGAGAGGAAGGGATAGGGAGAGAGAGATAGAAACATCAATAATGAGAGAGAATCATTGATCGGCTGCCTCCTGCACACCCCCCAGTGGGGATGAGCCCACAACCTGGGCATGTGCCCTTGACAGGAATTGAACCCAGGACCCTTCAATTCACAGGCAGACACTCTATCCATGGAGCCAAACCAGCTAGGGCTCAACATTTATCTTAAATTGCCAGTGCACGTCATATGTGTCAGATGGTCAGACAGACATACGGTCAGTCACATAGCCTTTTATATATATACTAGAGGCCCAGTGCACGAAATTCATGCATGGGAGGGAAAGGGGGTCCCTCAGCCCAGCCTGCACCCTCTCCAATCGGGACCCCTCAGGGGATGTCCGACCGCTTCTCGCAATCCAAGACCGTTGGCTCCTAACCGCTCGCCTGCCTGCCTGGCTAATCACCCCTAAACCCTCTGCCTGCCTGCCTGATCGCCCCTAACTGCTCCCCTACCAGCCTGATTGCCCCTAAACTGCTCCCCTGCTGGCCTGATCGCCCCTAACCGCCTCTGCCTCGCCCCGCATCCGGGGCCCAGGATTCCCGCAGGTCGCAGGCACCCAGGACCTGGCTTTGCCCAGGCTGGCCACAGCTGCAGGGGACCGTGGGCAGGTGGCTTTGCCCAGGCCACAGGCACTGGCTCCCGGGACCGTGGGGCAGGCGGCTTGTCCCTCTCCCGGGTCGCAGCCTGGCTAGTCCCCATTCCTCTCTTGAGAGCTCATTTGTGCCTGGCTGGGTCCCATTCCTCTCTCCCCAGTGTTGAGTGTCTGAGCAGTATGGCATGACATCGTGAGGGCGTGATGACCATTTGCATATTAGCTCTTTCTTATATAGGATTATATAGGATAGATTGTATATATAGATGTTATTTAATTTTATTACCTTGACTTGTATTTAGGAATTCCCCCCCTCCAAAAAAAAAAATATGCTCTCTCTGTTGTTGGGTTTGTTTTTTGTGTGTGTGTGTGTGTGTGTGTGTGTGTGTGTGTGTGTGTGTTTTAATCCTCACCTGAGGGTATGTTTTTATTGATTTTATATATATAGAGAAAGAAACATTGATGGGTTGCCTCCCATACATGCCCCAACTGGGAATTGAACCCACAACCTTTTGGTATACCAGACGCCGCTACAACCAACTGAGCCACCTGGCCAGGGCTGAACTATGCTATCTTTTTTGGGAATTGGTGTAAAGGGGAATTGTGGCATCAGAAAATAAAATAGCATTCTAACTTTTCTGGCTCTTTTAGATTTACAGCAAATCTATTTATAGCAAATTTAGAGAATTCTGTCATTAAACCATCTGAGTCCCAAGTCTTTTTTTGGACATATTTCTTGGATAATATTTTCAATCTTTTTAAAAATATATATATATTTTTTATTGATTTTAGAGAGGAAGGGAGAGGGAGAGAGAGTTAGAAACATCAATGATGAGAGAGAATCAATGATTGGCTGCCTCCTGCATGCCCCACACTGGGGATCAAGCCCACAACCTGGGCATGTGCCCTAAAGGGGAATCGAACCATGACCTGATGCTCAACCATTGAACCACACCAGCCAGGCTCAACCTCTTTCTTATTTTTGTAGTTTTATTTCCCAGAAGATGGTCTACTTTATCAAGATTTTCATATATATTAAAACAGAGTCAGTTATGGTATTTTCTTATTTTCCTGGTGTTCTTAAGATGCAAAACCACATTCTCTAAAGCTAAGAACAGAATACTTTAAAGAGATAGTTAGATCAAGATAGATGGGGTGGAAACTGACTAAAATGAAAGGAAAATAACAATTAAATACAAAGAGTACTGTTGATGACTGAAGAATATTAAATTCGTGGAAGATGAAGAAAAACTTGAGATACTCTCCTATGATGCAGAGAAAAAGGACAAAGATTTAATTGACAATGGTGACCCAATGTGATAATTTTAGTGGAGGAAAAGAACAACAATCTGTTCACAGATTAGACAGGAACATAGAAGAAAACTTTTCTAAGCTGAAAAGACCTTTTATTTCTAGAAAATTGATAGAAAAAGGCCTGCACTGAGACATACTGGCAAAATGTTTGACTTTTGAGGGTAATAAAAAGTCCCAACAAGGCCGGAACTGGTTTGGCTCAGTGGATAGAGCATCGGTCTGTGGACTCAAGGGTCCCAGGTTCGATTCCGGTCAGGGGCATGTACCTTGGTTGTGGGCACATCCCCAGTGGGGGGGGGGGGGGTGCAAGAGGCAGCTGATCGATGTTTCTAACTCTCTATCCGTCTCTCTTCCTCTCTGTAAAAAATCAATAAAATATATATTTTTAAAAAAAGTCCCAACAAGCACCAGGCAAACTGCTCACCTAAAACAGCCCAGCCCAGATTGCTATCATTTGTTTTGAAGTATAATTGACATGTAAAATTACAGTTAAGCCCTGGCCGGTTGCTTAATGGTGAGAGCATCAGCCTGAGCACCAAAAGGTCTCAGGTTTGATTCCTGGTCAAGGGCACGTACCTCGGTTGCAGGTTTGATCCTCCGGCCCCAGTTGGGCCATGTGCGGGAGGCACCCATTCGATGTGTGTCTCTCTCCCCCTCCTCCTTCTCTTCCACTCTCTAAAAATCTATGGAAAAAATATCCTCAAGTGAGGATTTAAGAAAATAAAATTACAGTTAGCCCTTGAACAATGTGGGGAGAGAGGGATAGGGACACCAACCCCTGCACTACATATATTTAAAATAAATATATTTTGTATTTATTTCAGGGAGGAAGGGAGAGGGAGAGAGAGATGGAAACATCAATGATGAGAGAGAACCATTGATTTGCTGCCTCCTTCTCGCCCCCTACATGGAGCTGTAACCCGGGCATGTGCCCTTGACCAGAATTGAACCTGGGACCCTTCAGTCCGCAGGCCTAGGCTCTATCCCTGAGCCAAACCAGCTAGGGCTGTCCCATATATTTTAACTTGTCTCCCGCCAGTGAGCATTTCCGAGCAGCTAGTTTCAAATGGGCTCGGTTTGCTGACGAATGTAGATACGGTCCTCGGAAGCCTCCCACACACCCGCCTGTGGTCCCCGCGCGAGGGCGGGTCTTCCCACCGCCGTGTCATATCCACCCATGACTTCTGGTACCGCCCCACCTTGCAGACTTTCAGGGTTTCAGGTGTCCACTGGGCGGCCGCGGCCGAAGAGCTTGAGCAGGAGAGGAATGGGACTCGGGGTTCGGCATTGGGAGCCCCTTCCCCAAACCAGTGGGCTCCCTCCCTGTCGCCAAAGATGTGGGGTTCAGCGAGGGCGTGGCCCCACTGGGTTTGTTGGAGAGACTGGGGACTGAGCCCAAGGGTCTTGGGAGGTTACAGGCGAGGAGTAGAGGAGCTCTAGGCAGACTCGAGTGGGTGAACGCGGGTCCCAAGCGTGGGCAGGGATTCAGCCACCAAAGGGTTAAAGCACT
The DNA here is from genome assembly GCF_951640355.1 of Cnephaeus nilssonii. NCBI lineage: Eukaryota > Metazoa > Chordata > Mammalia > Chiroptera > Vespertilionidae > Cnephaeus > Cnephaeus nilssonii. The sequence goes on from NC_137082.1 coordinate 30,481,510, forward strand.
GAGTCCTGCCCCAGCCCGGGGATTGGCGACTCCGGGGGGCGTGGCCAGAGGGCGGGTCCGCGTTTGCCGCAGCTGCAGGTGGGCGGGGCCCGGTCGGGGAGCGGGAGGGGCGCGGAGCGGAGCTGGGCCCGCGCCGCGCGCCCCGCCGGGCGGGCTTTGGGCTGCGCCAGCGAGCCGGGCCGGTGGCTTCTGTTCCGAAGACCCCGCGCCGGACCCTGGAGCAACGAGTAAGTGAAGCAGGCCCACCGCGGCGTCCCTCTCAGCGTCAACCTATCCCCGTGCCCTCTGCACCGCGAGACTCCTCCGGCGGGACCCGGAGCTGGGGAGGGGGCGCGTCCCGCTGCTGGGGTCGGGGGGGGAGGGGAGTGGAGATGAGTCCGATGATGTCATGGATGCTTCGTCGGGCCTGGGGAGCAGTGGAGGCCGGAGGGGGTGCGGCCCGGATTATGTCACCTCTCCCTCTGCGCCCCGCCCCCCGGGGCCACACGCGTTGTTGGGGAGCACGGGGAGGTAGGCCGGGATTTCCCCCACCGCAGAGACCCCCTGGGCACCTTCTCGGGACGGCCTGTGGCCGGGGTCTCTGTGGTGCTGCAGGGCTGTGGGCTGTAGGTGAATGGCGAGCACCCCCACCCCTCCGCACGGAGACTCGTGTGTGCGCGCGTGTGTGTGTGATGGGGGGGTGAGGGTTTGCTGTCAGCCCCCACAGTCCTGAAACCATGGGCTTCATCAGATCCAGGATCTAGGGGATGGACCACCTTCACCCGTTGTCGCCAAAGGAAGATGGATCTCCCCTCACACATCCCAACCAAGAAGTTCTGGAGACCTCTGCACCCCCAAAAAATTTACAGTGCCCCCGATCTCTTTTCTCCCTTAGTCCTTCCCAGAAGACCTTCCTGATTTTCCTGTCTGGATTCATTGCCTCTTTGCATTGCTCATCACTAGCAATCCCACACATATTCTCTCTTCATCTCCTCAGTGCCAGAGCCCAGGGACCCCCAGGACTTTGCAATCTGTGCCCCGTGGGCACCCACAGGCCAGCACTGGGGAAGCCTCAGAATGAAATCTCCATGAAGTAGCCTGAGCCAAGAGCTCTAAGACCCCTTCCTGCCATGGCAATCAGGACGCTGTCCTGGGAGGCAGCATTTGGATTGGGCCTTGAAGGATGCAGGATGGTTCAGAGACCTGGGAAGAGGCTGTGTGTGGAGTGGGAAGGGGCTCAGATCAGGGGAAATAGGATGTGCAGTGGGAGAGGCCTTGGGGGCCCTGCTGCAAGCTCTGCTCTGGTTCTGGGGGCCGAGAGGAATGCCAGGCATTTTACCCACAATACATATACTTCTTAAGATGCCTGTAAGGTAGGTGTGAGAATCTGAGGTGAAATAAGCCGCACACAGTTCCACCCCTAATTTATATTTGGAGCTGATGTCTCCAGAACTCTGTCTAGTCTACTGCGCTTGATGCTGCTCATGGAAGAATTTGGGCAGAGCAGGGACAAGATCAGCTTTGCCCTTTAGAAAGATTCCCCCTGGCAGCTGCGCAGGAGAGGGAGTGCAGAGGAAGAAAGGCCAGTGAGGAGCCCCCAGCAAGGGTGCTGGCAGGAGGGGCTGCTGAGATCTTTAGGAGGTGAATGGGCCGAGCTTGGGACCTCTGAGACCCCAAGAGAAGGTGGAATGTTCCTAGTTTTGGGAGGGACACAGGTAGGGAGGGGCAGTGATAACTGTGGGTTGGAGGTATCAGCCCATGTAACTGGCATGTAGAATCCACTTGGGCTCTTTGTGACTGCTAATACTGTAAGTAATTTCCCAGGCACTGAGGTTGATGGGACAGAGAGAGAGGTAGAGTCAAGCAACAGGCTGTCATCCAGGGTGTAGAGCTGATGCCATAAGGCTGCCATTGCAGACCACACTCGGCTATTGGGGCCAGTTCAGGACTCTGACCCATAGCAAAGCTCAACTCAGTTTCTGCCTATCAGGGAAGCATATGCCCCTCCTTATCTTGCCAGCTCCCTGCTGGGGTTCTGAGGAAACAAGCTTGGAACAGGCAAGAGACAGGGAATGCTTGCATGGGGTTACCCATGACAGATTAGAGTTATGCCAAGAAGCTCTGGGGGGATGAGGCTTGAGGGAGAACTGCTTTGGGTTGGCAGTAAAGGATTCCCAGGTAAAGCACCAGTATAAGAGGCTTAGGAGCCCTAGCTGTTTTGGCTCAGTGGATACAGCCTCAGCCTGTGGACTGAAGGGTCCTGGGTTCAATTCTGATCAAGGGCATATGCCTGGGTTGCGGGCTCAACGCCCCCAGTAGGGGGCATGCAGGAGGCAGCCAATCAGTGGTTCTCTCTCATCATTGATGTTTCTATCTCTCTCTCTCCCTCTCCCCTCCTCTCTGAAATCAATAAGAATATATTTTTTAAAAAGGCTTAGGAAAGAGTCCTGGGACCCCATTTCCATCCAGAACTCTGGGTATCTGAGTCTGGCTAGGAACCACACACTCTAGGGAAATGGTGGGGCAGAGTGGCATATGACCAGCCCCAACCTATGGTCAGAATCTTGTTTCCTGGATCTCAGAGAAGGTAGTAGTACTGCATGCTTGTATTGTACCTTACAGTTTACAAAGCACCTTTCCAAACATTGCTATCCCCTGTCACTCTCATGATCAGCATGATTACTTATGAGGTTTGCTCATGCTCACACCCAGGCCTCTGGCGCAGCCCCCTTGCCTAGATCTCCAGTCTCACTTCCTTTAGCATATCAACACACTCAAGTTTCTACCATGTTTAATTTTCAAAATAGAAAAAAGCCCTTGGATCCCAAATCACCTAAACGACTGCCTTCTTTGGCCTTCTTTTAGTAGGGAACCTCCTGTCTCTCCCTCCAGACCCCTCTACTCCTGGCTTTGCCTTGCACTACCTTTCTGAAGCCATGTTCTCAGACACTGGTGAAATCAGGCACGCTCTCCAATCCCAATTCTACCTGGCCCGTTTTTAACACCAGAATTGCACCCACATTCTTGAAAGCCCCCATTTTGTTCTGCAGGGCTTGCCTTCTGGCCTTCCTCCTGCTCCTACACTGTCTCCCAGGCTTCCGAGGCTCTGTTGTCCTAGCTCGTTGCCGGGCTCCACCCACACTATCCTTGAATGCTGATGATGCTCAGTCTCTCTCTCTCTTCTTCTCCCTCCCTCCCTCCTTTCCTCTCCAGCATGTGAGAGAGATCTTTCTCTGGTCTTCTCCAGAGTTGACAGTTTACAGCCTGTTTTCCCCAAACATTCTCCCCCTGTCATGTTAAATGTGTCATGCCCACCCTGTTGCCCCAGCCCAGATCCTTCCTTGCCCCCACCCCCTGAACTCCATCTGTATGAAGTTTTGTCAGTTTTTCCTCCCAAATCCTGCCCAGGCCTTCCCACTGGTTCCAAGCCTCAGGCCGCTCAGCCTCCATCCTCAGCTGCTTAGCTGCTCCTTCTACTGTACCAGGGATGGTGAGAGAAGGGGGTCATGATTAGGATGGGAGGGGGATTTCTGATCTGAGGGGTAGCCAGGTTCGTGTATACTGGGCGTGTACAGGGACTAGGGTGAGGCATGAGAGGCAGGCACCTAGGGCACCAAAGTAAGGAGGTCCTCACTCTCTCTAGGTCTGAACTTGCTGATCCTGCACTTCTGTTGCGCCCTACGGGACAGATTGGCCTAGAGAGGTAGGTGAGAAAGTGCTTTTCTCCACACCTAAGGATCAGGCGCTGAGAGAGTGGAATTTCACAAAAGCAGTGTGGACTGGCTTGATGGTGAACTTTCCAGCCACCTAGAGCTGTAATTCCAGGTGTGGTGGCCAGGAGACTCTGAAGGGCAATAGTTTTGTCAGGCTCCGCTGGACACAACATTAGAAGTGGGCACCTGGATAGAAGACAGTCTGAGGAATGCTCAAGGGGCTGTGGGGTGCCACCTGGACCCCTTCACCTTGGTAGAGGAGTGCTCTTGGCCTGGTTTCTGATGGGAGTAAGGGCGAAGGGCCTGAAGGACACGCCCGCCATCTCTGGCACGCGTGTTTGAGTGTTTACACTGCTGGTAGGCACTCATCGCAGCCCCTGCCAGGCCGGATTATTGGGATCTCTGGGGCAGGTGTTCCCAGGTGCGGGCTTGAGACAAAGGAACCAGGAAGCAGGGGCTCCCTGAGCACAGGTAACCCGAGGCCCTGCTGGCCCTGTTCCTGTGGGCCGGCCTTGGAGGGTGGGGTGCACGCCCACTGAGGAGCGCGGAGGACTTCACGGAGCACTGAGCAGGGTCAAGGTCCACAGGGAGTGGGAAAGGGGAGTAATCCAGGAAGTCTTCCCGGAGGCAGTGAATTCTTCGGGAGGTTCAGCGGCGCGGGATCTTCCCAGGCTCGGCTGGGTGCGCAGGCCCCGCCCATTCCCGCCCACCTGTGGGAAAGGCAGGCCCTGCGAGAGGCTCGGCTGGCGCCTGCTGCTAGCGGCACTGCGTTCTCCGCCCCGGCCTCTGCCGGCTTGGGGTCCTCTTCCGAGATACTGGATGCGGGGAGGGGACCCTCCGTGCCAAGGCCCCGCGGGGCCCACTTGGGAAGACCTCTGGGCGGGCTCGTTGGCCACGCGCTGCCGCCGCGGTTCCTGGCTGGCCGCGGGGGCCGGGGCGTGCCCGAGGTGGCCCTGAGGCGCGCTGCAAAGCAGCTGCTGCCCCCGCCCCCCAACACCCCAGTCCGCTCCTGCGCCTGTCGCCTGGGGGCGCCTGGCACGTGGCAGCTCCGCGAGGTAGGTCCTTCATTCCTCCCCTTTCACAGAGAAGAAAACTGCAGTCCAGGATGGCTCTGCCGGTCTGTCTAAAGTCACTCAGCTGGTTCCGGCCGAGCTCCGACTTCCCGAGTGAGGCGCATGACCCCTGCATACCAGGCCTCCAAGGGTCCCAGGCCTGAGGGCCTGTCGGTCCCCCACCCCCTTGGAAAGGCAAGGAGAGGAGCCTGTGCTGGTCTAGAGCCTCCTTCTGCCCTTGACTGCAACACCCTAGGTTAGGATGCCGCCCACAATTTTTGGATAGGGGTGGGTTTCTCTCCCTCCTTTAACTTCTGAGGTTCCCTCTTGGATTCAGGTACTGCTGTCCCCTTCCAACCCCATCTCCCTGCCCATGAGGTTGGGATGCAGGGGTCCAGACCCGGGGTAAAGAGCCCTACGTGGCGGAGGTTGCAGTAAAGAATTGAGTGGGCCACTGAGTCTGGGAAGCTCATGGAGGAGGTGTGGGTGAGCAGTGGAATACAGAGCTGAGCAAATCTGGGAGGGAAGGATGTGTATGGTGTCCTGGGCTCGGGCTTTGTCAGGTGGGCAACATGCAGCTCCCGGTACCAAGGTTATCACTCTTTACCCAGCCCCATTCCTTCTCCTTGGGTGTCTGGGAATTCTTGTGTCTGTTTTAGGGAAGGGGACACCGAGAGGTAGGATACAGGTGGTGCTGGGGCTGAATCGGCGGGTGTGGTGTGGTGTGGTGGGCATGGGAGTGGTCTGACCAATCCTGCTTTCTCACCTATGCCCACAGTGCCCCCCACTCCCCCGGCTCAATCATGGCGAAGCTGGAGACACTACCTGTGCGAGCTGACTCAGGGCGGGATCCCCTCCTGGCCTTTGCCCCACGGCCCTCTGAGCTCGGACCCCCAGATCCTCGTCTGGCCATGGGCGGTGTGGGCAGTGGAGTGGCCCATGCCCAGGAGTTCGCCATGAAGAGCGTGGGCACCCGCACAGGGGGTGGGGGCAGCCAGGGCCCTCGAGCTGGTGGCAGTGGGGCCAGCAGGGAGAGGCCAGGCCGCTACCCGTCTGAGGACAAGGCTCTCGCCAACTCCCTCTACCTCAATGGCGAGCTGCGGGGAAGTGACCACACGGATGTCTGTGGCAATGTGGTGGGCAGCAGTGGGGGCAGCAGCAGTAGCGGCGGCAGTGACAAGGCCCCACCACAGTATCGTGAGCCCAGCCACCCACCTAAGCTCCTGGCCACCTCTGGCAAGCTAGACCAGGTCAGTCCCCAGGGCCCTTTTCTGGGGATGGAAGGTGAGGTGGACTTTCTTAGAATTTGGGTTGTTGTAGGTGCCAGGATGGAGACTGGTCTTGAAGGGTGGGCCGTGGGGGCCAAATCCAGCTGGTGGGTCCAGGACAAAGACTTGGCTTGGGTGGGCCATAAGATAGACACCCAGCCCTGAGGGACTCCTGGGATGGAGAGCAATGAGGGTGGGAAGTGGGGAAGTCTTGTCCAAAGGGAAGAGGCTGGGGTCAAGGCTAAGGCCCCATCCTGATGTCCACTCTCCCTTCTTTGCTTTTACGCAGTGCTCAGAGCCGCTAGTTCGGCCTTCAGCCTTCAAGCCTGTTGTACCCAAGAACTTCCACTCCATGCAGAACTTGTGTCCTCCACAGACCAGCGGGACCCCTGAGGGACGACAGGGCCCTGGGGGCCTCAAGGGTGGACTGGACAAGTCTCGGACCATGACCCCAGCGGGCGGGGGTGGGGGCAGCCTCTCAGACTCAGGCCGGAACTCACTCACAAGCCTGCCCACCTACAGCTCTAACTACAGCCAGCACGTGGCGCCCCTCAGTGCCTCCACCAGCCACATTAACCGCATTGGCACTGCCAGCTATGGCAGTGGCAGTGGCAGTGGCACTGGCAGTAGCGGTGGTGGGTCAGGCTACCAGGACCTGGCAACCTCTGACAGTGGGCGGGCCTCTAGCAAGAGTGGGTCCTCCTCATCCATGGGGCGGTCTGGCCACCTGGGATCGGGAGAGGGCGGAGGTGGAGGCCTGCCATTTTCGGCCTGCTCACCACCCTCGCCCAGTGCTCTGATCCAGGATCTGGAGGAGCGGCTGTGGGAGAAGGAGCAGGAGGTGGCCGCCCTGCGCAGGAGCCTGGAGCAGAGTGAGGTGGCGGTGGCCCAAGTTCTGGAGGAGCGGCAGAAAGCGTGGGAGCGCGAGCTGGCCGAGCTGCGGCAGGGCTGCAGCGGGAAGCTGCAGCAGGTGGCCCGCCGAGCGCAGCGTGCTCAGCAGGGCTTACAGCTGCAAGTGTTGCGGCTGCAGCAGGACAAGAAGCAGCTGCAGGAGGAGGCTGCCCGGCTGATGCGACAACGGGAAGAGCTCGAGGACAAGGTGGCCGCCTGCCAGAAGGAGCAGGCCGACTTCCTGCCCCGGATGGAGGAAACTAAGTGGGAGGTGCGGGTTGGGGGCTTGGGCCTTCTCCCTGTCTCCTCTTCCCTCTGTCCCTCCAGAGAAACCCAGAGCAGTAGGCCACCATGATCACAAGGGGAATGAAAGTTGGGGGTGGGGCACAAGATCGATTAGCAGTTCCTGTGAGGACCAGAGAGAGCTGTCCCTGGGCTGGCGGGGCGGGGGGGGGGGGGGGGGGGGGATTGGCCATGTATATCCTGTGTCTGAGGGGGCCCTGTGTGTCACGTCTGCCCAGCGTGATGCCCTGGAGAAGCTTGGTACCTCTGGGGCTGGATATGGTGGGGTGAGGTGAGCAGAGCTCTGCCTTCACCCTGGCTTCTCCCACCCGACCCTGCCCAGGTGTGCCAGAAAGCCGGGGAGATTTCCCTCCTGAAGCAGCAGCTGAAGGACTCGCAGGCGGATGTGTCCCAGAAGCTGAGTGAGATTGTGGGGCTACGCTCCCAGCTGCGGGAGGGCCGGGCCTCGCTGCGGGAGAAGGAGGAGCAGCTGCTCAGCCTGAGGGACTCCTTCAGCAGCAAGCAGGCCAGCCTGGAGCTGGCCGAGGGTGAGCTGCCCGCCGCCTGCCTCAAGCCGGCGCTGACCCCTGTGGACCCCGCCGAGCCGCAGGATGCCCTGGCCACCTGCGAGAGCGACGAGGCCAAGATGCGCAGGCAGGCAGGGGTGGCCGCTGCCGCCTCCTTAGTCTCCCTGGACGGGGAGGTGGAGGCTGGTGGGGAGAGCGGGACGAGGGCCCTGCGGCGGGAGGTGGGGCGGCTGCAGGCCGAGCTAGCGGCTGAGCGGCGAGCTCGGGAGCGCCAGGGGGCCAGCTTCGCAGAGGAGCGCCGTGTGTGGCTGGAGGAGAAGGAGAAGGTCATCGAGTACCAGAAGCAGCTGCAGCTGAGCTACGTGGAGATGTACCAGCGCAACCAGCAGCTGGAGCGGCGGCTGCGTGAACGCGGGGCCGCAGGGGGTGCCAGCACACCCACCCCCCAACATGGCGAGGAGAAGAAAGCCTGGACCCCTTCCCGCCTGGAGCGCATTGAGTCCACGGAAATCTGATCCCTGATCTGGGCTTGGGACTTTTGACAAATACCCTGTCAAAGGCCAGAGTCCCCATGTCCCCTCCCACCATCTCTCTTCCCCAGGTTTCCCTTATCCCCAGACCAAAGAGGTTCTCAAAGCAGCTGTGACCAGGTCCCTTCCCTTCCTGCGCTGAGTGCCCTCCTAGCTCTACTACTGTCCCTCTGGGCAACCCACTGGGCCCTCCTCCCAAGGAGGGAACAGGGAGAGGGCAAAGCGAGCGAGCGGGGATTAGGGGCCCAGGCTCCCTTTGTTGGCACTCCCTGGTTGGAGATGGAGGTGGCAGGCCTGTAGTGCCATGCGGTCCCCCAGCCCTCATTAGGTCTGGGCTGCTACTGTTGGCTACTCTGTGTCCAGTAATGTTCTCTGTGCTCGCCTCCTAGGCCATGTAACCTGAGGGGGTCTGCTGAAACTGATAGACCTTGGGCTCCTGGTCTCTCTCCTTCCTGCACTATTCTCCCTTCCTGGGCAGATTGGCAGGACAAGTGGGAGCAGATGGCCTGCCTGTGGTTGAGAGGGCTACCTGCCCAGCCCCTCCCCACCAAGGTCTCTTGGGCTCAGACCTCAGAGCCTGGCTTGGTCTGAGTGTGTGTCCATATGTGTATTGAGGGAGGGTAGGGCTGGGGCTGGAGGCCCGGTGTCCAGTAAAGATTTGCCCTCTTGTTCCTGGAAGGGTCACCTGGAGGCTTCTAAGCTCTCCCTCCCCACACCCCTTCCTGGCCACGATCCAAGGCAATAGCCTCATCTGCTTGGCCTGCCCCACACACAGGGCCACTGTCTGGTTCTAACTACAGCTATTAAGTGCTACCTGCCTCTCAGGCACTCCCCTCACCCAGTCCTGAGGTCATGAGTGTCTGTGATGTCTTCCCCACTCCATTCCCCCAGCCTCCTGCTTTCAGCTCAGAACATCATTGTCACCTCTTCCCTCAAAACTCACCTTTTCTTCCAGTAGAAATTTCTGCTTGATATTTGGTGCACTCACTGCCCACTTCCAAGCTCCACTGGGCCCAAACCTGAGCCTGAGGCCCTTGTTTTGGGGGGTGGTTGTGATTGCCCTTGAACGACAAGGCTGACGTTTGGGTTCCCAGGGCCCTGAGGTAGTCCAGGGAAGGCCTGACATGGCCATCAGTGGGGTTGGGGCAGCCAATGTGACTTCCTCCTCTATGGGCCCTCTGAGAGTCCATCTCCCCAAGGCAGGAAGGGAAAGGCAAATTTCTAATTCACCAGCAATAAAAATTGGAGGAGGCTTGGCCCTTAGCCCTTGTATTTCTCTCTTTTTCACTCTCTTCCTCCCGCCCCCAAGACTAGGTTTGGGGACAGGGTGGAGAGAGCTGGCAACTACTGTGAGCAAGTCCTCTAACCCCTGACCAGCCTCCTCCCATGACTGGTGACTGTTTAACAAGCTGTGCATCCCCTATGAAATCAGGAGTGCCTCTCTGTGTGGCCTCTATCTCTTTGCACAGCCCCTTCCTGTGGCCCTCACCAGATCTCTGGGTTGGGCCATTCTGGCAATCACTGCCGATTCCACTCACCCCTCAGTGTACCTGTCCCAGAATCTGGGCCTGGGCCAGAGGGGCAGGGGGAAGAGAAGGCATTAGTAGGAAAAAAATAAAAAAATATAAAAAAATATTAACAGACTCAGCTTTGGGACTTCCAACTACAAAAGAAATTATATATAAATATATATATAAATATATATATCTACCATATGTGATGGAAAGACTTTGTTTTCTTTTCCCAAAGAAATAAAATGGAGAAAGCCTCTTGAGTGGCATTCTTTGACCTCTTTGTGTCTTTGCAGGTGAGGGGGTGTGGAGGGCAAAGCTGGAGTAGACATATCCCAGAGGAGCTATGAGACGTGTTCACTGGACCATGCCAAGAGGTTGGCTCAAAGTCCAAGCTCCTCCATATTGCCCAGGAGGAGTCGTACTCCCACATTTCTGGCCAGTGGGGCATTCTCAAAATCTGGACACCAGGCTGCTGGCCAAAAAGAGATGATGCAGGATAGCTAGATGCAGCCTGTAGTGGCCTGAGCCACCTTATAGCAATGGGCTGCTGTTTGAGGGTAGAATACATATTAATGAAGTCTAAGAACCAGTTTGTAATTAGTGATGAGGGCCAAAAGGCAGAAATGACCCAAGTGTGCTGCAAGAAGGGAGTCATCCTTTGAGGTTAAGTGATGTCTTTTATGATAATTTTTTCCTGGCACCCTTACAAACCCCTCCCCCAATCAAGAATGTATTAGGCGCCCTGGCCAGTATGACTCAGTTGGTTGAGGGTTGTCCCATGCACTGAGAGGTTGCCAGTTGATTCCCAGTCATGGCACATGCCTGGATTGCAGGCTTGATCCCCAATAGGGGGCGTGCAGGAGGCAGCTTATGGATGTTTTTCTCTCTCATCAATATTTCTCTCCCTCTCCCTCTCTCTCTAAAATAAAAAAAATTTTTTAAAGAGATGCATAGTTCAGATTAAAAAAAAAGACTATTATGCTACAAGCAACCCAACCTGAATTACAGGCCCTTAAACAGTGGCTTATTTTTTCTAACCTGACAAGTCTGGTAGGCATTCTACGTGTCATAGGTGTTGGTTCATCAAGGACTTAGACTGTTCATCCTCTTACTTTCACATTCTTGCTGTTTACATCATGCCACAGGTGGCTGCCAGAGATCCAAGAAGGCATTGAGACAGCACTACTGTATCATGAAAGTAAAAGCCTTCCCAGAACCCTACTAGCATGTGTTCCTTTAAATTTTGTTTGCCAAGACTGAGTCACATGTTCTTTCAATTTTAAGGGAGGCTGGGACATTGAGTATTTGTCAAAGAACAATAGGATTGCCTTGGCTGCCTCCGAGTAATGTGTGTGGTCCATCCCCTGGGGGCGAGCCCTCTGCTCTCTCTGGGTTCTGCAGGCAAAGACAGAATCATAATCAACAATTAACTGTGTGCCCTGATCTGGCCCAAGTGAGAGAACCTCCCTGAGCAGTGGTGTCAGTGGTCTGAGGCCCCAAATGTTCATACCCAGGCAAACAGTGCCCTCTGCAGAGCTCAGGAGTTGGAATGCCAGGCTTGCCCACCTCTTCCCTTGCAGTGAAGTATCCTGCCTACATTAATTTTGTCTCCTGGACAAGATGGTGCCCAGGAGGGAGTATCAAATCTCAGGTCTCCTTTGTAGCTTTTAAGATGAGTGGATGAGCCTGGCTGGCATGGCTCAGTGGTTGAGCCTGGACCTATGAACCAGGAGGTCATAGTTCCATTCCCAGTCAGGGCACATACCCAGGTTGCAGGCTCAATCCCCAGTGTGGATCCCCACTGTAGGAGGCAGTAGATCAGTGATTCTTTCTCATCATTGATGTTTCTATCTCTTTCCCTCTCCCTTCCTCTTTCTTGAATGAATGAATGAATGAATGAGTGGATGAACAGCCAAGGTATGATGATCCTGACCAGCAGCTCTCCAGTGCCCCCAGGAAAGGCTGTGTAGGGCCAGGCCCTCCTGAAAGATCTCAGTGGAGACCCTTCCTTGCCTAGTTTTGCCCATACCGTCTCAGGTATGAGCTCCCTACTTAGGAAGGTCCAGGATCACCCTGGCTCCTCCATCATAGGACTGCCCTCCTCAAGCTCCAGCTCCTCACGTCCATTTCTCCGTCTATCCATCACTAACTCTTCTCTTGGGAGAACTTTATGATTACATTTCTTTTAAATGTATGATTATCCTCATTGTACAGACAAGAAATTAGGCTTAGAGAGTTTATGTGATTTTCCCAAGGCATAACACCCTGAGGAGTGGTCGGGATTCGAACCTGTGCCTTGGCTATTAAATTATTTCCAGAGTGGTGTGTCTTTGGCTTATCCCGGGGAGCTGGTAGCCAAGTTCTTTAGCACCAGCCAAGTTCTAGATTCCCCTGGATTCCTCAACATCGTCCTTTAGTGGAAAACGTCCTTGAAAAAACGCTAACAGAGTCTTTTGAGCCTCGGTCGCACCCGTCCTTCGCGCATCAGCCGGAAGTAGCGGGCAGTTGGCCGGAAGTGGGGCTGTGAGGGGCAGGTGTACCTGGGGGAGTCGCCGTGTTGCCGCGCTCCGCGGGATCTGTGATCTGTAATTGTGGTGTCCGTGCTGGCCGGGCCCAGGTGAGTGGCGGCGGCTGGGTAGAAGGTCGCACCGGCCTCTCCGTGCAAACCTGGTCCGTGGCCCGCGCCTCCTGGCCGGCCCAGGGCCCGCGCGCGCCGAGGCCGTGCCTCTCCGCACTTCTCCGTCCGTGTGACGGGCGCTCCTCACAGGCCCGGCTCTAGAGAGAACCTTGGCGACCCCAGCCGCTCCGCAGTTCTGTGACCTTGCGAGCGGCTTACCCGAACCTGCATTTTTGAGCTGTGAGCCAGAGGTAATAACAGTACTTGTCTCACAGACCTGTGGCGAGAGTGTAGCGAGATGCTCCTCATCTCTCTTCAATGTGCGTGCGCATCACTTAGGGATCTTGAAGATTCCGATTTTGTAGGTCGGGTGGGGCCTGCGATTCATTTTGTAACCAGCTTCCCTGGTGAGTCTGATGCTGCCGTTCCTCAGGACACACTTTGAGCAGTATTTTGCTTAGTACCTGGGATGGGGTGAGTCTTCAATAAATATCAAACGGTGTTTTGTTGTGCTGTGGTGTTTGTTTTGTTTTGTTTTTTAAGTTTCTGGTTGCACAAGCCTAACTAAGGATAGTATTGATGCCCCACTCCCTTTTTTCTCTCCAGGAGTAAGACAAATGATTACCTTTTCTCTTCACGTACAAACCATGACACAGCTCTTCTGCCCTGACTCAGGAAGCTTTGGGCCCTGCCTATACCAGTTAGGTTATACTGAGGTGATACTTCATTGCTCACTCGCTGTAGATCCTCGGACAGTGCTCGTCCCGTGGAGCTGGTAGCCAAGTTCTTTAGCACCAGCATAGCTCATGTTTTATGCTTTAGTAATGTGTTGCTGCTGTAATATGATTGCATGTTTTCCGTACTTTGGGCACACTTTGAGTAGTTATAACAGCTACCTTTCCAGAATTAGATTCTGCAACTCACTGATCTGAATGGCGCTGGGATGACTTTACTACTGCCTGATAGGACAAAATGAAACCTGAACCGGGGACCGGGGTGGGTGGCTGCGGACTTGGCCCCTTTCCCAGGGGGGCCGAGGGTCGACTCCCTCCTCCCTCCTCCCTCCTCCCTCCTCCCCCCTCCCCTTTTTTCCCTAAAAACAAAACCCTGAAGACTCAGTGCCATATATAGTACAACTGAGAAAGTGAGGCCTTTGTCAGTTACACAGGTCTAACTTGTCAGTTTGGCTTTCTTCCCAATTCATTGGCTTACTTTTCTTTCTCTTACTTTTGTTTTTAAATATATTTTATTGATTTTTTACAGAGAGGAAGGGAGAGGGATAGAGAGTTAGAAACATCGATGAGAGAGAAACACCGATCAGCTGCCTCCTGCACACCCCCTACTGGGGATGTGCCCGCAACCAAGGTACATGCCCTTGACCGGAATCGAACCTGGGACCTTTCAGTCCGCAGGCCCACGCTCTATCCACTGAGCCAAACCGGTTTCGGCTCTTACTTTTGTTTTCGATTTATTGTTCTATTCCCCAATACGGCCTTGTCATTCATCATGTAAGTAAGTCAACTTTGATATTAATGAATTTTGAAGTTCCCTCTTCACTTGCCTGAAATACTGTATTGTGCAGCCTTGCAAATTGAGGAAAACCGATTTAAAATCAAGTGTGTGATGAAGTTAACACTGATAGGTACTTGGACCATTTATTTGGGAATTTTTCCACATAACTGGGTACAGCTACTTCTCTCTGCCTGCATGGGTTTTGTCATTTCTCTTCTAGTCCCATTCCAATGGGCTGAGAGAACATGAGTTTCTGCTTTTTGTTACAGTCAGAGATTTTTTAACGATGAGTCTTACCAGACCCTTTCAGAGCGATGGCTCTAACAGAATTATCTGTGAGGCCTTGCCAGACTATATCTACCCAGACCCTTCTTGTCATTCTGATAGAGAAAAAGTAGAGTTTTAGAAGGGGAGGAGAAGGCTAAGAACGCTAAAAGAGTTTCACAGATTATTGTGATGTGCTGTTTTCTCACCCGTAAGCATGGAACCTAGAATGAAGTAGAGGGGATAGGCTGTTAGACTTGATTTTGGTTTGCACTAGTGCTTTACCTTCCTGTAAGCTGTGTTCCTGTGTGGAAATAAGCATAGAAGTGCCTAGTCCAGTTAGCATCTGTATTAACAGCTAGGGGTCCTTACTGTCAGCCTCTAAACCCTCACCATGGGCTTAAAGCTTTGTAAACTGATCAGGAGACTCCAGCACCTGGAAAAAGTTAGTTGTTTTAATTCTTAGGGCTGCCCAATAAATTATTTACTAAGATAAGAATGAAGGTTTTGAAGTATCCATTTATTTGTGGCAATTTTATCAGGATATAAGAGGTTTAAACCTTTCTAGCAGAAAGATCAGAAATCAGAATTAAGGAATGATATCTGATAACTGGTAAATTGAAAATGCTGAGGGTGTTATATACTTAATCTACAGTTAGCATGGCTGCCTTCTTCCACCTGGCTCTCTAACTTCTGGACTATAGATTAAAACGAAGCTATTCGGCCTTGCTCAGACCTGTACCTGGAAAGTAGAAAGGTAAGATTCCTCACTCCTATGAAATCACATGATTCAGGGTGATTTGGGCAGTGCTGTTCAGAACAGCCATGCTCCAGGGGTCTCTGAGGTTCCACTCTGGTTCATAAGAAACCCTAAAGAGGAGGTAGGAAGCAGGGTATACTTGGGGCACTTAAACTAGGAAAGGGGCTTTGTGAAATGATGCCACATATCTTTGAATCTTCATAGAGGCATCAGGAGTTATTTGGCATCTCATGGTGTTCTCAGCTTTCTTATGGATTCTCTGGGAGTCCTTAAGTAAGGAGGAACTAACTCAGCTGTGTTTTCTCTACCTGGGTAACACATCCTTACCTCCTTTTCTCCCCACATTTTGCTTTGTTGGTTCTGTATCTCGTGTTTCTTTCCTTTTCTGCAGTATTTAAGACCCAACTTCCGAAGTGGTTACATTTCATACCTGTATATATAGATACTAGAGGCCCAGTGCATGAAATTCGGTGGGGGAGTCTCTTCAGCCCAGCCTGCACCCTCTCCAATCCGGGACCCCTTGGGGGATGTCTGACTGCCGGTTCAGGCCCCATCCCGCAGGGCTCCTAACCACTTGCCTGCCTGCCTGGTCACCTCTAACTGCCCCCCCCCCCACCAGCCTGATCGCCCCTCACTGCCTCTGTGTGCTGGCCTGATCGCCCCTAACTGCCCCCCCTGCCAGCCTGGTTGCCCCCCCCCCCCCACTGCCAGCCAGGTCGCCCCCAACTGCCCCTCCCTGCCGGCCTGGTTGGTCCTAACTGCTCCTCCCGCCGGCCTGGTCGCCCCCAACTGCCCCCCCCCCCCCACTGGCCTGGTCGACTCTTACTGTCCCCCCTGCCAGCCTGGTTGCCCCCAACTGCCCCCCTCTGCCAGCCTGGTCACCCCCAACTGACCCCCTCTGCTGGCCTGGTCGCTCCCAACTGCCCCTCCTTCTGGCCTGGTCGCTGCCAACTGCCCCCCTCCCTTGCCAGCCTGGTTGCCCCTCACAGCACCCCCGCCGGCCTGATCGCCCCACGCAGCCTGCTGTTCAGTCATTTGGTCGACCCTAACTAACCCCCCTGCTGGCCTAGTCGTCCCACATAGCCTGCTTGTTCAGTCGTTTGGTCATCTCTCACTAACCCCCTTGCCGGCCTGGTTGCCCCACGCAGCCTGTTTGTTCAGTCGTTTAGTCATCCCTCACTAACCCCCCTGCCGGCCTGGTCTCTCCATGCAGCCTGCTTGTGAGGTGTGACAGTCAATTTGCATATTACCTCTTTATTATATAGGATGGTGTCTATGCATTTAACACTAAAAGTTCTGTGATGAAAAAGTAAGTAGCTACTGTTAGTTATTTGCAGTTTGGCTCTGCATGCCTCTAAGATTATTTTGTTATCATTTCTGTGGGCATCCATAAAGAAATTCTAGAGACAGTAAAAATTCTAGAGACAGAAATTCTAGACACATTCTTGCACTGGGAATAACTTTTCAACATTTTTCTTGAATATTAAGGTTACTTTCTCTGTTCACTGATTATCTTCTTGATGAATACCTTAAACTCCTGTTAGCACATGCATTTTGTAAATTTAAATTTTGTCAGTTATACATGGATATGGTTTACACAGTCAAATCGTTTGATAGAGCTTATAACACTAAATAGTAATTTCCTCTTACTCTCCCTTTATTTTTGTATCCTAGAGGCACTTTCAACTGTGTGTCTATTTCTTTGGGCATTTATCGGTATACTAGAGGCCGATAAATTCGTGCACAGGGGGGCGGGGTAGGGGGCGTCCCTCAGCCCGCCTTGCACCCTCTCCAATCTGGGAGCCCTTGGGAGATGTCCAACTGCCAGTTTAGGCCCGATCCCTGTGGTCTCGCAATCTGGGACCTCTGGCTCCTAACCACTCTGCCTGCCTGCCCGATCCCCCTAACTGCCCTCTCCTGCCAGCCTGATCCCCCTAACTGTCCTCTCCTGCCAGTCTGGTCACCCCTAACTGCCCTCCCTTGCCGGCCTGGTCACCCCTATTCACTTTTTTTTTAAATCTTATCCCCTTCACACACAGTTATATTTGACTTTCTTTTTGGCTTTTCCCTGTCACACAATTTTTCTCTCTCTTTTATGTAACACTTTTTCCTACTGACTCATCATTTATAAACTTTTCTTTCCTCCTCATTTCCTACTTCTGTTCCATCATGCTTCTTCCCATCTTTCTCCTACCTTCCCTCCCTCCCAATATTCCTTCTTTCCTTTATCTTTACCCCTCTCCTCCCTCCCCTTTTCCTTCCTTCCCACCTTAATTTTTTTCTTCACTTCCTCCTCGGACCTGCTTTGCTCCCTCCCCCATTTCTTCCTTCTTCCCATTCTCCTTTTAAGCTCTACCGGCTCTCCTTTAAAACTTTTCTTCCCTCCCTCTTTTTCTTTCATCCACATTCTTTTCTACTTACTTCCACTGTTTTAATCCTTTGCACTCGCTTGCTTTTTTCTCGATTCCTTTATTCTAATGCTAACTGTGTCGAGTCACACTCGACATCCGAGTGCAAAAGGTTAATATCTATCTACCCGCCTAATTATTCACTATCATTTATCTTTTTTCTTTTCTGACTCCTACTTTTAAAATCTGTCCCCAGTACACAACTATACTTGATTTTCATTATAGCTCCTACAGTTCACTCACACATCGTCTTTCCTTCTTTAACTCTGCTCTCTACTGACTCCTTTATAAAGTTTTTCCCTCCCTCCTTCCCTTCTTAAAGCTTCCATTGGGGGGGGGGGGGCGTTAACCCCCAGCCCAGGGCTCAGCCCTGGTCAGGTGTTTGCCGCCCCCTCTTCCCCTGCCTCCCCTCTGCTGTCCTGCTCCCATTCTCTGCCTGGGACACCCGGCCCAGCGAGGGTGGCCGAGGCCCACGTGGTCTGAGTGCTGCTTCTGCGAAGCAGGAGCAACTTCGCTCAGGAGGCCTCGGATGGTCCTCCACTCCTTCCTGGACTTGTGGGCGTCTCCCCGCCAACGGCTGCCACTGCCCTCCTCCTGTGTCTGGGTGGGACTCCCCGCCAGGTGCACCTGCCCTGCCCCCCTGCAGTCGCCACCCCCTTCCTCGTGCAGTTTCCTTCCCTTTTCCATTCCTGCGTCTTTTTCTTGTTCCCTTTCTGTATTTCTGTTTCTCCTCTTGGCCTGTCTGCATGCAGGTCTGTCTTCCTCTCCCTCTCCTTTCTTTCTTTTTTTAAATTTAATATATTTTATTGATTTTTTATAGAGGGGAAGGGAGAAGGATAGAGAGTTAGAAACATCGATGAGAGAGAGACATCGATCAGCTGCCTCCTGCACACACCCTACTGGGGATGTGCCCACAACCAAGGTACATGCCCTTGACTGGAATTGAACCTGGGTCCCTTAAGTCTGCAGGCCGACGCTCTGTCCACTGAGCCAAACCGGTTAGGGCTCCCTCTCCTTTCTTATCCCCTCCTATCATATCGTATCCTACCTCGGGCCTTGCAGCTGCCTGAGCAGAGGATGGGGATGCAGCCTGCTGATCCGGTCATATTGTGATGCTGTAATGGACAAATTTGCATATTCCTCTATTATTAGATTAGATTTCTTAATAACATATTTGTGTTGCTTGTTTTTTATTTCTAGGATATCAAATCAATAGCTATAAAAATATTTTGACCTCTTTATTGAGGCTCTAGGTTTCTTGTATCATTATCCACTTTCCCTAATCATCTTCACCTCCCTTTATCTTCCAAATATAGTTTGCTCATATTTCTCTTTTAATATATTTTTATTAATTTCAGAGAGGAAGGGAGAGGGAGAGATCGAAACATCAATTATGAGAGAGAATCATTGATTGCCTGCCTCCTGCACGCCCCCCACTGGGGACTGAGCTCGAATTTTGGGCATGTGCCCTTGGCCGGAATTGAACGTGGGACCCTTCAGTTCATAGGCTGACACTCTATCCACTGAGCCAAACCAGCCAGGGCTAGTTTGCTTATATTTAAAAAAAAAATTTATTGATTTGAGAGAGAGAAATTGATTTGTTCCACTTATTTCTACATTCATTGGTTTATTCTTTTGTTGTTGTTGTTGTTATTGTTTTGTTAATCCTCACCTGAGGATATTTTTTCCATTGACTTTCTAAAAAAAAATATTTTTATTGATTTCAGAGAGTAAGGGAGAGGGAGAAGGAGAGAGAGATAGAAACATGAATGAGAACCATTGATCGGCTGCTTCCTGTATGCCCCACACTGGGGATGAGCCTGCAACCTAGGCTTGTGCCCTGACCTGGAATCGAACTGTGACCTTCTAGTTCATAGGTTGACACTCACCACTGAGCCACGCCGGCTGGGCCATTGACTTTTTTAGGGAGAATGGAAAGGGGAGAGGGGGGAAAAGAGAGAAACATCAATGTGAGAGAGACACATCAATTGGTTGCCTTCCTCACGTGCCCTGACTAGGGCCGGGGATGAAACCTGCAATCCAGGTACATGACCTTGACCAGAAATCAAACCCTTGACCTTTTGGTGCACAGGACAATGCTCCCTGAGCAACACCAGCCAGGGCAATGGTTGATTCTTACATGTACCCTGACTGGAGATCAAACCAGCAATCAGTTTAATCAGGAAGACACTCTAACCAACTGAGCTACTTGGCCAGGACCAGTTTACTCATAATTATTTATTAGGTTGATATTCAAGGTTTATGTAAATATTATTTACAGTTGAGCAGGGAGTATACTATAACATTTTTTTATCATGTACAACTTTTTTGTTTTCCTGGAGTTAATTTTTGTTATTGTTAATTCGTTTGGTTTTCTGTCTCCCTTTCCCCAGGTGTCACTTAGAAGTATAAATCAGCTTTCCCCAGTAATAACCATCTCCTCCAGCATGAACTGCTTACTCTTTATGTCTGCTCACAGCTCTAGTCCTAGAATCCTTTTTCTTTCTTCTTTTTAAACCTTGCCTGAGGATACTTTTCCACTGATTTTTAGAGAGAGTGGAAGAGAGAGGAAAAGACAGAGAAATATCGATGTAGTGGTTGCCTCCTGCACCCACCCAGACCAGGGCCCGGCCAGGGGAGGAGTCTGCAACCGAGGTACATGCCTTTGACCGGAATCGAACCCAGAACCCTTTAGTTCTCAGGCCAATGCTCTATCCACTGAGCCAAACCGGTTAGGGCGTCCTGAAATCTTTTTTCATCTTTATCCTGGGGTTTTCCTTTGCTTCTCTCCTATGCTGAACTCTAAATTCTGGATCTCATATCTCTCTTTCCAACTTTCAGGTCTTCAAATGTGACCTCTTTGCTTTGATACTGGGGGCATCTTGTAAACCCTCACCTTTATATAAATTTCCCTCTTTGAGGTCTTTGCTCTTTTGTGAGTAATATAAACTAACCATAGTGATAGTTAGGATCCCAGACCATTAGAGGTGGGTGGGGCTTTTGACCTCATCAGGCTTTAATCCTCTAGCTCTCTGGCATCCTAGAGATTGTTCAGTGTCTTCCCTACTTCGCTGTCTGCAATCTGACTCCTCTCTCGTCTCTCCAGTATACCAGCAGTGTTAGTTTGGGAATGAATCAGACAATCCTTGATGTCAAACCCACTGTGTGCCTTGGCTGTGTAACCTTTGGCAGGTTTCTTAATCTTGTGAAGTCCTCTTTTCCTCATCAACAATAGGGAGATGATAAAATCTACCTTACAGAAATGTTATAAGGATTGGAATCAATGCAGATAAAATAGCTCATAAAATGCTTGGCACAGAGGAAGCCCTAAGAAAAGTATGGCTCTTGTTTTTTCCATATTGGGACTTTGCTTGCATTTTTACAAATGAAAAAAGTGCCATATTAATTCAAAACATGGGATATACACCAGTCAGACATTGATATTCTAGGAAATGATTCTTGTTACTTTGAAGATCATGCATAGTAATTTTATTAAGTATTGTTAGGTAGTATTAATTGAAGTAATTTAAATGCACTTTTAAAATTATAATTTATAAAGGTATTAGTTAAGTTAATTCATATATACTTATGTATTATCACTTTTAACCCCCCCCCCCCAAAAAAAAATGGGGAAAAAAGTTAATTTAGCAAAGATATTACAAAGTCTCTCTCACAAAGAAGTAATGTATTTTAGGTGATGGCATTCATTTGTGTTCTGTTTGTTCCACTGATATTTGTATGTACTTTTTAATGTACTGTGTATGTACTGTGATGCCTGCTACACAGTTATTCTGTAAACCAGCCTCCTCCTTCTGGATGAACATTTGGGGTTGGGTTTTGTTTTTGTTTTTTTAACAGTTTTTTGTTTCGATAACAGCTATTTTTGTAAAAAACTATTTTGTCTTTTTTTTTTTTTTTAGTTATTTCTTCAGATTTACTTTCTAAGATGAGATGAAGGACTACAGATATGAATAGTTTATGACTTTAGTTGCACATTGTGTTAGACTAAATTTACATTCCAGGGTCCAAAACAGGTGTTCTTTTTTAAATATATTTTTTATTGATTTTAGACAGGAAGGGAGATGGGGAGAGAGATAGAATCATCAATGATAAGAGAGAATCATTGATTGGCTACCTCCTGCATGCCCCATACTGGATATCGAGACCACAACCCGGGCATGTGCCCTGACTGGGAATCGAACCATGACCTCCTGGTTCACAGGTCAGCGCTCAACTACTGAGCCATGCTGGCCGGGCCAAAACAGGTTTCTTAAAAGCCCTGTTTTGTCAACTGGAGAGTCCCATTACTTGCTCTCTCTTTTGTTTCCACCATGCCTGTGCTGCAGTATTAATTGAGATTCCTAGTGACTGTTTTGAGGCATAAATCATCAATTATCATCTAAATATTAAAGGAAAATATAAAATTTAAGTATTATTTTCCTAATGTTTTATAATTTTTAAAAAGTTGGCCACATGCATTTTTAGGAATAAACTTCATGTAAAGGGAAAAATAGTAAATATTTTATGCTTTGTAGGCCATATATTTTCTGCCACAATTGCTCAATTTTGCTCTTATAGAGAAAAAGTAGTTATGAACAATAATGAATGGCCCTTGCTATGTTCAGATGATAATACTTTACTTATAAAAATAGGTGGAGGGCTATTTTTGAGCCATAGTTTGCTGATACCTGGTCTATGGTATCTGAACCCATAGATTGAAACTTGGTGTGCAGAATGGGTCCACAGGCCACAGAAGAGAACCAAATGTATAATGATTTCATGTGAAATAATTCTGCTCTGGTTCACAAAGAAATTGGAAGCATACATTTCTGCCATCCAGAGAAGCCTTTCTAGCTGAGTTACCTGAACAAAGCCACTAAACTGCCCTGTGAGCTCTGGAAGGAGGCTGATGGGAGGTGGGCAGGCATTTCAGAAAGTCATTCTGCTTCCCTCAGAACCCTCAAGGGATTTTCTGCAACACCGGCCCTATCTGGTTCATATTTTGGCAGCTCAGGGCTCCCTGGATTTTGCTTGTCAGGCTTTGGCATTTCTTAAGTGGAGGGAAAGACAGCAAGCATTTAGAGAAAGCAAGAGTTGCCCAGCTGGTGTGGCTCAGTGGTTGAGTGTCAACCCATGAACCAGGAGGTCACGGTTTGATTCCCGGTCAGGGCACATGCCAGGTGGGGGTGTGCAGGAAGCACCTGATCAATAATTCTCTCTCATCATTGATGTTTCTGTCTCTCCCTCTTCCTTCCTCTCTAAAATCAATAAAAATAGATTTTTTAAAAAGTTTTGTACTTTGGGAATAGGGAGGATTATTTTGAGTATAATTAAACTTTATACCAAAACCTCTTTTTACTTTTGGTATTAGCATAGCAGCTTTTACCAACTTTCTTATTCTCTACATGGGTCTTTTATTCATTCATATTACAGAGATGGAATAGGTTGCTCACTTTTGTTCCCAGTTGTTATTTTTTTAATTTTTAAAAATTAATACTCACCAAGGATAAATTTCCATTGATTTTTAGAGAGAATGAAAGGGAAGGAGAGAGACACAGAGAGAAACATCAATGTAATTGGTTGCCTTCCACATGGGCCCCAGTCAGGCCAGGATTAAGCCAGCAACCGAGGTTAGTATCCTTGACCGGAATTGAACCTGGGACCGACCCTTCAGTTTGCAGTCTGACACTCTTATCACTGAGCCAAACCAGTTAGGGCTCCAGTTTTCTTTTTGAAAATCGGCTTTCCTTCCTGTTGGAAGTTAGCAGAACACCTGTCTCTTCTTTGACCATCACTACATGTACCATAAAGAAAGTCTAGAGGTCAGAGGAAGTACAGAAGGAAGTCTGGACTGAGCAGCATTCTGGAGGACTGCCTAATAGTACCCTGGTTTTGAGGTTTTCTTGTGTCTTTATGCAAGTCACAGAGTTTATTCTTGATGTATGCTGTCTTTTGGTTTGGGCATTCACTAGTGTTGTATTTAAGTGGACAGCAAAGTTTTAGCCCATTTTGTATAATGTGTAAATGTCGGTATTGTGATAGGTGGAAGCCACTTATTCTTCATCTATCCTTTTTTCAGTATCTGGCACCAATTCTGGCCCAGTCATTTGTGATCCATGACTCTTGTGATATGCCGAAGATTTCCAGGCAATTTCTGTGGAACGCCTCCCTGTCCAGCTCTATTCAAGCACCATATAAACAAGAAATTGCCCGGTCAGACCTGTGAGGACTGTGTTCTGACTGCCAAAACGATCAGTATTGACTCCAGAATGGCAGCCACTCTTAAGTTAGTAAAACCATTAGGATATCGAGCGTTTTGCAATCCTTTTGCCTGCAGTGCAACCCAAAGTGTGGCATATTGGAATGTGGGAAGCTACACACGGCACAGGGGACAGGACCCTCCAGAACACAGTAATCTCTGCCATCCTGCCAAAAAAGTTGAGAACATTTGTAGCACCTCCTCTTCTCAGAGGATCCTGACAACCAGCAGTGCCCTCCTGGGTTTGGAATTCAGCAGGGCTTCTGCCTCTAAAGCCAGCACGTTGAAACTGGGCTCACCTAGGGCCATGAAAGTTGATGAAGAGGATGTAGAAGTTTTTGATTCCTTTGAAGACCCCCGAGTTTTCCTACAGCTAAGACCAGAGTACCAGCTTCACAGCTATAACAAATCTGAACCTTGTCAGCCCCTATCTGTTTCAGAAGGTGAACTAATTTTGCACAAAGTCACAGTTTATCAAGATAATCTCCAGCCTCAAATCATTGCCGATTATTTCTGTAAGCTGAGCTCTATGCCTGCAGAACAACGTCCTGTTTTGCTGTCTAGTGCCAAATTTGCATTACTCTGCCAGCTGAGTGTGAAAAACATACAGCTCTTTGATACCCTAGATCTGATCAATATTTTAAAAGCGTTTGTCAGTTTAGGAATCCCTCATTCCCACTCAATGCTAGATGTGTATGAAACCAGATTTTGCCATAAAGTATGGGATATGAGTCTGGATCAACTACTCATGGTTGCTGATCTCTGGCGATACTTGGGCCGCAAAGTACCTCGGTTTTTAAAAATCTTTTTTAGTTATCTTAATTTGCACTGGAAAGACCTATCCTTGTCTCAGCTGATTCACCTGATTTATATTATAGGTGAAAGTCGTCAGGTACCCCAGGACCTAATGCAAAAACTGGAATCATTGATCCTCAAGTATATAGATTTTATCAATATAGAGGAGGCTGGTGCAATCTGTTTGGGGTTCTTTAAATCAAGTAGTAGTCTCTCAGAACTTGTCATGCGAAAAATTGGAGACTTGGTGTGTGCTGATATGCAGAACCTGAGTAGTTATGCCTTAGTAAACATTCTTAAAATGTTCCGTTTCACTCACGTGGATCATGTAAATTTCATGAAGCAATTTGGGCAGATTGCTCCTCAGCGAATTCCTTCCCTGGGAGTTCAGGGTGTCATGCACTTGACTCTTACCTGCTCTGCCTTACGCTTCCTAGATGAAGGGGTAATGAATGCTGTGGCTGCTTCTTTGCCTCCTAGAGTATCATACTGTCGAAGTAAAGATGTTGCCAAGTTTCTGTGGTCATTTGGAACTCTGAATTATAAGCCACCCAATGCAGAAGAGTTTTATTCTAGCCTGATAAATGAGATTCACAGAAAGATGCCTGAGTTCAATCATTACCCAGAACACCTGCTCACTTGCCTGCTGGGCCTGGCATTTTCTGAGTACTTTCCAGTAGAGCTCATCAATTTTGCTTTGAGTCCAGGGTTTGTCAGGTTAGCTCGGGAGAGAACTAAGTTTGAACTCACTAAGGAGCTGTATACCCTTGATGGTTCAGTTGGCATTGAGTGTCCAGATTACAGAGGCAACCGTCTTAGTGCTCACCTTCAGCAAGAGGGGTTAGAAATACTGTGGAATGCAGCTAGGAAGGATATGTGCTCAAAACCTGAATTCCTAGAAGCTCTGTTTTTACTTGAGACCATGTTGGGTGGGCCCCAGTACATTAAGCACCATATGATTTTGCCCCATACCCGATCTTCTGACTTAGAGATCCAGCTTGATGTTAATATGAAGCCATTGCCATTTAACAGAGAAGCCATACACTCTGAAGATTTACTAGCCAAATTAAGGCTCAAGCATGTGGGAATCAGTCTTACAGATGATTTGATGAATCAGTTACTGAAGGGGAAATCAGGAGGGCATTTCCGGGGGGATATTGAGTCAGAGACTGGACAACAGCCCATGGAATTAGAGAAGAAAGCAGCCATGCCCTCGGAGGCCTCTCTCTACAATGTGGCAGACAGATTGGGGGCTATGGAGATGGTTGGCCATTGCCCACCAGCCTGCATGCAGGCCCCACAAGTGAAGTTGGCTATTCAGTTGACAAACAAGAACCAGTATTGCTATGGTTCCAGAGATCTGCTTGGACTGCACAATATGAAGAGGCGGCAGCTGAATCGGCTTGGGTACCGTGTGGTAGAGTTATCCCACTGGGAATGGCTCCCACTACTGAAACGAACTCGCTTTGAAAAGCTGGCGTTCCTCCATGAGAAAGTGTTCACCTCTGCTCTCTGAAGGACCTTTGGGCATTTCTGCTTATAAATGCTGTAGATATACACTGTACCAGGTATTGTGAAACAGTTATAAAAGCTAGAATGTAGGTTTGTAATAAAATTATCTATTGAGGATGCCCTAGGCGGCTTGGCTCAGTGGATAGAGCGTCAACCTGCGGACTGAAGGGTCCCAGGTTCAGTTCCGGCTAAGGGCACATGCCTGGGTTGTGGGCTCAGTCCCCAGTGGGGGGCATGCAGGAAGCAGCCGATCAATGATTCTCTTATCATTGCTGTTTCTCTCCTCCCTTCCTCTCTGAAATCAATAAAGAAATATATATTTAAAAAAAATTATCTATTGAGGAGACCTAATTGTGTTCTTGTCTATGGCAGACTGAAGGTAATATATGTTATTGTGAATTAATTGTAACCTAATTTGTGCAGGTAAATAACAAACATCTTAAAATGTCCTATTTTCAATTTCTCATTTTTCTGTCTCTGTTTACCAGCCTTATCTCATAGTTATTTTGAATTTTTAGATAAAAGTATAGTCAGACATTATCTAAAGCCAATTTTTAAAAATTTGTTTTCAGCCCTAGCTCAGTTGGTGGCTCAGTTGGTGGAGCATCATTCCATGCACCTAGAGGTCACTGGTTCAATTCCCGACCAGAGCACATGCCTGGGTTGCTGGCTTGATTCCCAGTAGGGGGTGTTCGGGAATAAGCCGATTGATGGTTCTCTCTCATTGATGTTTTGCTCTTTCCCTTCCTCTCTCTAAAACCAATAAAAACGTTTAAAAAATAATAATAAATAATAAGAATTGGTTTTTATAACTTCGCTATAAAATAAGAATCTATATATATAAAACCCTAATATGCAAATAGACCAAATGGCAGAACAACCAAACAACTGGTCGCTATGATATGCGCTGACCACGAGGGGGCGTGTGTGGAACATGGTGGGTGTCGGCTGTGGCGGGATGGTGGAGCAGGTGAGCGGGGGCGCCAGACCAAATGGGGCACCGGTCGCTGTCATCGGGGCGAGCCTCCAGTGGTTACTGAAAATTCTTTGCTCCCATGTGCCATGGTCCCACCGGGTGCTCACACCTGCTGCGGGGCCGGGGCCGCCACTCGCACCTGTTGCTGGTGCTCAGCGCCATCAGCAGGTAGGAGTGGTGGCTGCCGGCCCTGATTGCCCCTCAGAGCTTCACCTCCCTTTGCTCCTGAGGGGCTATCGGGGCAGGCAGTCGCCTTTCGCACCCGCTGCCTGCGATGGCCCCGCTCGCACCCACTGCTGGTGCCGGCCCAGCTTGCAGCTGGTGCTGGAGCAGCTGCTCACACCCGATCACCTCCCCCTGTTCCTGAGGGGCAATCGGGGCAGCAGCTGCCGCTCGCATCCACTGATGGTGCCAGCCCTGCTCGCACCTGCTGCTGGTGCTGGCCCCAATGGCTCCGTGCCGTCAGTGGGCGCGAGCGGGGCCAGCGCCATCAGCGCATGGGAGCGGTGGCAGGGCTGCTCACAGACGGGACCCAGGGGCTGCAGCGGTAGGGGCTGGGCGAGGGTGCGGAGGATGGGCCAAGACCTGCTCCTATGCCCACTGCAGCCTCATGGCCCACAGTTCCTTTCAAGGTGCACGAATTTGTGCACTGGGCCCCTAGTCTTATATAACTTCACTTACATTTCAGGATTTTCCCCCATGCATGTTTTTTTCTTCACACCCTCCAAAATTAAAGTCCTTCTTATTCTTGTTTAGATTTGGTTGGTTGTTCCTAGTTGCTGATTCTTCATGCTTTAAAAAGCCATTTCAGAATTAGTGAGCTTACTATCTTCCTCTTAGCCCTGTCTGCTACATTTTGACTTCTTTTTTACCCCTGGAATATTTTCTCCCTAAAATTGAACTTAGTAGAATTTTATGAGTGCCTGTTGGATCAGAGGTTCTCAAATATGACCAGGCAGAATGTTTTTCATGGCAAGTAGCTCAGATGAGAAGGAAACTTATTACTGCCCTTAACAGGAGCAGTCTAGGGGACTTGGTTGTATTAGAGCCACAGGTTGTATTAGAGCCAATTTATGATTGTATATATGTAACTACAAGTAACATTTGTAAACACTGGGGAGTCTCTGAGAATTTCTCTTAAAAAGGATCCCTCCCATCATTACTAGGTCTCCTCATCGGCCTGGACTGAAGGGTCCTGGGTTTGATTCCAGTCAAGAGCACATGCTCACATGCCCAGGTTGCGGGCTCGATCTCCAGTGGGGGGCATGCAGGAGGCAGTCGATCAATGATTCATCATTGATGTTTCTATCTCTCCCTCTCCCTCTCTGAAATCAATAAAAATATATTTAAAAGAGAGAGAGAGAGAGAGAGAGAGAGAGAGGGTTTGGCCCTGGCTTTGTGGGTCAGTTGGAACATCATCCCATACATTGAAAGGTTGCAGGTTCAATTCCCAGTGTGGGCACATACCTAGGTTGTGGGTTTGATCCCTGGTTAAGGTGTGTGGGGGAGACAACTGATTGATGTTTCTCTCTACCTCTCCCTCTTTCTCTTAAATCAATGAAAACATATCCTTGGGTGAGGATTTAAAAATAAATAAAAAGAGTCAGTTGCTGGAGAGAGAACAATTAAGACAAGAACTGAAAAATCACCAATAAATTTGGTAACCAGGATATTACCAATCACCTTAACAATAGCAGTTTGAATTGAATTGTCAGCAAAAGCCAGATTGCACACTTGTTGAATGAGAGTTAAGGAATGGGTTGCAAATGTTGAAGCAATTCCTTGAAAACTTTTGAATAGGAGAGGAAAACTTTATTTAGCTGGATTTAGAGCAGGATTAGAATTGCTGGATAAAATACAGGTTGTCCAGTTAAATTTAAGTTTCAGATAAGCAATGAATGTTTTGTGGTAAATTACACATAAAATTGGCCATTTTAAACAAAGTGTACAATTCAGTAATATTTTAGTACATTGATATTGTGCAACCAATCACCACTATTTAGTTCTGGAACATTTTCTTCACTTCAAAAGAAAACTCCATACCCATTAAGCAATCACTCTATATTTTCCTCTTTTCCCAGACCCTGGTAACTACTAATCTGCTTTCTGTCTATGGATTTACTTATTCTGAATATTTTTTTAATGAAATTATATAATATGTACCCTTTTTTTTTGGTCTGCCTTCTTTTATGTAGCATCATGTTTTCAAGGTTCATCCATGTTATAGCATATACCAGTACTTCATTCCTTTCTATGGCTGAATAATTTTCCATTGGGTGGATATACCATATCCATCAGTTGATG
The DNA here is from genome assembly GCF_951640355.1 of Cnephaeus nilssonii. Taxonomy (NCBI): domain Eukaryota; kingdom Metazoa; phylum Chordata; class Mammalia; order Chiroptera; family Vespertilionidae; genus Cnephaeus; species Cnephaeus nilssonii. The sequence goes on from NC_137082.1 coordinate 30,510,673, forward strand.
GGCACTGGATTGTTTTGGTTATTGTAAATAGTGCTGCTGTGACTATTTATGTGCAAAGTTTTGTTTGAACACCTGTTTTCAGTACATTTGAGTATATTTACCTAGTGGTGAAATTGCTGGGTCATATGTTAATTCTATATTTAACTTTCCTACAGTGGCTGTACCATTTTAAATTTCCTATAGCAATGTACTCGGGTTCCAGTTTTGCTAACACTTGCACTTGCTATTTTCTGTATTTTAAAAAATATTCTGGTGGTTCTGAAGTGGTTTTGGTTTGTATTTCCCTGGTGACTAATGGTATTTAGCATCTTTCAGTCTTTTAAAAAATATATTTTATTGATTTTTTACAGAGAAGAAGGGAGAGGGATAGAGAGTTAGAAACATTGATGAGAGAGAAACATAGATTAGCTGCCTCCTGCACACCCCCTACTGGGTATGTGCCCGCAACCAAGGTACATGCCCTTGACTGGAATGGAACCTGGGACCCTTCAGTCCGCAGGCTGTCGCTCTATTCACTGAGCCAAACCGGTTAGGGCTCAGTCTTTTTTTTTTTTTTTAATATATTTTATTGATTTCCCACAGAGAGGAAGGGAGAGGGACCGAGAGCCAGAAACATCGATGAGAGAGGAACATCGACCAGCCGCCTCCTGCAAACCCCCCTCCGAGGATGTGCCTGCAACCAAGGCACACGCCCCCGACCTGAATCGAACCTGGGACCCTTCAGTCTGCAGGCCGACGCTCTATTCACTGAGCCAAACCGTCCAGGGCTCTTTTTTTTTTATTTTTATTCTCACCCAACGATATGTTTTTATTGATTTTAGAGAGAGAAGAAGGAAGAGAGAAAGAGAGAACAAAAAACACTACAGCAATCAGTTGCCTCCCATACATGCCCCAATCAGGGATCTAGCCCTCAACCTGGGTAGTACCCTGGGTGGGAATCAAACTCGAAACCTTTTGTTGTACAGGATGATGCTCCATCCAACAGAGCCATCCAGTCAGGGCAGCATCTTTCAATATTAACAATATTAAGTCACCAGTCCATAGACACAGAATGTCTTTCCATTCATTTAGGTCGTCTTTTTTTTTTTTCCAGAGAGGAAGGGAGAGGGAGAGATAGAAACATCAATGATGAGAAAGAACCATTGATTGGCTGCCTCCTGCAGGTCCCTCATGTCCCTCACTGGGAATTGAGTCCACAACCTGGGCATGTGCCCCGACCAGAATCAAACTGTGACCTGGTTCATAGCTCAATGCTCAACCACTGAGCCATGCTGGCCAGACATGGTCGTGTTTAATTTCTTCCATCAACATTTTAAAGTTTTCAATGTACAAGTCTTACACCTCCTCAGTTAAATTTATTCCTAAGTATTTTATTTTTTTGATGCTATTGTAAATTGGATTGTCTTAATATCCTTTACAAATTTCTCCTTGTTAACGTATAGAAATACAACTTGATTTACCCTGCACTTTTGCATAATTCTTTTATTAACACTAATAGTTTTTTGTATGTGTGTTTTCTATATATAGGATCATATCATTTATGGATAGAGATGGTTTTACTTCTTCTGTTCCACTTTGGTACCCATTTACTTATTTATTTGCCTAGAACTTATAGTATAGAATTGAAAGAAGTGATGAAAATGGGCATCTTTGTCTTGTTCCTGATCTTAGAGGGAATGCTTTCAATTTTTCACCATTAAGTTTTTAGCTGTGGGTTTTTTACAAAAAAACAAAACAAAACAAAAAGCCGTTTTTATTGATTTTAGAGAGAGAGAGGAATAGAAAAATAGAAACATCAATTGGCTGCTTCCTATATGTCCCTATTGGGGATTGACCCTGCAATCTGGGGGTGTACCCTGACGGAATTGAACTGGTGACCTCTCGGTTCATGGGTTGACGCTCAACCCCTGAGCCACACCAGCTGAACTAGCTATGGGTTTTCATAAATGCCCTTTATTGTGTTGAGGAAGTTCCTTTCTATTCCTAGTTTACTGGATAATTAATAGATATAAGTGGGCACTTAAAATTTATATTTGCTAAGTTGGCAACCCTAAAAATGACACAGAATCATGGCAGGGGTTTTTGTTTGTTTGTTTGTTTTTTAATATATTTTTATTGTTTTCAGAGAGATAAAAACATGAATGATGAGAATCATCTATCAGCTGCCTCTTGCACGCCCCACACTGGGGATCGAGCCCACAACCACGGCATATGCTCTGCCCCGGAATCGAACCACAACCTTCTGGTTAATAGGTTAATGCTGGACCACTGAACCACACCAGCTGGACAAGGCAGGGTTTTTTTTTTGTTTTTGTTTTTTTAAATATATTTTATTGATTTTTTACAGAGAGGAAGGGAGAGGGATAGAAAGTTAGAAACATCGATGAGAGAGAAACATCAATCGGCTGCCTCCTGCACATTCCCTACTGGGTACGTGCCCGCAACCAAGGTACATGCCCTTGACTGGAATTGAACCTGGGACCCTTGAGTCCGCAGGCTGATGCTCTATCCACTGAGCCAAACCGGCTAGGGCAAGCCAGGGTTTTTTGATGGGCTGTTGAGGGCAGAAACTTGGATGTTGTTTCCATGTTGAGGAAAGGGTGTAGTAGTCAGAATAAGTTGAGGATTCCGTAGAGAGGCAAGAACAGATGGAATAAGGCCTGAGTAGAGGGATGGAGTTAAGTCTCATCTAGTTTCCCACAGAATTTTGCTGACACTACTATTAAGGCGTTGAGTAAATGGTATTAGAACTCTGTCCATGTCCTTAAAGAGTCTGTGGGTCTCTTTAAAGTAAAAACTATACCCAATTATGCCTTGCTTTGAACCTATGAATTTTTAAAAACTGTCTTGTGCTTAGCATAGTACCTTGCACATATTAAACCTTTGAAGGGTAAATTGGCTCCAAGTGAGTAAGATTGCAGGCTTCTTTTGGGCCCATACCTATGTTCTGGTCTCCTTGTGTACCTCTTACTGGTGGGTGTCTGTGTGGGATAGGCTGGGACAGCTGTCTTTCATTTTAACAAGCTCTAAGAAGAATTCACATAAGTCAGTTTTTTTTTTCATGGATGGACAAGTAACTCAATTTTGAAATTATAAGAAGCATTGTACTTCTTTAAAAGCTGAAGTGCCCAATTTATAAAATTGCTCAGTGCATTGGTATTCCACCCACTCTTTGAGGTTAAATGCTTTTCTCTTATTTGACAGGTAATCTTTTCTCTCCCCCCCCCCCCCCACCTCCCTCTGTAACCTGTTTGAGCCTAGACTTTAAACTGCCAGAATTACTTTCCATTACATTTTCGGGAGACTACTCAGCTATGGCAACTTCTTTGTAGGCCAAAGGAAGATGGGTGCTGAGGTGTTCAATAAGTGTCATGGTCACCTTATTCTCTTCAAAATTATCCCTCCACACTTCCCCACCCCTAGGTTCTGAGTCCTCAACAACAAAAAGGATTGCGTAGCTGCTTCAAGCTCCAAAGAAGCAGACAGAAACCTTCCAGGTAGGATGACCAGCTTGTCCCAGTTTACCCTCCTGGTTTTAGTGCTGAGAGTTCCACATTCTGGAAAGACCTCAGTCCTGGGTAGACCACATGGTTGATCAGCCTACCTTTGGGTCTCTTCTCAGTCCTTCCCTTTCACTTTCCCTTACTCAGCCTGAGAGACAGAGGAGAAAGGTCTATCTCCATCTGGACATCCAATCCTATAGGGGCTGTCAGTTACAAGAAATACTGTGGGCATGCATATAGAGTCATATTCCTCTCTGATTCCATCCTGAGACCTCAGGAACCCATGCAATTATTTAACTACTTACATCAACTTAAACATGAAAGAAAGAAGAACGTTTATCTGACTAATATATTGTATATTTTAAGTTTCTGCATGTTCACTATTACCTCCCAAACTCTTCAATGTGTACATATTCTTAATACAGATTTCTAACAAATGTGTGATCATAATTCTTCTATTTTGTGATATATATCTATATATCGATATATATCTATATATCTATATATATCTATATCTCTCTCTCTATATATATACATATATATGTGTGTGTGTGTGTATCCTATCTAATAAAGAGGGAATATGCAAATTGACCATCACACTGCCACAAAGATGGTGGGGCGCCCAGTCCCCTCAGCCCCACCGGAGTCCCCCAGTCCTTTCAGCCCAGCCAGGGGGGCAGCAGGCACACGGTGCGGCTGGACCCGCCCTCAGCTGCCCAGGGCCAGCCTGAGGTGCAGGCAAGCCTTGGATGGTGGCTGCCCAGCTGACCAGGGCTGCCCAAGGCTCAGGTAACCAGGGCCGGCCGAGGCTTGCACTGCCGGCAGTGGCAGCAGCAGAGGTGTGATGAGGGCGTCGCCTTCCCCTGATCGCCAGGTCGCCTCCTGCCCCTGAGGGCTCCCGGACTGTGAGAGGGGGTAGGCCAGGCTGAGGGACCCCCCCCCCCCCTCCAGTGCATGAATTTTCATGCACTGGGCCTCTAGTATATATATATATATATATGGTGTTTTTCTACATAGTCATTTATCATTTAAGTACACCAAAAATAAATGTGTCACTCAAGTTTATTTCTTATAATGTGGGCAGTGGAATTAACTGGAGTCTTCACTTGAGGGGCTTAGAACTTAAACACTTCTGTGGTAATAGAGTATTTGGACATATGAAGTAAAAGGCTTCTTAAAGGGCAGTACAAGACGTCCTTGTGAGGGAACTGTTCTGTGTCTTGATTATGGTAGTGATTACACAAATATGAATGCACAAGTCACCAGGGAGGCCAGACAAGGAGGCACAAAGTGCTACTTAGGCTGGCAATAAAAAGAATTTCACGTGGATGGACTGAATAGTCTTCGTAAATATTCTCTAAAATTGGATTTAGTAAGTGCTGTGTAGAACAAGTAGGTTGTTTCTGTCAGATATAGGTTCAAATGTTTTAATAGTTGACTAATGGAATTAACCTCTGATGAGGTAAGATACTAGAAAGCTAGCTTACGTAAAGATTTTCTTTAAAACACAATTTAAGGTTTGATCCAGCACATGTTGGAAAGGGCAGTCACAGTTTCCAAATTCCTACATAGTAGAGCTTAGCCACATTAATTTTTTTTCCAATTTTTTTTCTATTAAGGTATTATATGTGTACATATCTTACCATTGCCCCCCCCCACCCCACTCCCATACATGCCCTCACCCCCCAGAGTTTTGTATCCATTGGTTATGCTTATGCATGCATACAAGTCCTTTGGTTGATCTCTTATCTTCCCCACCTCTCCCTAACCTTCCTGCTGTAATTTGACAGACTGTTTGATGCTTTACTGCCTCTGTATCTATCTTTTTGTTCAACAGTTTATAATGTTCTTTATTATCCATAAATGAGTGAGATCATGTGGTATTTTTCTTTCATTGACTGGCTAATTTACTCAGCATAATGTTCTCCAATTCCATCCAGGTTGCTGCAAATGGTAAGAATTCCTTCTTTTTATGACAGCATAGTATTCCATTGTGTAGATGTACCATAGTTTTCTGATCCAGTCATCTGCTGATGGGCACCTAGGCTGTTTCCAGATCTTAGCTATTGTAAATTGTGCTGCTATGAACATAGGGGTGCATATATCCATTCCCAGTTTCTTAGGATATATTCCTAGGAGTGGGATGACTGGGTCAAATGGGAGTTCCATTTTCAGTTTTTTAAGGAAACTCCATACTGTTCTCCACAGTGGCTACACCAGTCTGCATTCCCACCAGCAGTGCACGAGGGTTCCTTTTTCTCCGCATCCTCGCCAACACTTGTCGTTTGTTGATTTGTTGATGATAGCCATTCTGACAGGTGTGAGATGGTACCGCATTGTTGTTTTGATTTGCATCTCTCGGATAATTAGTGATGTTGAGCATGTTTTCATGTGTCTCTTTAGCCACATTAATATTAAGTTTGGAAGAATTGATTTGTAAAAAATGAATGATACTGCCTTGGCCGGTTGCTCAGTGGTTGGAGTGTCAACCCATGGACTGAAGGGTCATGGGTTGGATTCCCAGTCAAGGGCACCGTCAAGGGCATGTACCTGGGCTGCAGGGGCACATGTGGGAGGCAACCAATCAATGTGTCTCTCTCACATTGATGTTTCTCTCTCTCTCTCTCTCTCTCTCATTTCCCCCATCTCCCTCTCCCTTCTACTCTCTCTAAAAAATCAATGGAAAAAGTATCCTAACTCATTGAGTGAGGATTAAAAAAAAAAAAAAAAAAAAGAATTATACCAAACCTTGACCTAAGTAACAGCAAAAAAAAGTAAGATATCCATATAACTTCCTGGCAAATCCTTCAAGGTAAATGGTGACCAAGTAGATAGTAACCAGGGTGGTTTGGGAAGGTTTGAATATGAGTCTCAGTTTTACTTTTCTTTGAGCCTCAAGTTTCTTCATCTGCAAAATAAGGGTATTAGTACTTACTTTAGGGCTAACCAGTTGGTAACATTTAAATCTAATAGAGTCCCTGGTAGCCTCCTCTAAGCCATTTTGTGTATGTGGTATGTTTTTATTACTGGAGGGTTCTTGTCTGATGACTTACTAGAAGACAAGGTTTGCTGAGACACTGTGTAGATAAGACCTTACTGCATTAAGTGGTGGGGCAATCAGATTCTTTCCTTTCAGGTGTCTGAGGTGGAATTTTTAAAAGTTATGCGATAACATTTGAAAGCCCTTTGTTCAGCCTTACCCCTCTCATCCTGATCATCTCTCAAGTCCAACCACAGAAGCAGGTGTGTGTGTCAGGGGTTAAAGGCAAAGGGCAGTTGTCCTGAGGGTCTCATGCTACCATTTACTACTGAGTTGGGTACTCAGATAAGTTTTAAAGATTTTTTCATTTGACTTTATACTCACAGGAAAGCTCTTTGTCATGGCTCCAAAAAGACCCTGCCCAACTTGCTCTGGTCTTAGCATTTAAGTTCTCAGAGAAATAGATTTCATGACAAGAAGAATAATTTAAAGTTAAAAGACCACAGTGTGCCTGACCCGTGTGGCTTCGTTGGTTGGGCGTCATCCCATGCACCGTAAGGTTGCTGGTTCGATTCCTGGTCAGGCACATGCCCAGGTTGGGGGCTTCATCTCCTGTAGGGGGCATTCAGGAGATAGCTGATCTATGTTCTGCTTTCACATCAATGTTTCTTTCTCCCTCTTTCTCAAAAGATTAATTTTTAAAGATATTTTTTTAAATCTTAAAAAAATAAAGACCACAGTGTGAAATGTCCAAGAAAATAACAAGAAGATAGGAAGAATATAAATGTTGGTGAAATGGGTGCCTCCCACTAGGAAATCAAATCAATACTTCAAGTAATTGGCATTGCTACCTCGGCCAGAGTCCCCCCCGGCTCCTGAAAAGAAAAAAAAGGCCTAAGATGTGGACTGTGGGGTAGAGATTATTGTAGACTAGTGGTCCTTTATCTTACTAATATTAGCCACCTCTCAGCATTTTTATATTACAGCAAAGTCTATCTCTTTTCTCTTCTTTTTTTAATTTAATAAATCTTTATTCAGATTATTACAATTGTTCCTCTTTTCCCCCCCCATAGCTCCCCTCCATCCGGTTCCCACCCCACCCTCTGCCCTTACCTCCCCACCACTGTCCTCATCCATAGGTGTACGATTTTTGTCCAGTCTCTTCCCGCACCTCCACACCCCTTTCCCCCTGAGAATTATCAGTCCACTCCCTTTCTATGCCCCTGATTCTATTATATTCACCAGTTTATTCTGTTCATCAGATTTTTAATTCACTTGATTTTTATATTCACTTGTTGATAGATATGTATTTGTTGTTCATAATTTTTATCTTTACCTTTTTCTTCTTCTTCCTCTTCTTAAAGAATGCCTTTCAGCATTTCATATAATACTGGTTTGGTGGTGGTGAACTCCTTTAGCTTTTTCTTATCTGTGAAGCTCTTTATCTGCCCTTCAATTCTGAATGATAGCTTTGCTGGGTAGAGTAATCTTGGTTGTAGGTTCTTGCTATTCATCACTTTGAATATTTCTTGCCACTCCCTTCTGGCCTGCATAGTTTCTGTTGAGAAATCAGCTGACAATCGTATGGGTGCTCCCTTGTAGGTAACTAACTGTTTTTCTCTTGCTGCTTTTAATATTCTCTCTTTGTCTTTTGCTCTTGGCATTTTAATTATGATGTGTCTTGGTGTGGTCCTCTTTGTATTCCTTTTGTTTGGGGTTCTGTGTACTTCCTGGACTTGTAAGTCTATTTCTTTCACCAGGTGGGGGAAGTTTTCAGTCATTATTTCTTCAAATAGGTTTTCAGTATCTTGCTCTCTCTCTCTTCTTCTGGCACCCCCATAATTCTGATGTTGGTATGCTTGAAGTTGTCCCAGAGGCTCCTTACACTATCTTCATATTTTTGGATTCTTTTTTTCTTTTTGATTTTCCGGTTGTGTGTTTTTTGCTTCTTTGTATTTCAAATCTTTGACTTGATTCTTGCGTTCCTCTAGTCTGCTGTTGGGTCTCTGTATAATACTTTTTATTTCAGTCAGTGTATGTTTAATTTCTAGTTGGTCCTTTTCCATATCCTCGAGGGTCTCTTTCATATCCTCGAGGGTCTCGCTAAATTTATCGGCCTTTTCTAGGAAATTCTTGAAAAACCTTATAACCGTGGTTTTGAACTCTATATCCAGTTGTTTGTTTTCCTCCATTTCTTTTGTTTGTGATCTGTTTCTTTGTCTCTGCATTTTTGCTGCTTCCCTGAGTTGGTAGGGTAGCTTTGTGTGCTAGGTGTCCTATATGGCCCAGTGGCTCAGCCTCCCCAGTTACCTGAGGTGGACACTCTTGCTGTACCCCTTTGTGGACTGTGTGTACAGCCTTGTTGTAGTTAAGTCTTGATTGTTGTTATCATTGGGAGGAATTGACCTCCAGGCCAATTGGCTGTGAGGATAGCTGTGTCTACGCCAGGAGAACTTCTGTGCTGGAGACAGCCTTATGAGACAAGACTTGCAAAATTGCAAAAGCCTCTGTGCTCAGCTTGGATGGGGCGGAGTCTCAGGGCTGAGCAGACAGTCTTGGCTTCCCATCAGCCCTGCCCTATAATTTCCCTGGATCTCAGTGTCCCTCGGTAATCACTGCAAGCACCTCTAAGAGTAAGCCGCCCTTGAGTTTCGCCCGCTGTAAAACAGTCCAGTTTCTCCCCCAATGAATCTGGTTTTCCAGATTCTCGCCCGGAACTGGAGTTCAGCGCAGTGGGGGAGCTTCCGTTTCCCACTGGCTAGAGAAAGCCAGCGGCATTCAGCAGTCAGTCCTCTCTTCGCGCTCGAGCCTCCAGAGCTCTGCCTTTCGCGGCTCCCCTGAGTTTCCGCCTGACATTCCAGATTCCCCCTGTATAAGCCTGGGTCCCCAGGGTCTTGCCCGGAACTGGGGTTCAGCGCAGTCGGGAGCTTTTGTCTCCTACCCGCTAGAGAAAGCCAGCCAGGCACTCAGCTGCCCGCGCGCGTGTCTCCGTACCTCAGCCTTTTGCAGCTCGTCTGATTCTCCGTCCGCTTTCCTCTTTCCTTCTAGTTGTAGAATTTCCACTCAGCCAGCTTTCCTGTGGTTCTGGATGATGTTCGTTTTGTCTTTTAGTTGTAGTTTTGAAATTGTTGTGCGAGGCAGCAGTTTAGGTGTTTACCTATGCCGCCATCTTGGTTTCTCCTCCTATCTCTTTTTTCTTATCAAAGCCTTTCCCATCAAGGCAAATAAGGTAATATAGAACTCCCTGGCAGTGTATACACACACAAACAGGGTGGGGTAAAAGTATGTTTACAGTTGTGAGTATGCGAAACAGTTTATTCTTATATTATTATTACACTAGATTCCCAATGCACAAAATTTGTGCAAGAGTAGGCCTGCCTTCCCATAGCTGCCAGCACCCGGAATCCAGGCTTCCCTCTGGCCGCCTGCACCCTGGACCCAGGAGGCCCCACCCACCCACCACAGCCGGCCAGTCAGTGGCCTGGGCCTCCCTCTGCGGGACCATCATGGGACGATGGCCATGCCCCTGACCAATTGCATTGCACCCACTTTGGCTGGCCTGGCGCCAGTGGGTGTCATAGCATGGTCTCGGATGGTTAGATGGTCATTCCACTATTCTGCCAGGTTGATTTGCATATTACACTTTTATTATATAGGATTATTTTCCATGGGAGGAACTGTAAACCTACTTTTGCCCCACCCTGTATATTTATGTATACATAAACACATGCATATATATACATGCACAAATACTGTAATAGTAATGTAAAGGATACTTTTTAAGAAATTTAATAAAGTTGATAGACCTCTAGCAACACTTACAAAAAAATAATAGAAGAAACATATTATCAATATGAATGTAAAAGGAGATCCCTCTGCAGCTTAAAGGAAAATTTTTTAATTGAGATAATAAAATTTATTCTCATGTGTAAATGTTTAGGTATGACCGTACTGGAAGGCATAAAGAAGTAATCAGAAGCTTTTACCAAGAAGTAGAATCACCTAGAATGTAGACAGATGCAGACTGTCAAGTGTATTAGCATTGCTCTCAGTGATGTGGTTTTCAGAAATGGTAAACACCTCTTGGTAAAGATTTGAACAAAACATAGTCTTCTTATGACTTACATGGAAGTTCCCTTCCTAGAAAATTTAGTATATATTAAAACCATGTTAAATTTACTTTGTGTTTATAGGTAAAACTGTGTTAGGGACTAGGCTGAGATAAATATTTAAAGGTCCCATGACAGATCTTCACTGTGCAGAAACTGCCCCCCAAAATGTTACAGGACACGTCACATGCCTGGCCTCTGCAAAGGGACTTACTGATCATGACAACCAAGACCCCAGAGGGTGGCTCTGTCCCTATTGGGCTAACAGAGTATTTCATGGTCTTGTCGACCAGATGGTAAAGCATAGAATGGCTGCCTGGCCTCACTCAAGGAATTCAGATCCATTGGACAAGCTTGCCACTGGAAGGGATGTTCCTAGCGGCTTCCCTACACCTCTACAGAGAGAACCAAAAGCTATTGGACATTGGATATTTTTTCTTCCAATTTTATTGCCCTGTAATTGACATAACATTGTAAAAGTTTAAGATGTACAACATAATGATTTATATACTGCAAAATGACTTCAGTAATAAATTAGTTAACATCCATCACTTCACATCGTTTTTTATGGTGATGAGAACTTTTAAGATATACTCTCTTAGCAGTTTTTAAATATACTAGTACAGTATAGTTAATTGTAGTCACTATATTGTACAGTATACCTTTAGAACTTATTTCTCTTATGTTTAGAAGTTTGTACCTTTTGACCATCTTTACCTATTTCCCCCTGCTTGGGCATTAGTCATTAAAATGACTATTTGGATTAGCTGTCCTTAATAAGGTGCTTTCCAACCCTAAGATTTTCTATTTCTCAATAATGTTTATTTTTCTTGTTTTTGTTTTAATAAGAAAATGTAATTTCATAGAAGTGTTAAATAATAATGCTTAGCACCATTATGATTGTTTTCTGTGACCCTTTCCATTCGAAACCCTCTGAGTAAGTAGGCTTGTTCTTTCTCTGAGCTCAGCCACTTTTGGCCCTGCCTTTCCTGTGGGGAGACCCCGGCCGAGCTGACAGTCCCTTGCCTCCACTGGGTCTTTAGAAGAGCTCCAGCCCAAGACCCAGCAGGCTCTGGCATCCTGCTCAGTCTGCAGTCGAAGTCTCCTCCACATTTTTTCAGACTTTTTCCCCAGCATCACGTGTCAGATAAAAAGAGAATGAGTATAGGCCAGGAGAGGTTTGTTTATGAAAGTTTTTGTTGTTACCCTGTTTGATTCTCTTCTCTTAGGAATCAACTCCTAAAGGTTTGCAATTGAATTTTAACTTGTCTAATACCAAGTTTTATTTTTTATTTAAGGCTATTTCTGATGCTTGGAAGCTATCTTTTCAGCCACAAAGATGGTAATAAATCTTTGCCTCCCACAGTTCAGACCAAGAATTTACTGCAACAAGGTAAACAAAAGTATATACACATAAATAAATTCACTACATCTGTTTTTCTTGTGTCTCCCCCCCCCCCCCCCTACACTTCCTGCCTTGTATAGTGAACTTAAGTCAGGCTTAATGTGCTTTCACAAACCTCATTGTTTAGATTCCACCAGATGGTATTGAGATAAGATTGGGTCAGGCTGCACCTCTAGAGTTAGTTTCATTGCAAGGTGAGCTGTGACTCATTTTGTGGATTGTCATGTTCATTGTGCTTTTCCCTCTGATGGTTAATTTTAATATTACGCAAAGTCAGTTAAGGTTAGAGACACTCTTTCTCCTCTTTCTCACCCCTCTGTTCTTATAATTTCAAATGCTAGAAATAATGGTTTGTATTTTTTATTTGCATTCCTTGTGGGTTTTTTTTTTGTCTTACTGCCTTTATTCCTTGTTCCTTTTGTTAAAACATCCCTTAGCTTTTTAAAAATATATATATTTTTATTGATTTCAGAGAGGAAGGGAAAAGGGAGAGAGAGAGAGAAACATCAGTGATGAGAGAGAATCATTGATTAGCTACCTCCTGCATGCCCCCTACTGGGGATCGAGCCGCAACCCAGGCTTGTGCCCTTGACTGAAATCGAACCCGGGACCTTTCACTTGGCAGGCCAACACTCTATCCACTGAGCCAAACTGGCTAGGGCTTCCTTGTTCTTTACATGAATTAAGCTGCCTCCCCTTTTGTACAAGGAGGGTGTGTTTCCACAGCTCAGAGCAGTGAATAAGGAAGTTTGAAGGGGAGAATTGAACCCCTCCCCTAATTTGGAGTTTCTGCACTCAGCGTACTATTTTAGGCTCCCAGATTGTTAAGGTGGCTCCTTTGGACAAAGATATCTTAAAATTTCCATTGATTATAACAAGTATTAGAAATATTAAAAGATGAAGAGGTTATTTATAATCCCATCTTTTGCACATGCACCATTTTAAATTTCCCATCATATTTTGTGATCCTTGTCCCCATGCGCACATTTTTTTAAACCAAGTTCCATCATTTATAGATTTACAAGAAGCTTGTTTGTTATGCCTTCCTAGGGATCTTGTTGTAATGTGTAGTCCAAATACAAAATTGAGATCTTTAATGAACATATTTTTTATCCCCTAAATATGCATGTTTTTATTTTTTGAAATAAAAAACTACCAATTTTTATGCCCTGTTTCCACAGAGATGTGATTTTCAAGGGATTTTGGCTGGGTTGGGTAAAGCTTTCTTGCTCCTATTTTTTAAGAATAGACAGTACTTGGGGTATACTGTTGCCCTCATATTGGGTGCCTACAAAAAAACCCAGGAGAATTTGAAGTAATAGAGGAAATTTTAAAATGAGGAACTTCAGATTTTCTTTAAGAAATTTTCTTAAAAGTTGCAAATTCTTGAAAACTAGTTGTCTTCATTTGGATCTCATCAATTTGTCTCATATTTGTCATTAAATCTATAGATATCAGCTGATGGCTATGAAGTAGAAAATCTCATCTCTGAAGACCTCACAAAGAGAAGTCGTGGTTTTAGGACGGAGTATTTTATTAAGCCACCAGTCTATGTGACTGTTTCCTTTCCCTTCAGTGTGGAAATCTGTAGGATTAACATAGACCTCACAGCTGGGGGAGGCCAAAATGTAACTGGCCTGGAAATGTACACGTCTGCCTTATCCAACAGAGCATCCTGGAATACCCCTGAGTGCCAGACACTGGGTCCAGCTGAGCCATCCATCCCGGACAAGGAGGCGTTCACTTTGGTAGGCAAAGTCTTATTGAAAAACCAAAACCAAGTGGTGTTTAGCCACCGGGGCTTCAAGGCCAGGCCACCATTTGGCCCGATGGAAGCCACACTCCCCTCCCCTGCTATTGTGGCCCAGGAGCTCTGGAATAAAGGACCTCTTTCCCTTAACCATGTGGCCCATCTCAAGATCTGTATCACCCACGTGACAGGCAGTGGTATCCCTTGCATCAAACGGTTGGAAGTGTGGGGTCAGCCCACCAAAACCTGCTCTCAGGAGGTAATAGATAATGTCCTGCTGGTTGCTTCCAAAAACCTCTCCCAGGACTTGGCTCTGCAGGTACCGGCCTTGCCCATGGAGAGTGACTGTAACCCTGGGGGTGAGTCTGGGGGCCAGCAGGCCCCCTCCAGCCTGCAGGAGCTGGCTGAGGTATTTCAGGATGTGCCTGAGGAGTTCCTGGATCCCATCACCTTGGAGATCATGCCTTGCCCCATGCTGCTGCCCTCAGGCAAGGTCATCGACCAGGCCACACTGGAGAAGTGTAATCGCAGTGAAGCCACGTGGGGCCGGGTGCCCAGTGACCCTTTCACAGGGGTAGCCTTTACTCCACACTCCCAGCCCCTGCCTCACCCCTCCCTGAAGGCCCGGATCGACCATTTCCTGCTCCAGCATTCCATCCCTGGCTGCCACCTGCTTGGGAGAGCACAGACTACAGTGGCATTGACCCCTTCTTCCATTGCTCTGCCATCTCGGAAAAGGAAGATGGAGCAGGCTGAATATGGCCCCAACAGTAGCCTTGACGTAAATGCTTCCTGTTTTTCTACCACAAGCCTGGTCTCACCCACTACCTCAGAGCACACTGCTAAGAAAATGAAAGCTGCCAATGAGCTCGGTCTGACACACATGGACTGCTCAACAGGTAATCCACCACCCTATGTCCATGCCCGTTTGTCATCTTTACTCCTCCCAGGTGACACTTGGCACTATTGTCCTTTGTTTTTGCCTTGCCAGCCTAAATTACCCCAAATCTTACTGGCTTAAAGCACCACACACTCATTACCTCACAGCCCCTCTAGTCAGGAATCAAGGTGTTGCTTGGCTGGATTGTCTGCTTCAGGCTCTTCCAAGGCTACTGTCAAAGTGCTGGTGGGGCTGCAGTCATCACAAGGCTTGACTGGGAAGGATTCCCTTCCAAGCTCACTCATATGGTTTAGGTTGCAGTTCCGTGCTGAACTGTGGCACTGGAGGCTTCACTTCCTTGTTGACTGGTGATCGGAGACTCCGCTCAGTTTCTTGCCATGTGGGCCTCTCAAGGGCAGCACACAACATGGTAGCTGTGTACACAAGTGTGTGCAAACAAGGTGGAAGTTGGTTTTGAATAACCATGGAAATGACATCCCATCACTTTTGCTGTATTTTGTGAAAAACAAGTCACTAAAGTCTAGCCCACTCTAAGGGGAGAGGTATCCCAGGGCACGAGGTGGAGTTCACTGGGACTCATTTCAGATCTTCTTCCACACCATCTATTCCTGTTTTAGTCACTGTGTTTATCTAAGACTCATGGTTGAATTTTGTCTAATGCCTTTTCAGTATCAATGGAGATTAATTATAATTTTTCATCCTTAGGTTTTTAATGTGAGAAAGCACATTAATAGACTTCTAAATATTGAACCATTGTTACATTCCTGGAGTAAACTCCATTTAGTCTTGCTTCTTTTAATGGGCTGCTTGATTCTGTTTGCTAGTGTTTTATTTAGGATTTTTGCATTCATTGTTGAGACTGGACTGTAATGTGTGTGGGTGTGTGTGTGCATGTGCACCATATTTGTTCAGGTTTGGTATGGATTTATTTGCTTCATAAGACAAATTAGAAGTTTCTTTTTCTAATCTCTGAAACAATTTAATATTAGCATCACAGTTTTTGTTTGTCTGTCAGTCCTCACCAGAGGATATTTTTTCCATTGATTTTTAGAGAGTAGAAGGGAGGGAGTGTGGAGGGAGAAAAAGAGAGAAACATAGAGAAACATCTATGTGAAAGAGACACATTGACCGGTTGCCTCCACACATGCCCTGACTTGGCCAGGGGTCAAACCTGCAACTCAGGTACGTGCCTTTGACCAGGAATCAAACCTGCAAGCCTTCGTGCTCAGGCTGATGCTCTACCACTGAACACCACCACCCAAGGTTCATAATTTGCTCTTTACATGTTTGGTATTATTCCCTGGGATTGTCAGTGCCTGGTGCTTTGGGAGCTAGCTCTTTGACAGTCTTTTCTTTTCTTTATGAAAATTTGTTAGTTTAGATTTTATTCTTTTAATTTTCTTTCTTACTCTAAAAATCCTGTGCAAGTAGCGCACTTAAAGGTTACACCTGTGTCTTCTCTGTTTTTGAGTGTAAATTATAGTTAACACGACCCCCAGAAACTCCTGGAAGCATCTGAAGTGTGATGGGCGAGACCAGGAGAAAGGTTTTTAGACCTGGATGTCTGTGGAGGTCTCCATTGGTGTTGGCCTTGACAGATTTGTTGCTGACACAGGACCATGCTGACCAGTGGTCCTTGAAGAGTCCAAGCTGATGTCCTGTGTCCCATAAACTATAGACAAAAATAATGCACTCCCCACTTTGGGCAGTGTTGTGAACCAGGCAGTGTCTGGGTCCTTCCTTGGGCAGCTGCCCCCCTCCTCCCATTGCCTTCATCTTGTGCCCATTGCGTGGCTTTCTGTAGACCACACAGAGAAGGCCCTCGATAGTGCAGCGGCAGAGTGAGATCTTCATTGTCCCACTCAGTAATAACTGCATTGCTTTACCCAACAGGAGAGCGTGCAGGCCAGCATCCCTGCAGAGCAGCGGGGTTTCCAGAAGGGAGGAGATGGAAAGAGCGGATTAAGGCTGCCGGGAAGGGAGAGCAGGGGTACAAGGCTGGATGTTTGCTGGCTGCAGTCATTTCCTCACCCACAGGGAGGCCTTCAGAAAGTAGGGTGCAGTTCTGCAGGGGAGCCACAAGGTGGCCCCGACCTGCCCAGCAGTTGTCCAGGAGGAGGAAAGCTAGTGCAAAGCCCAGGAATCCAGAAAGCAGTGTGGTGTGGGTGGGTAGCAACTGCCAGGGTCCCCAGTTGTGATGTATTCTGTCATCACAATCCACTAGTAGACATCGGGAGGACTTTCCTTACATTTGTGTCTGTTTAAAGTTGGAAATGCTGTTTTTGTAGTCCTCAGTGGACTTGGTGTTTTGGTCTTTTTTTTTTTTTTTGCCAAACCTCTCTCTGGATATTGTCAACAGGGCCAGTGTCCCATGAGCAGAAGCTGTCACAAAGCTTGGAAATTGCCTTGACATCCACCCTTGGCTCCATGCCCTCCTTCACGGCGCGGCTGACCAGGGGACAACTCCAGCACCTCGGCACAAGGAGGACCAGCACTTCCTGGAGGGCAGGCACTGGCCCGGGTAACATGGGTCCCGTCCACCTCCTTGGAGCCCTTGAATGGGGTGCTGAGCCATAACGCTGGGTCTCGGGCCCTTCATGCCCAGCTTCTTAGCTCCAGTACCCAGGCCTAGCGGGGAACCGGGTCTCTTTCCTTCTCCAGCGGGGAGCTGACAGGCTCTTCATAAAAAAAGCTTTCTTTAGGCAACTCTTAGTAATTCTGTGGACGTAGATACCCTGCTGTGTTTTTTTTTTTTTTTAATGTAAGATCTATTATTGATTGTTCTGTCCTGAGGACTTTTGTTTGTTTCTCCTCTTTAGTTTATTTTTCTTATCTAGTCTGTCTCCCATCTGACATCTGGGGTATTTTATGTAAGTGTGAAGTTTGGGGTTGAGTATGTCACCTTCATTCTTTCCTAGTCTTAGAAAAGAACAGTGGTAGCTTACTGAGCCAATTTTTGCCTAAAATGAACCTGGGACTACACTGGATAATGGAATTGATTAGGATATTAAGTGGAGGGCCTAACTGGAATGCTGGGGCATTTTCTCCAAGATGAAACCTGGTGAGGCTAATGATAAGGCGCACACTTCTTCCTCCTGCCCGTCCAGAACCAGGCCCTCCGCTGTTGTCTGGACCGCAGGTCATCTCTTCTGCCTTCGTCCCGAACTCCTCTCTTGATTCTTTCCATCCTGACCATTCCCCAGAACTTGTCTTGTCCAAATGACCAGCATTTCCATGACCATAAAAAAATGGTCACTGATCCTCTGCACAATATCTGATGTGGCTGACCAGTCGCTCCTTCTTTTTTTTTTTTTAATATGGAACGCTTTACGAATTTGCGTGTCATCCTTGCACAGGGACCATGCTAATCTTCTCTGTATCGTTCCAATTTTAGTATACGTGCTGCTGAAGCGAGCATGCCCTTTCTTCTCGAAACACCTTCTCTCTTGGCCTTCTAGATGTTACACTTTTTTTCTCCCCATTCTCAATGATCCATCTTCAGTTTCCATTGTTGACTCTCCTCTTCAGTACTCTGGTCCTGGACCCTCTTCTCTCTGTCCTCTTTGTCACCCAAGTGAGAGCCCACTTGGCCAGTGACTGCCCATGTTCACCTATAGCTTTGATCTTTCCTGGAACTCAGACCCCGACCTCCCTAACAGCTGCTTGGCGTCTCCACGTGGAAAACTCATGGATATCTTGAGTGAACTTCTTAACTGAGGACTGCTCCAAAGGTTCTCCCACCCACATCCCCTCCCACACCATTGAGGGCCAAGAGCAGCATCTTCTACCATTTGGTCAGGCCTATAACATGCAGGTTAGCCTTAGTTCTCCTTCGTGTCTTCACACTGACGTTCTGTTCATCATCAAATCTTGTTCATACTCCTCTGGAGTAGATCTCAGCATGGTCCTCTGCTCCACTGCCTTCCTGCTGTGCTTTCCAGGCTCCTGCAGCAGCCCCGTTACTTCCTAACAGCCACACTTCCCCTGCCATAGCCCGTCATCCTCACAGGAGCCAGAGAGACCTGTCATGGGAGCTAGATCATGCTCTTCCACTTAGAATTCTTCCATCGCATCCCATTGAACTTGGAATAAGTTGAAACTCCTGCTGCCTGTGAGGTCCTGCATGCTCCAGCCCCTGCCCTCCCTGTTCTGCCATCTCATCTGGAGCCACACTCATGCCTCACACCCCTCTGTCTTCTTTCTTTGATGGACCAGCCATTCTTTGTCCTTGCTGTCTCTTTCACTCTTTGCATGGCTGGCCTCTTTTCATTCTTATGGCTCTTCCCTAAAGAGGCCATCCTTGCCCTCTCCAGAGGGGTGTGGATTATAAGAGAAAGAACAGCCTCCTTAGGCATGGCCATGAGAGAAGGAAGAACAGGTGAGCTTGGGGCAGGGGGTGGTGAGCACCTGTCCACCGTGGCTCTCATTCAGGAGCCGCTTTGGGAAGTGTGGAAGGAGAGAGAGCCAGCAGCACAGGCAGGGGACTGATGGCTGAGGAGGGGAGCTGCCAGGCCGCAGGGCTAAAGAGAAGCAGGCCCCGGGCTCAGCTGGCATGTCTGCTGACAGATCTCAGCTCTGCCCCTCTAGTGACTTCTCTCCCCCCTCGACCTGCCCAACCCTGACACACAAGAGCATTTTCTGCTTTTTCCTTTTGTCATGCCTCACCTTGTAATTTATCAAGGTTGTCAGTGTGAGCTTGTGCCTTACTCTGGCCTCGGGAGCCTGTCCCAGGGGAAAGTGCATCTCGGGAGACTGGGCTGCAGGGCCCAGCGCTACCTGGCTGCCCTGAGAAGCCAGCTCTTTTGAGATTTGATGATCTTGTGGAGGCCTCCCAGCTTCCCCAGCTCCCTGGTTCCTCTGCTCTCAGATCAGCCAGAGGTGGCCTAGGGAGGGATGCAGCCAGACTGCTGCAGGGGTAGAGGGTGGGGCAGCTTCTCTCCCACTCCAGGCATGTGCCCTGCCTGCAGGATGGAGCCTGCACTAGGCGCAGCTTTCCCTAACCCTGTCCTATTTCCTCCCTGATTTACCAGAGCAGCCTGGGAGTGTCCTGGGTCCCGAGTGTGCCTCCTGCAAAAGAGTATTTTCTCCCTACTTCAAAAAGGAGCCCGTGTACCAGCTTCCCTGTGGCCACCACCTGTGCCGGCCCTGCCTGGGTGAGCAGCAGCGCTCCCTGCCCATGACGTGCACAGCCTGCCAGCAGCCTTTCGCCAGCCAGGACGTGTTGCGGGTCCACTTCTGAGTGACTGGCCTCAACCCGAGAAGACCTATTACTGGGAGGAGCAGAAGTGGGGGTCATAGCTCCCTGAGATCTGGCCAGGTCCCAGGACAGAGGGGCCTCTTCGTTCCCAAGGGCTCTCCCTTTATTGCCTCCCGCAGTGTAGCACAGGCCTGGGGTGAGGGGTGGGGGAGGGGGCCTCCACTCCAGCTCAAGTGGCACTAGGATAACAAAGCCATACTTTGGGCTGGGAGGGCTGGGGAGATGTTGCTGCCCTCCTGCACCTCCCTGCCACCCCCTTTCTGCCAGAGCCCAGGGCCTGCTACAGCCAGCCCCACCCTGCTGAGGGCCCCCAAGTTATTTGCACACACACATACACACACGTGTGCATGTGGGGCGGGGGCCCCCCG
Organism: Cnephaeus nilssonii; assembly: GCF_951640355.1. Classification (NCBI taxonomy): domain Eukaryota; kingdom Metazoa; phylum Chordata; class Mammalia; order Chiroptera; family Vespertilionidae; genus Cnephaeus; species Cnephaeus nilssonii. Next base: position 30,530,946 of record NC_137082.1, read on the forward strand.
CATCCTGCAGGGTGGCTGTGCATGGAGCACAATGGTCTGTGGCTCAGGGTCTCAGAGAGAGCCTCTGCCTTCAGTGTCACCCAAAAGTGGAGTGAATGACTCAGCCCCCGACTGGCAGACGGCGTGGAGCCTTAATAAAGTGATTGTTGACATCTGCTGTGGGCTTCCTCCTGATGGATTGCCTGTCTGTCGTCATACTCCTGTCCCCACTCCCCCCCCCCCCCCCCGGCACCCATACAAAGTGGAGTTGTCACAGGGCACTGCCACCCAGTCAGGCTGTAATTCGGTCAGATGCGTGCTGTGAGGGCTTGCAGGTGGGTGAGCGTGGGTGGGGAGGGAGGGTTGAGCCCCTCCTTGGGGCTGGGTGCCAGCACACACTTCCCTGTCTGGCTGCCACCCTCCGAGGGGAAAGGTGCCTTTCACGAAAACGACCTGTTTGTAGGCTGCAATTTGTTTTTCCGTTCAAAATTTAGTTTTGTGGAGTCGCAGAGGGAAAATATGTATTCTTACAATTGTTTACTGTATGGAGTAGATTCTAGTCACTAGAGGAGGGTCAGTGAGAAACTACACTGCTCTTTTCCCCCTTCTGAGCATGCCTGGGAGGAGCAGCACTGAGCGGCTCCATCTGTCATCCTGGAGGTTCCGTCGCAGGCTCCTGTGGACAGGCCGGGCCTCTGCCACCCAGGGCTCTGAGCTGCCTCCCCGCCACAGCCTGCAGCCCTGCACCTGAGGGCACCTGCGGGCTGGAGGCTGGCAGTCTCTCTGGTTTTTAAGCTTTGCGCACGGGCAGGGAGAACTCCAGTCCTTACACTGAATTTTACTAAAAATTCAGCTGCTTGGACTGCAGTCCAGACCCAAGATTTAGAGATCTGGGGTTGGGGTTCAGGAATCTGCTTGTTAACGAGTTCCTGGGGGATTTGTGTGTCTCAAAGGTGGCTGCATCCTTCCCTCTGCCTCCTGGTGGCGCTTCCCTTGAGACTTCAGGGTCTGCACTGGTGGCTGATGAGGCTCCATGTGCCCTTGGCTCGAAGTGTCTGGGCCATTCCAGATTCTTGCCTTACCCTCCTTCATGCTTGTGTTCTAGGAAAAGCCCCAGCATTTGTAGCAAAATCACTGGGGGTTGGGGGCGGGGGTGGGTTTTATCTTCAGCCTGTCGCGGTCTCAGGGGAACAGCCTAGCTCCCACCAGCAGGTTGACAGCCTCAGGGAGCCCTTCTCTCTGGGGTTGCCCTGTTTGCCCCACCTGGAGCCAGGGGAAGCCACCAGCCTAACGCATGCTCCGATGAGGGCAGAGCTGCCTCCCTTCAGCGGGGCCTGGTGGGAAATTGGGCCTGGGAGCCCTGGGCCGGACAGTTCCTGTTCTCTGACCAGCTGGAGCCATACCTGCATCCTTGGAGATGTGCTCATCCACATCTCATTTTAAAGAGCCCCCAAAAGGAAGTGGTGATTGCACCACCCTTGCCAGGAACACACTAAGCACTGCTGGGCTCCATCTCTCCCCTAGAAAGTGGGAATAACCTTTCTCTCGCCAGCTCGTTCAGAGGCAGTTTATTTCTCCCTAGAGCCTGGGGCCAGGCACAAAGCGGCGGGCACAAGGACTCCACGGACTCAGAGACGCAGGGCTGCACAGCCTTGAGTGACTCCCTCGCCCCACCGCAGGTTCTGTGGGACGCTTGTCTCCTCCGCTCTCCTGTGTCATGTTCTCAGCACAAGCCTGTTTGGGGCACGCAGCCCTGGGCCCTCCGACAGCAGGAGGCTGGGCGTGGCCCCCGAGGCTTTGGGGGGGAGGGCGCTGGTGCTCATCCCCACGGTGCAGAGTGAGGCCTTGCCTGCGCCCTGGCTGTCCTCCCCGTGGGCCAGAGGCCCCAGCCCTTGAGCACTGTCCGTCCTCACGCACAGCGGCTGGGCCACGCATGCTCTCTGCTGCTGCCGCTTCTCAGCTGGAGCAGACCAGACGGGAAGGAGGGCGCTCAGAAGTAGTCCTGGAGGTAGAAGACGTAGAGGAACCAAACTGCTAAGAAGACGAGGAGCTGCTCAGTGCTCACAGGGTATTCCGCCTCCTGGCAGCCAGGCCGTCGGGCCCTGCTCCTGGGCCCCGGGGCAGAGCGGGTCCCCCCGTCCCCATGCCTGGCCTGCCTCCTCCGGTGGGTCTCCAGCTTGAGGCTGCTTAGCTGCTGGGTGCTTTTCTGTTCCCCAACCAGTCCTCTGCCACCTGGGTGGCTGTAAGTAGGTCTGTAGACAAAGAGATCTGCCCCTGGAGGAAACCGCCTGCCAGGCCACTGCTCGCCCCCCGCCTGGGGTATTGTGATGCTGGGCTGGCTGCCACTGTGACCATTGTGATGGCCGCTGGGTGGGCTGGGCTGCCTCAGGCTGACCCCCTCCTGCACAGCTGTCCCCCTCTGTCTACTCAGCTTCCTGCCCAGCCCTCTCAGCTCGCTGTAGCCTGCCTGGCCTCACACAGGCAGGATCGTTCCTTCCAGTTCTAGGAAGGGGACTGGCTAGGTTGAGAATTAGCCAAAGATGCACTCTCCCATATAGTAACCACTAGCCTCATGTGGCTATTTAAATTAGTTTAAAATAAATCAAATTAAAACTTCACTTCCTGAGTCACAGCAGCCACATTTCAAGTACTTAATAGCCACTCGTGCTAGTGGCTATCCTATTAGCAAGATATAAAACATTTCCACCATCAAAATAGTCCTGTTGGACAGTGCTGGCCGGGTAGGAACATGTGAGACTGGCTCTTGGTTTTCCTTAGCTCTATGAACCTGTCTCCTGACAGGCCGTAGCCCCAGTCCGCCTTGCTGTAATGCATCGCCTCTCGTACAAAGAGGGCATAGTCCAGAGGGGTGATAAGATCTCCAGAGGGGACAGGGATGAGGTGAAGGAGGAAGAGGCAGTTGGTAAGTTTTCATCAAGGTTTATACCAATAGCAAGATTATGCTACTCATACCATACTAACAAGAGATAACTTCACACAAGAAAAAGATAACCTCACAAACATTTTGGATCTTTTCCCTTCCAATATCTATAATAATCTATAATAATAAAAGCATAATATGCTAATTAGATGGGACTTCCTTCCGGACGTCCTTCCAGATGACCTTCCAGATGAAGCCGTGGCTGCAGCCGCAGGATCGAGGAAGCCACTGCGGCTGCGAAGGCCTACTCTTACACGATTTCGTGCATCGGGCCTCTAGTTTTATTATAAGGGGGAAAATGTCTATGTGTATACTGTGTGGTCTTGTTGCCTGCTAGTTCCCTTAACATTTCATGGGCATTTCGTTAGACACTATTCTTATTATAAAGATCATCTTGAAGAACAAGCCAAAATAACGAGGAACAGTTTGAGCTTAACCCACAAATACATAGGCCAACAAAATGACTAAAAATCCAGAAATAGGTCCGGCTGCACGTGGAAATGCAGTGTGCTCTGCCCGTGGCATTGACAATGAGCTGGGGAGAGGCGGGCCTTTCATAAGTGGTGCTGGAGCCACTGAAACCATCTGAGAACCAGAAGGAAATGGAAAATGAGGGAATTCCTGAGGGAGAGGAAACTTCCCTGACTCAAAATCCAGATACACTAAGGCCAAAGATGGATCAATTTGACTACATATGAATTTTTTAAAAAGTCTTCTACTAGTATGTTAACAGAAAAATTTAACATCATTACAAAGTAAAAATAAGTTACAAGATTGGGGGAAAATATATATATATATATTTTTTTAATCCTCACCCGAGGATATTTTTTCATTGATTTTTAGAGATATTGGAAGAGAGAGGGAAAGACTGAAATATCAATGTGAGAGAAACACATTGTTTGGTTGCCTCCTGCATGCGAACAGGGCCCGGGCTGGGGAGGAGCCTGCCACTGAGGCATGTGCCCTTGACCAGAATTGAACCCAGGACCCTTCGGTCCGCAGGCCAATACTCTATCCACTGAGCCAAACCCGCCAGGGCTGGGAAAATGTATTTGTAACTTGTTTTGCAGTGGTTAATATCCCTAACATATAGCTCCTAAAAATAAGAAAGATTCACAAAGAAGTGCACATGGTCTTTTAAACATGTCAGAAGATGCCCACCCTTGCTCATGATATGATGAAATAATAACCGTGAAATACCATTTCCTGTTCAGCAAATTGACACAAATCTCCAAGTTCGGCCACACTCCGCGGGTGAGGCTGACGGTCCTATGCTGCTGGGAATGCCTCTGCGAAGGGGAATGTGGCAAATCCAGGGAGGGTGCGTACCCATGTACCCCCTGACCCAGCCTTCCCACTTCTAGGATTCTAGCCCGAAGATTCGCTGGCAAAAACCTGAAGAGAACACTTTCGGCCCTACCAGCAAGCAGCCTAAACAGCAGGGCAGTCCCTTGGGAGCTGGGGAGCCATCACCCCCCGTGGAAGGGCCCGCTGCACCCACATGAGTCTGCGCACACTATCAAGGATGTTGGGGAGACGTAGAAGGCTACCCATGTGGGTTAAAAAACTTTGCACTCAAAAGTTTAAAAAGCTTTTATGTGTTGAGCACGCTGTCCTGGGCATTGTGCTCTGTGCGTATGTATTATTTAATCCTCACAGCTCTTGGAGGAAGGAGGAAGCTGAGGCTCAGTTCCACAAAGAGCTGGTCTGACCGACTCCAGGGAAACCAACTCTCGACTCCTCTGTAGGTAGCGGAGGCTGGCAAGGAGCTGACTCAAGTCCCCTCCCGTCCCAACAGGGGTGGCCTGGATGTTGTCACCGCAGGGTCTGTAAGGATCCCTCCATGGAGCTGGGACCTTGTGCAGGCTACAGGGGCACCGACGGCACCGAGCTGGGGGGAGCCCACCCAACCCCACCAGCTACAGGAACCTATCCACTGGGGTCCAAGCTCATCAGACGACTCAGAACCGGAGGCACGAAAAATCTAATTATGGAATAACTCGTGACTAAGCTTTTGAAAACTCAATAATATTACATCTCGAGGCACAAAAATAAAAGATGTTCCTTTAATAAACGCCCAGCCGAGTTAACTTCATGTAAATGGATAAATCTCTTGGTTGAAATGCCAATGGAAAAGTACCCGTCCTGCAGTTACTGGAAGAATTGGGTGTGGGGAGCAGGTGCCAGTGGCTCTAGCCACAGTGGTTTCGGGCAGGCTCTGGCCACGAGCGGTGGGGGCTGGATCCTGCCAGGTGTGGCTGCCACACTGCAGACAGTGACCCCCCGCCCCCCCGCCGTGTGATAGGGTGGCTGAGGGAGATTCAGTTTTCAAGAGAAATTGGGTGTTGGGAAACAGTAACCAAATGAGCCCTGTGTGGTCCTGGTGGGACGGGAAGATATGCGGGATGGACAGACTGGGGGTGGGGGCGGGGGGGGGAGTCCCAGGACGGTGTTAGGAAGCAGAGGCAAGAGAAGGGGAGAATGGGGGCTGCTGACACTCTCCACGCCGGTGGGGAGAGCTGGGTTTGAACAGAGGGAGCAGAGGATAAGGGTGGAGGAGACAGAGATACAGGCTGGTCTCCCCCTCCCACAACTCCCGATACCCTCCCCTTGGGCCCAGGGCTCAGACATCAACTGTGACGCAGCTGATGAAATGCAACCCCATGGCTCATTAATTAGGAAGCCTGTAATTAGCCTGTCTCAGAGACCAGGATCCTCCAGAGAGAGCCCCTCTCACCTGCCTTCCTCTCCCTCCCACCCCACGGATGAGATCAGGCTCGGGGGAGCTGGCCCCTGGGAATGAGGAGGGGCCCGGAGCACGAACACCAGGGGAAATGAGATGCGGGGGCACGCGCTGATGCATGAGATGGCCTTGGTAAATTGACCTTCTATAATGAGATGACGGAAATGATGGTAAGCGCCTCAAACCTTAAAATTTTCTTCATTTAAGAATCTGGGGGCAGGCGGGGGTGCAGCCTGCGCACCTGCTCGAGCCACGCGATCAGTTTTGGAGCGATTCGGAGCAAAAGAAACACAGATTCGGGAATCAACCTGCCATTTCACACGGATGTTACTCAGCAAGACTTCTTTAAATTCCCCTCTTACCCTCCATCAGCCTCCCGCATTCCTTTCCTGCAGCTCTCCCATACTTTGCAAAGCTCCTTGGAAAATTCTGTCCCAAAACTTAGTCCCCATCCTTTTCTCCTGACTTCACGCCACTGTGACTGCTGTCCATGACTGGTTGCTAATTATTTGACACTCGTTCCATCCAAAGGGGTGCTCTGTTCCTTCTCTTAGCTCTGGACAGGCGTGTGGTGGCTTAGACCCACAGCGTGTGGCTGCAGTGACCCTCCTTGACTCCGAGGCTGTCATGCAATACCACATGACTTCTGACTCATTTCCTGGAACTCGCCGGTGTCCAACATATCCCACAAGCAGTGAAAAGCCACACACAGAGGCCACGGGGAGGCAGGAGCTCAGTCCCAGCTGCGCCCAGGTGCCCGGGCACGTGAGTGAAGAGTCTCCAGGTGATTCCAGCCCCTGGCCGTTCGCTCTTTCCCGCGGAGGCCCCAGACCAGGTGGAGCCGAGAACAGCGGTCCTTGCTGTGCCCTGTTTGGACTCCTGACCTTCCGAATCCACGAGCTTAATGAAACGGTGGTTATTTTGTGACCTGCGTTTGGGAGGTGTTTGTTACACAGCAAGTAGAAACTAGAACAACCACAAAATCCTCAAGGACTCCTGCAGCGGGGTCTAGAAGGAGCACTCGGGAGGGCGAAGCCAGAATCCTCTTAGCAGAGCGGGGAGGGGACAGCCTGAAAATGTTCCTGTGCTAATGCTCTGTGTCCTGACAAATGTAGGCAGATAGAGAAACTGAGGCTCATCGGGGCTGGCCAGCACGCTAACTCATTTCCTGAAGACCCAGTGTGGGCCCACGGCAGGGCCCTGGAGCACACTGAAGGCAGGAACTCTGTCTGGGAGGGCAGAGAGACAGGGACGTGTGAATGAAGCATTTCTAGGTCAACCCCACCAACCTGTAGGAGGTTAGAGTTGGGGGCAGGACAAACGGGACTCTGGTTCTGATTTCAGAAAGATATCTTGGGGATTTGGGGGGCTTAGCTCCACAGTATTCATTGTCCCTTTATAATATCATCCTGATTTTCTTTTAAGGCATTACCATTTCTCCCCTGGATGCAGTCGGAGGAAGCTCTATTCCGGCGCTTAAGGGATAGCATATGAGCCAAGCTAAGCCAAACAGACAGCCTTCCTTGGGATGGGAATCCGGGCACAGGGACAAGGCTGGCGGCACTTGAAGCCATCCTGAGAATGGGCACTCTTGATTCTGCACCCATCATGCCCCAGATGCTGTGGGAATTGGTTGCTAATGGCTTGTTGCTGGCCTGTCTCCAAAGACTCGCCTCAGCCTATGTGAGCCACCTCACCAAGAAAATGCCTGGGAGGTTCCTTCTCCCCAATCTCCTTGACCAATGACTGAGTAGTATGCAAATTATGTATATGTGTAACGGCCCTGGCCGATGTTGCTCAGTGGGTTGAGCATTTTTCCGTGCACTGAAAGGTCGCTGGTTCGATTCCCGGTCAGGACATATACCTAGGTTGCGGATTTGATCCCTGGTGGGGTGTGTACAACAGGCAATCCATTGATGTTTCTCTTTCACCTCTCTCTCTCTCTCTCTCTCTCTCTCTCTCTCTCTCCCTTTCCCTCCCTCTTCCTTTCTCTCTCTCTCTAAAAAAAAATCAATGAAAACATATTTTTAAAAAATTAACCCTCTTGCCTCATGGTAGGACAACTCTGTGGTGCCACTCACACTCAGGAGCTCAGGGGGACCAGGCTGAGGCTAGACTCCAGTTGAAGACCCATGTTTACTGGCTTCTTCCCTCGTCCATCCTACTTCCCTCACTCCTGAGAGCCTCCCTCACGGACCTCAGGTACAAGAGTTCCAATCTCAGGCCCTGCTCCTGGGGGATCTGACACACCATTTCATGAAACTTTATGGGTTCCTGTTTCGTGGCCCTCAAGAACTATAGCTTCCAAGCCTGGCTCTCAACTCTGCCCTTAAATTGTGAGCTCTCAGTAGGCCACTAGTAAATTCCTTCTGCTCAAATGGTCCAAAACAGCACAGAACCAGCAGCAGAGGCCAGGAGGCAGGGGAACTGATGTTCATCTTCTGGTTTGGACCCGTGTCCTATGGCAGGTGGGGGTGAGGCTCAGTCGTTGCAGCCATGTGCCTTCCGAGGGCAGGGCGCTGGCAGACTCAAGGGCTTAATGCCTAAGACCCAGACAAGCAAGGCCCTGCCCTTGCCTTAGAGGCCTGCTCGGGCCCTCCTTGGGGTGAAGCCAGGGGAGAGAGAGAAAGAGACACATCAATTTGTGGGTTCATTGGTTGATTTTTGTACATGCCCTGACTGGGGATTGAACCCACAACCTTGGCAAATTTCCACCTTGGGGTATGGGAACGATGCTCTAACAAACTGACCTACCCAGGCAGGGCCCAGAGGATTTTTCTAAATTGAATCCAGGGGCATCTACTAGATACCAGTTCCAAATACAGCCTTCTCACTGGAGAAAATCGGCACGGTCCCGGGCTTCGTATGCAGCTACTGATCTCAGGGGGAAATGTTTTTCTTTTCTCCATCAGGCGATACAGAATACCTAGCTGTCAAAGAGAGGGGGAGTGGAGCTTTCATAATAATGGGTAGTGAGGGGCCTTAAAAACAAGGTGAAGGCCCGGTCGGTGTAGCTCAGAGGTTGAGCATCGATTCCCAGTCGGGGCACATGCCCGGGTTGCAGGCTCATTCCCCAGTGTGGGGTGTGCAGGAGGCAGCCAATTAATTGATGATTCTCTTTCATCATTGATGTTTCTATATATATATCTCTCTCTCTCTCTCCCTTCCTCTCTCTGAAAAATCAATAAAACATAAAAAGGAAAAAGTCAAGTAAGATTTTTTTAAAAAGCAAGAGGCGGTGAGTGCGTCCCCAGTGTCCCATGGCCTCCCCCTGTCTGAGGGGCGGTGCTTTACTGATCTGACCGCGTAGCATGTGCTTGGGCAGTGCTTCTTCGGACCACAGGGCTGTGATTCTTACAGTCCAGACCACGCGGCCCCACGTTAACACAGGGAGAGAGCGTTTCTGAGGCATCCTCAGGAATCTTCAGACTTAGCTGGTTGATTTCCTGAGTAACCTGAGAGTATCGGTGTTCTTTACAGAAATACACCATTTTACTTACTTAGTGCCATCAGGCAAACCAGAGGCAGCCTTACCAGCCACAGGTGAGTATATGCGTGCTGGATTAAATAAAGAAAAGCATCTTATATATACTAAGCTGAATAATGAGATATTTTTATTTGTTAAAAACAGAAGCATTAGAAATCAGTATCAGAAAAATATAGGAAAGTCACAAATTATTTGAAAATTAAATGACACTTCAAAATAACCTGTGGGCCCTCCGGCATGGCTCAGTGGTTGAGCCTTGATCTATGACACAAGAGGTCACACTTTGATTCCTGGTCAGGGCACATGCCCAGATTGTGGGATTGGTCCCTAGTGGGGGCATGCAAGAGGCAGCCCATCAATGATTCTCTCTCATCATTTCTATCTGTCTCTCCCTCTCCCTTCCTCTCTGAAATCAATAACAAAATAAAAATAAAAGATAACCCAGGGGTAAAAGAAAACAATTAAATAATTTAAACTGAATGAAAATAAACATTTCAAAAATTATAGGATATAGCTAAAGCAATACATTAGGAAGTTTATAGCTCCCAAACCTATATTAGGATGATTTTTTAAAAACATACAATTTTACTGATTTTAAAGAGAGAGGAAGGGAGAGGGAGATAGAAACATGGACGCACCAATCCACAGCCTCCTGCATGCCCCTGCAGAACCCTGGCGTGTGCCCTGAGCGGGAACCAACCCGCGCCCTCTTGGTGCATGGGTTGTTGATCAATCACTAAGCCACAACAGCTGGGCTACAATAGGATGATTTTACACCAGTAGTTCAACCATCAGCTTAAATTAGAAAAAAATAGCAAATCAAACTAAAAGTGAACTATGGTATAAAAAAGGTGTGAACAAGCCGAAACCGGTTTGGCTCAGTGGATGGAGCGTCGGCCTGCGGAATGAAAGGTCCCGGGTTTGATTCCAGTCAAGGGCATGTACCTTGGTTGCAGGCACATCCCCAGTGGGGGGTGTGCAGGAGGCAGCTGATCGATGTTTCTCTCTCATTGATGTTTCTAGCTCTCTATCCCTCTCTCTTCCTCTCTGTAAAAAATCAATAAAATATATTTAAAAAAGAAAAGAAAAAAAAAGGTGTGAACAAGAGTGGAAGTTAATGAAAAAGTAAACTGAAAAATAATAAAGAAAGTTTACAAAACTAAAGATGATACTTTGGAAATAATAAAGATTATTTTATTTTAATATATTTTTATTGATTTCAGAGAGGAAGGGAGATGGGGAGAGAGAGAGAGAGAAACATCAATAATGAGAGAGAATCATTGATCGGTTGCCTCTTGCACGTCCCCTACCAGGGATTGAGCCTGCAACCTGGGCATGTGCCCTGACGGGAATTGAACCGTGAGCCATGCCGGCTGGGCAATAAAGATAATTTTAAAAAACCACAACACCGTGTGGCAAGCACTGTATCAAGGTGGACCTCGAGTGATTGTAGATGCTATTAAACCCATCGACATAGACCCAAGTTTGAAAATAGTTGAGGTGGAGGTAAGGAATGTGTACTCCAGGTGGGTGGTGAGGGAAGGCTCCTTTTAGAAAAGACATTTAAGCATCCAGGTGAATCTCAGGGAGCGGGGAGGGCAGGTGAGTCTTCTAGGACAAGGAAACCGCAGATTCTGAGGTTCCAAAGCAGGGGCAGAAAGAAGCAGATAGATCTGAAATGTATTTTAGAGGAAGGACTTTGTTAAGAGTGAGGGAAAGAGAAGGACCAGGGAGAGTCTCAGGCTCTGGGAGGAGCTGCTGGCTGGGTCGTGGTCTGATTGCAGAGCTGGGGACCCTGGGAGTGAGCAGGGGAGCAGCTAAGAATCCGGAGTTGCGTTTGACCATGGTAAGTTGGAGAGGCCTATAATTATTTGAATACCCAGGGGGAGGTGTCATTGGGCAGTTGTCTCTATAAGTTTGGCACTTGGGGGAGAGGCCTGGAATGGAGATACAAATTTGGAAATCATTCGTTTGTAGAAAGCATATAAAATCATGGGGTTAGCATCAATCACCTAGGAAGAGGAGAAAAAAAGGGATGCAGGCCTGAGTCCTGGGACGCTCCGACATTAGAAGCCAAGGTCAAAGAGGAAGAGCCAGAAAAGGAGACTGACAATGAACATCCAGTGTGGTGGAAGGAGAACCAAGGCAGCGTGGCGTCCCGGGAGCCACACGAAGCATATTTTTGAAAAGGACAAGTGCTCACCCCTGTAGAATGCCGCTCGGGGATTGTGGAAAATGAGAACATAGACACGGCCGCCGAATTCGGCAAGATGGAGGTCGTTTATGATCTTGATCACAGGCGTTTCAGTGGATTGGTTTGGGCAGAAGCCTGAGTGGAGGAAGTTGAAAAGTAAATGTTGACGTCTAAAAATGGCAGCTGGACCACAGTGGGAAACCAGGGCAATCCCTAACTCCAGGAAATGCAGTAAGTTGTTCAGCGATGGAAAGGTCATCATAATAAGCCACCTGGCTCAGCTTGGAGGGCGCATTTGCAGTCTAACTCGTGGAGGAGGAATCTTGGGGAAGGTGTGGAGGAGGAGGGGGGGGGGGGACATCCAGAGGGTCCTGGTGACAGGTGAGGAGATGTATCTACAGTGCAGCCGGCCAGCAGAGTAATGAGACTTTTCCAGCCCATGCAGCCCCAAGAAGGTGGTATTGGGAGTAGCAGGCCCTCTGGCATCTGGTGTTTGGGTCCCTCAAGGGGCTCTGGTGCGGGGCTCAGTCTTAGAATGACGATGCTGGTAGACAAGGCTGGCCTGCCCCCGGGCCGGAGCCCTTGAGTTAGTGGAGCCCCATCCATTTTCAGAAGGTGACTCAGACCTGCAGGGCGGAGAGGGAAGGATGCTGGGCCTACCCCCACAGCTGGCGCAGCTGGCCCTCTGGCCTCCTCCCTGGCCCGGCCCCCATTCCACAGAGTCTCAGGAAGGCAACAGTTCACACGAAGCTTCTTTCTGGTCATGATGGAGTGAGAATGTTCCTCCTGGGTTCATCCAGTGAGATACTCTCTCTGAATAAGCTTGTCAGCTGTTAATAAGAATAATGGCGTTAATAATACAGCACTCCTCCTCATTAACTTCACCCTGTGCAAGCACTTTTCTAAAGCTCTTACAACAGCCTAGGAGGTGGGTGTTAGTATCTCCCTGCTTCACACTGGACGGAAGTGAGGCTCAGAGCGGACAAGTGGCCTGCCCACGTCATGTTTCCCGCCACAGCGGCCAGATGGCAGCCGGCCATTGGGCTCCAGCATCCTCATGGCCCCCAAGGGGACGTTCCTGAAAAGATGGACACCAGGTTCTGAGAGTCGGAGCCCCTCTCCCTGGGACATTGGACCCTTCATAGCACTTTGTGGGGAGGAGGCTGTCCTGTCACACACACCCCTCTTCTAGGAGCTTCCTTCCAGGACCCTGGAGAGGAGGCCAAGAGCCTGGGGGCTGGAAGAGCTGGGGTTACAGGGAGACTCTGGTGCCCTGGGGGGAGGGAGGCTGAGTCTCTTCAACCCGTCAGCCTGGGCTCCTTCCTCAGGCTGGGCCCTTTGGCTGTGACTGCTCCCTTCCTTCACCCACAGCCCTGATGTCCTCGCCCTCAACCCAGTCTTGAGATGGCACCTGCCCTGGTCCCCGGGAGCTAGCGTCCTGGTGGGGTAGGAATTGGGGCAGGCTGGCTGCCAGGTTCCATGGGCCTCTCCCCATCCCTCTGAACCTCGCTGGGTTCCCAACCCCATGCTCCTGCTGGGAGGGAGAGATGGGGGCACGCCGAGAAGCTGCCCCAAGGCCCCCAGTCTCTGAGACCCTGGACCCCGCTCTGGGTGTGCGCATGGGATGGGAGCAACCCCAAATTCCCCGGAGCCTGCCCACCCACCCTGTGGGAGTGGCCCCCTGACTCCTGGCCCCTTACCTCCATCGGGGCTGCCTGATCCACAGGCTGCAGGCAGCAATTTCCTTTCTGGGTGCAGCCAGTGCCACCTCCCTTCACACCGCCTGGAGTGCGAGCTGGTCTTGCCACTTGTCCTCTCACAAGGTCAACCCTCTGAAGGGGTCCTGCAGGCCTGCAGCCCTCTCCCACCGCTCCCGGGCCCGCCAGCCCCGTGAGTCCCCCTCACCCCCTCCTCAGGAGACGGATGGGGGATAGGGCCCACGCACCCCCAGAAAGCTTAGAGACAGCCCCCAAGTGACCCTCACGTGTCCCTCTTCCGAGCCCTGAGAGCTGCGATCACAGTCTCAGCAGCTCCTGCCTCCCCGCGGCCACCCCCCTGCCAGCGACACTCCTCCCCCACCGGCCCGCACAGACCGGCCCACGTGCGTCCCCAGGCGCCTGAATCACTGCTGACGGCGGGGGACCTGGTGGCCGTGGGCTCCTGGGGAGCCACGGGGGAGGGGGGTGGTGGCCACGTCACCTCGGAGGAAACACCTGCGGCCATAAATAGGCAGCAGCGGAGGCAGCACAGCACAGCCTGCCGAGCAGCACCCCACGCTGTGGCCACCTGCGCCAGGATGCCCGACGCCATGCTGCCCGCCTGCTTCCTCGGCCTGCTGGCCGTCACCTCCGCCTGCTACTTCCAGAACTGCCCGAGGGGTGGCAAGAGGGCCATGTCCGACCTGGAGCTGAGACAGGTATGGCCAAGGTCCGCCTCGGGGCTGGGGAAGGGGCAGAGCCCCGGGCTGGCACCACGGTGCGGGGCTGGGGAAGAGGGACGCCTGGCCTATGGGGGTCCGGAGGAGAGCCCAGCGGAAGCGAGGCTGGGAGTGGATGGCAGAGGGGACCAGACGGCGGGCAGGCGAGGACGGGCTGCAAGGCTCTCTGGACAGTCCCCGTCCAGACGCGGGTGGAGGAGCGGTTTCCGCAGACCTGGGCTGGGCCGGCCGGGAAAACTGGGCAGGAAGCCTCCTGTGTGCCCTGGGGCCTCTCGGCACCCCGCAGTGGCGGGGCAGCAGGGGGGCCTCTCGCCCCCTTGCTTCACACTCAGCATTTGAGGCCTCCCCACCCAGCCCCCAGCCTCTCCCGGCCACAGGCCCGGCCTCCACACCGTCACTGGCCATCGCCGAGCTTGCCGGGGTGGTAGGTGCCAGCCCCGCACCCTGTGAGGGGTTGTGCTGGGGACCGCGCCCACTTCCCTCCTGCTGCATGTCCAGTCCATCCCTCCTGTTCCACTTCCATTGGAGCTGAAGGAAGCCCGGGCTCCGCGCTCCGTCTCAGTTCTTCCCAGGCCGCAGGAGGCTCAGGCCTGAGCTGCTGAACAAAGCAGAGGGGGCAGCTGGGCAGGCAGACGTCCCTCCCCTCTGCTCGGCCTTCGGGCCTGAGTCACCCAGGGGCCTCGGGCCCTCCTCTAGGGCTCAGGACTCTGCCGCCCCTGGTTAGTGCACAGGCAGGTGAGCAGAGGCCCCCAGCTTTGGGGGAGGGCAGGGGAAGGGGGTGATGGGTGAGGGAGTGAGGGGGCCGGGCCAGACCAGAGAGGGGACAGGAAACGGAAGGGCCTGGGTGTGGGGGGTGAGAAATGGGGGCGAGGGGTCTGGGTTAGGGGTAAAGTGGTGGGCAGCGCCCGGATGCTGCAGCCCTGGGAGACCCCCTGCGGGGGGCGGTGTGTGTGTGTCTGTGTGTCTGTGTGTCTGTGTGTGTGTGTGTGTGTGTGTGTGTGTGTGTGTCTGTGTGTGTGTGTGTCTGTGTGTGTGTCTGTGTGTCTGTGTGTGTGTGTCTGTGTGTGTGTGTGTGTGTGTGTCTGTGTGTGTGTGTGTGTCTGTGTGTCTGTGTGTGTGTGTGTGTCTCTCTGTGTGTGTGTGTCTGTGTGTGTGTGTGTGTGTGTGTGTGTGTGTCTGTGTGTCTGTGTGTGTGTGTGTGTGTGTGTGTGTCTCTCTCTGTGTGTGTGTGTGTGTGTGTGTGTGTGTGTGTCTCTGTGTGTGTGTGTGTGTGTGTGTGTGTGGATGCTGAGTGATTCACAGGGAGAGTCGGAGGCACCTGTAAATCCAGGGAGGTTGGTGGATGTTGGCTCCCCTCCTGGGACCCTTTTTGGGGCCAAAGCAGCGCCAAGGCGACCGGAACCTCGGGTCCTTGAGCTCCGCCCCCCCCCCCCCCCGGGGGCCTTGACCTTCACCCCGGTGCAGCGGCCTCGCTCACCCGGCCTTCTCCCCCCCCCCCCCCCCCCCAGTGCCTGCCCTGCGGCCCCGGGGGCAAAGGGCGCTGCTTCGGGCCCAGCATCTGCTGCGGGGACGAGCTGGGCTGCTTCGTGGGCACGGCCGAGGCGCTGCGCTGCCAGGAGGAGAACTACCTGCCGTCGCCCTGCCAGTCCGGCCAGAGGCCCTGCGGGAGCGGGGGCCGCTGCGCCGCCAACGGCATCTGCTGCGACGAAGGTGCGGGGCCAGGGGGGTACGGGGAGGGGCGGGGGGGCGGGGGGGCCCAGGGGGGCCGGGGCCCGGGGGGCGGGCGGGGAGGGGCCGCGGGGCGGGCGGGCCCGATCTGGGTCAGGTCCCGGGCCCGCCGGTGCGCTGAGCCCCCTTCCCCGCAGAGAGCTGCGTGACGGAGCCCGAGTGCCGGGAGGGCGCCGGCCTCCCGCGCCGCGCCCGCGCCAACAAGCGGAGCAACGCGACGCAGCTGGACGGGCCGGCCGGGGCGCTGCTGCTGCGGCTGGTGCAGCTGGCGGGGGCGCCCGAGCCCGCCCCGCCCGGCGTCTACTGAGCCCCGCGGCCCTCCCGCCCCGCCCTCGGAGCACGAAAAATAAACCTTTTAAAATGCACTGGCTGGTGTCTGTCTGTCTGTCTGGGGGCGGGGGGCGGGGGGAGTTGCTTCCCGGACCCCAAGACACAGGCAGGTCCACCAGGCGAAGGAGAGCCAGGCCGCCTAAGGGACGCGATCCTGCCCCAGCAGAGGTGTAAACGGAACCGTGGACAGGCGCCTGGGCCGGGAGGGGAGGGCCAAGGCCGGGAGGGGAATCTTAGGGCCGAGGGATGGGAATGAAGGGAGAAGCGTCGGGGGAAGTTGTCGTGGACAACACAGCGAGAGAGAGAGAGAGAGAGAGAGAGAGAGAGAGAGAGAGAGAGAGAGAGAGAGAGAGAGACACAGAGAGACACAGAGAGACACAGAGACACAGAGAGAGACACAGAGACACAGAGAGAGACACAGAGAGACACAGAGAGACAGAGAATGACGGGAGAAGATGAGAAAGGCGGGAGGGACAAGCCAAGAACCAGCGGGGTTCCGGTCCCCATTTACTCCCGGAGGCTGAGGGACCAGCGGCTCCAGGGACCCATCCTGGGCCCGGGTTCTCCGTCCAATGTCTTTGTCATCCAGGGCTGTGGGGGGCGTGCACGGCGGGGGGGGGGGGTGGTGCAGGTGGGCGAGGGCCGGGGAGTGGGACCAACATGCCCAGACCCAGCAGCGAGGCCACGAGGAAAGGGCACCCCATCTGGCTCTCAGCCAGCCTGAGAGACAGGCGCCCCGAGACCCTGGCCCGTGCTCCCCGGCACAGCTGTGCCAACCACGCTCCCTGAGAACAGACAGGAAAAGAACTGGGAGGGGCCTGCCCTGTGGTTCCCGACCACGGTCACAGATACAGTCCGAGGCGCACATTCAGAAGCACAGTCACACTCAGAGACACAGACACAACAGACCTGAGGACAGGCAGGCCCCTGCACACACACACACACAGACACACACACACAGACACACACACACACTCTCTCTCTCTCACATGAGCTCCCGGGCAAACCGACTTGCCACCCTTCGACACATGCAGCTTCAGGGCAAAGATGTCCACTAACAGGCCAACGCCGTTCTCTGTCCCGTGTCCTCCTCGTGCCCTTTGCCCATTTATCCCTTCCCCCTCACTCTTCTCCCTTCCCTCCCCCCTCAACTCTAGGGCCCTCTCTCCTTGTCCCCCTACACCCCTCCCTTTCTCTTCTGCCCTCTAGCCCTCTGTTACCTTGTATCCCCCTTTCTCTACCAGCCTGGCCTCTCCCTGGGATGTCTGGCTCCAGGTCTTGGAGGCCACATGGAGCCCAGGCTGAGAAAAGTCCCCCTGAGCCCTGACCCCAACCACCAGCCTGGGGCGCGGCCTCGTGACAGCCTCAGCCAGCCCCGCACGGGGGAACGTCCAGGAGCCAAGCCAAGGTCAAGCTCTCTTCTGGCCTCAGAGATCTGCTCTGCCATCACCCCTGCCCAGGCTGGGGGGGGGGGGGGGGGGGGCAGGGTCATGAGGGCTTCTGTCCCTAATTAGCCAGGGCTGAGGGAGTCTCGCTCCTTGTCTGTGTCCCTTGTTTTTTGTGGTCTTGTCTGTGGTCTTGATGTCCAAGAACCCTGTGCTGCAGGGTCCGTGGCATTGATAGAGTGACATAAAAATAAATCACAGCAGGAGGTGCTCACTGATGTAGCCGACGCTTCTAGTTTTCAGACTGGAATGCTCTGTCCTAAGGCTTCACACTCCTGTGTGGAGCTCGCCTGTGTGGCCCACAGTCCTCTGGGTGCACACATAGGCATTTTCACTTTACAAATTAGTGTTATTAGTGTTCTTTCACAATCCATATGTACTAATTCGCACCATTTTAAAAAATATATGTTTTATTGATTTTTCACAGAGAGGAAGGGAGAGGGATAGAGAGTTAGAAACATCGATGAGAGAGAAACATCGATCAGCTGCCTCCTGCACACCTCCTACTGGGGATGTGCCCGCAACCCAGGTACATGCCCTTGACCGGAATCGAACTTGGGACCCTTGAGTCCACAGGCCGACGCTCTATCCACTGAGCCAAACTGGTTAGGGCTGCACCATTTTTAATAAAGTAAATTTGGGGCAGCTTTTCATATCAGCACATTTACCTCTACCACCATCTTTTGGTTTTGTAGGATTTTATGATGAGAAATTTCAAATAGACCCAAACTAGAGCTACTTAGACCAAAACCCTGCAGGCACCCACCACCCTCAGTTATGACAATTATCATGGGGTGGCTTGTTTCATCTCTGCCTTAATTCTCCTCCCACTTTCAGATGATCAAGGCCAACTGTCATACCATTTCCTCTACATTCCTTCCCTGGCACGTCTCAAAAATATATGGACTGTTCTGATAACCATGACCACAGACTGTTATCACACACATGCAAACCCCAAACCAAACCTTGACCATATATCAACACAGGCATACCTCAGAGACATTGCCACCACAGTGAAGTGAATATGGCAATAAAGTGAGGTGTCATCTCTCTTCTAGTGGAGGGTCTTGCCTTCAGTTTGTAAAACATGCAACATCTGTGAAGCATATTAAAGCGAAACAATAAAACGAGGTGTGCCTGTATCATCCAGTATTCAGGCATTATTCAAATTTCCTCAGGTGTTCCAGGAGTACACCTTTGCAAGTCATTGATATCTGAGTCCTTTTTCCCCCTCAGGCACAAAGGAGAATGTTAATCCTCATGCCCCTTCTGCACTCTTATTTTCCTGACCCTCCTGCAGAGAGCGGCTTCCCGTCTTCTTACTGTGCTCATTACCAGCAGGTGTCATCGGATGACTTTACGGTGTGTATGTCACCTGGAGTTATTTTGCCTGTTTCGTTACATATTAAAATAATCGTATTTTGTAATATGTTACTCTCCTTTTCCCTATATTACTGCCAGGACTAATTATATATATTTTTGAAATTGAGTGCAGGTAGGCATATTATCTGGGAATTTCACTGCTAGGTAGCAAGGTGGGTTCACAGAGTACTAGTTAGACAAAGGGAGAGTTGGAAACCACTGTCCTGGACAAGCGCCAAGCACTTCGGCCACTCCGAGGAGGGCCAGAGGCCCCGGGACTGAGCCAGGAAGAAGAGGAAAGAATGACAGCACCTCGCTCTGCGCCCGTCTGTCTGGCCCCTGAAAACTTCACGTGGCCTGGGTTCCCTCAGCACCTCTCCCAGCTCACCCACGGGACCTTGCTTGATATCCTCAGAAAAAGGGTTGTTAACCATACTCTATGTTTTTTTGTTTATTTTTTATTGATTTCAGAGAGGAAGGGAGAAAGAGAGAGATAGAAACATTAATGATGAGAGAGAATCGTTGATCAGCTACCTCCTGCACGCCCCCTACTGGGGAGCAAGCGTGCAACCCAGGCATGTGCCCTGACTGGGAATTGAACCGTGACCTCCTGATTCATAGGTCGATGCTCAACCACTGAGCCACGCCGGCTGGGCCAGACTCTATGTTTTATTTTTTTATTTTTATTGATTTCAGAGAGGAAGGGAGAGGATGAGAGAGAGAGAAACATCAATGATGAGAGAACCATGAATCGGCTGCCTCCTGCGTGCCCCCTACTGGGGATCAAGCTCGCAACCCGGGCATGTGCCCTTGACTGGAATCGAACCTGGGACTCTTCAGTCCGCAGGCCGACGCTCTATCCACTGAGCTAAACCGTCCAGGGCCAGACTCTATGTTTTTGATGGTGGAAAAGAAAATACTGCTGGCCTTTGGATTTAGGGAAAGAAAGGGACAGTGGGTGGGTGGGGTGTCGGAAGGGGGGGAACCTGAATTCAGTCCCAAGGTGAGAAAGCTGGACTGATACCCCTCTTCTGTGTAAGCCACTGGGGTTGGAGGGGATGCAGGGCACTTAGGGCTGACAAAGGGGTCCCAGGGGGGCGATTCCGAATTTCCGCTGATGCGGTGGGTGGACACCCGAGCTTGCCAAGCACAAACCCGTGACCACATCTCTCCAGCTGAGGAGCGTGGTTCCCTGTGCGGTGTCTGAGGGACCACAGAATTTGTAGGACTTTCCTCAGGTACCCATTTACGTGTGTCGCGCACCTCCCCATGGGGGACTTGAACAGGACTCTGCTTGGAGTCATCTCCTGAGCCTTTCCTAATAACCCCCTGACTACTCCCCCGATGCGGGGTCCTGGGAGGGACCCCCTCTCACAGCCCCAGCAAGAACCCCAGTCTAGATCGCTGTTGGTCACTGGGGCTTTCATTTCTATTATCTTCACACCCTTAGCAATGATCTTTTTCTCACTTTTGAAAACGTTTGCTCCAGTTTATAGCACATACACAGAAGTGAACAATTCACACGTGTGCAGCTGATGGGTTTCATAAACTGAGCGCACCCCTTGCACCAGCTCCCCGGCCCAGAGGCAGACCACGGCGGCACCCAGAGAGCCCTCTCTCGTTCCATCACCGCCCCTCCAAGACCTCTGGCTCCATTGCTTAGCGCTGCCTGTTTTTGTGGTTTATATGAAGAACTTCTTACAGGCCTCGGTGGTATTTTTTTCTCTTTCCACTATGTCTGTGAGATCCACACACAGTTAGGTGTGTGTGTGGGGGGGGGGAGGGGGGTATGCAGTCTTCCAGTGTGAGAAAGACACAGAAGTAACTTTAAAAAATATATGTTTTTATTGATATCAGAGAGGAAGGGAGAGGGAGAGAGAGAGAGAGAGAAACACTCAATGATGAGAGAGAATCACTGATTGGCTGCCTCCTGCACGTCCCACGCTGGGGATCAAGCCTGCAACCAGGCATGTGCCCTGACCAGGATCTGATCCATGGCCTCCTGGTTCATAGGTCGACACTCAACCACTGAGCCACACGAGTTACTTGTTTTTATCACTAACAGATGCGCTGTGCCCCCGTTTTGTGTGGACACGGACCCTCCGGAATGGCTGGCCCACGCGGAGGTAAGAGAAGGGGTGTGTTCTGGGGGAGAGGATTAGGCTTTTATTGATTCCCAGTAATCCATGAGAAGAGTCGTCCTGTTGGTGGCGTTTTTTGCCTTTCAGGGTCATTTCTGTGGCCGTGTGTTCCCAGGAGCCCCTGTTTGGCAGGGTCCCCAGCTTGGCCACATCTGAGTACCAGGGGCCTCCTCTGGCCTGAGCCTTCCTTCAGCGCCTTGGGAACAGGCCTTCAGCTGTGGAGGGTGGAGGCCTCCTGCCCAGCCCGCAGGTGCGCGAGCTCCCTCAGGTGTTAGAAGTCACTCACCACCCACGGCCGCCTGCTCGCCCTTCCCTCTGCGAGCAAACACAGCACCCAGCCCTCCCGGGGCAGCAGCCCGCTCCTCCACCCCGTCCCCTCCCAGTGCTGACACAGAGACGCCAGTCGAGTTAGAGGGAAAAGGTGCATTAGTTTATTTTCATTATTTCGGGGGTGGCTGTGGAGGGAGCGAGGGCTGCGCGCGATGTCCAGGGCGCGGTGCGCTCAGCGCTGCGAGGCGGCGGCCTAGGGGTCGCAGGCGGGGTCGGTGCGGCAGCCGTCTGTGCGGAGAGACGCGGGTCAGGGCTGTCCGGTGTCCCCGTCCCCGTCCCCGGACCCCGCGTCCCCGCCCCCCGCCGGCGCGGCCCGCTCACCGGGGCTGCAGCAGATGCCGTCGGCGGCGCAGCGGCCCTCGTCCCCGCAGGGCCTCTGGCCGGACTGGCAGGGCGACGGCAGGTAGGTCTCCTCCTGGCAGCGCAGCGCCTCGGCCGTGCCCATGAAGCAGCCCAGCTCGTCCCCGCAGCAGATGCTGGGCCCGAAGCAGTGCCCCTTGTCCCCGGGGCCGCAGGGCAGGCACTGGGGGGGCAGGGGCGCCAGGGGGCTGAGCGGGGTGGGAGTGGGGGCGGGGGGTGCCGTGCGGGGGCGGGAGGCAGAGGGACGGAAGGGGAGACCCTGCGGCTGGGAGAGGGTGAGCGGCTCACCTTGCGCACGTCCAGGTCCATCACGGCCCTCTTGCCGCCCACGGGGCAGTTGGTGATGTAGCAGGCGGAGCTCAGCGCCAGGAGGCCGAGCAGGCAGCAGGCGAGGCTGGGGACCGTCATGGTGCGGGCTCGGGGTCCGACGTCGACGGCTGTGGCCGGCTCTCCGGTCCCGTCCTTTTATGCCCGGGGCCCCGCGCAGCCCAGCGCGGCCTAAGAGGGCGGGCGGATGTCTGGGCACGGCTGGCCGCCGCGGGTCAGGCCCTGTGCGCCCTGCGCGCGCCCTCATTTGCAGGGGTCGGTCTGGTCGAGGTCACTGCGTTGGCTCCAGCCATGTGCGCGGGGGAGGAGGGGGGGGGGGGTGGCAAGGAAGCCTGTGGGGGGGCCTGGGCCCCTGGGGTGAGAGAGAGAGTATGGGGGTGGGGTGTGTGGCCCAACCAGGGATTATGCAGCTGGACTCCCCATACCCTGGGGGTGGGGGGAGGCACAGGAGGGCACCGGACGCCCCCAGGCCCGAAGAAGCTGTGGCAGGACTGGGCAGGCCTCCCCCACCGCCCTCTACCCCTGCCACAGGGCATCCTTGCCCCTCTGTTAGGGAGGACTCTTCCTGAACCCACATTTCTTGGAGCTCACTTCCCACCCCCACTCCCACACCAATATCCACTTCCCCGCACCTGGAACTTGCATGGGAAACGACCTTTATTTTTCTCTGACCGCTAACTGAAATTCAACCTTTCCTTCAACTGTGAGGGAGGAGCAGTCCACAGGGGAATTTGCGATACCTGGGGCTTTGTCAAAACTGGAAATGACAGGTCCCCTCCTGTCACATCACAGCTATTGCAAAGCTCTGTACGCAGTGTTCAGACCACCACCCGTTTGTAATTGGGCAGTTACTGGGCCTGCCACTAGGTCTCGTTACCTAACGCTTTCAATGAACAAGCTGTGACTGTCACCGATGGTTTTAACATTTTGACACCTGAATGTAAATATGATCGGTTTCCTTTGTGTTTGTGTCATGCATTTAAAAACAGTGCTTTTTTGGGGGGCATTTTAAACGTATCTCAAATGAAAATAATTGCACATAAAAGAGAGACAGACTGCCTCAGCGGAAGGGGTGCAGGCCAGCGTCGTGAACAAGATGGGCAGCACGGATTCTTTTCAAGACGGGACTTGTCACCGAGCTGGTGGTAGCGTGGTCCGCTGAATGGCCTTTGGTCCAGGGTGTGGCTCAGCGCAGAGCACCCCCTGGCTCACGGCACACCTTTCCCAGGTGCCCACAACCAAGGCCTGGTCCGTGCTGACCCAAAGCTGGGCAACTCTGAAGGGCCATTTCAGATCCGGACCTCCCTGTGGCGTTGGTTACCCGAGGCCAGCAGAGAGGCTCTCTCTGCCCAACCCTGTTTCCACCCGCTCCCTTCCAGAAAGGTGGGCCCCAGGGCCCCTGCTGATAAACATCCAACCCATTCAAGTCCGTCTCAGGCTGCTGCCTGGGGAGCCCACCTTGCAAAGGCGTGGACGAAATGAGTCCAATGTCAGAAAGGACAGACTCAACAGCACCAATCCCTTGAGGTCAACCCAAGGGAGAGGAGACTGAGGGGGGCCCCAGCCAGGCCTGCACTCTGGTTCACTCTCCAGAGGAGGGTGCTGAGGCCACCGGGGCACAGAGCCTGCTGACCCCCAGCCACTGGTGTGAGCTCTCCAGCTCTGAGGAGCTGGTTAGGCCACCGGGGAGTACCAGTCAGCGGCCGGCCTTGTTTCTCAACCAAATCAGCTCATTGGCATTGCTGGACTGGAAGGCCAAGCATTTGACCCCGGAGGTGGCCCAGAAAGGCCTCCCACCCACTCTGTGAGCACACTGACCTCCCCAGGTTAACACATGCACATAAATTACTTTAGCTAATGGCCCACAGGGCCCGCATCCCTTCATCTGTTCAACACTGCTCCTCTGAAGATGCTCTGGGGTCCCAGCCCAGATGCTTGGAAACACCAGGGAACCAGGGGCTTATATTCTGGGGGGGTGGTCGGGAGGGGATGGGAGGGTGACATGAAACAATACACCTATTTCAGCAGGTTAGTGGGCAGTGAGTGCTATGGAGAGAAGGGTGGGGCGTGCCTCAGTTTCCCTCAGGGGGCTCAGTGTAGGCCTGTGAAGGTGACAGGTGCCCGTTGGAGGAGGGAGGGAAGAAGCCACGTGGATATCCGAGGGCAGACTCATTTCCTGTTGCTGTGTAACAATGCGCACAAATTGAGCAGACTGACACCCACTCACTCTCGCCAGCTTCTGAGGGTCTGAGCAAGGCCCAGCGGGTCCTCTGCTCAGGTCTCCGGGGATGTCGGCCAGGCCGTTCCTTTCTGGAACCGGGAGGTTGTGCAGGATTCCCCCCCTGTGGCTGCCGAAGGGATGGTGGCTTGCTTCCTCAAGGCCAGCAGCAGACAGGCCTCGGTGCTTCGAGTTTCTGAGCGCAGGGACGGCCATCCTTTTAACTCAGTCACACTGATGAATTTGGACAGTTGGGGCCTTAATTACATCTGCAAAATCCCCTCACGTTATCACGTCATGTAGAATAATCATGGAAGTTATACCCATTGGTTTTGCCTGTTACGAAAGTTACAGGTCCTATTCACATGCCATAGGAGTTTACTCAAAGGTGTGGATGCCAAGGGCGGGAACCACAGGGGTCATTTTAAAGTTCTGCCACCACGGAGGGGGGTATTCTAGGCAGAGGAAGCAGCAGTGCTAAGGGGTGGCCGTCTGTCTGGCATGTTTGAGAAACTGCAAGCCCCACGCGGCTGGAGTAGAGAGACCCGGGGTCAGAATGGTCACATGCGACTGGGTCACGTAGGACCGACTGAAATGGGGAACCAGAGAAGGTTCTGAGTGGAGGAGCGACCTCATTGGGTTTACATGTTATAAGGCAGCTGTGGATAGTATGTTGTGAAAAGACCCTGGGGAAAGGTGGAGGTCGGGAAGCCAGTGAGGAGGCTACCGTAGCAGGCCCCGTGTGTGAGGATGGTGGGCTGGACCAAAGTGACGGGGTGCACGTGGGGAGAAGTGATCCCCTTCTTTGGAAGGACGTTTGGGGTTTGTTGATAGGTTGGCTAAGGGTGGGAGAGAAGAAGAGGAGTCAAAGATGCCTCGGAGGCTTTGGGCCTGAGCAATGGGATCGATGGAGCTGCCATCAGCTGGGATGGGGACCCTGAGGGTGGCCCAGATTTGGGCTGGGAAGGGCAGGAGCTCAGTGAGGACATACAGACATTTGAGGTGACATCACACCCCCAAAGGAGACTTTGAGTTTGCATTTGGATAGAAGAGCCCGGAGTTCAGGCCAGAGGCCCAGGCTGAAGATACATTAATCTGGAGTCACTGACAGGCACGGACCCGAGTGAGAACACTTAGGAGAGTGGCGGTGGCGAAGAGGACCAAGGGCTGAACTCTGAGGAAGGTCAGAAAAGAGGAGCAGGACGTGAAGACGGGAGGAGGAAGGGACCAGCTGTGCCAAGTGCTGCGGGCGTGAAAGTTCAACTTCTTTATTGAAACCATTTCGATGAGGCAGAATCTACATGCCATCCCATCTACCCATTGTCGGTGTGCGTTTGGATGGTTTTCAGTGAGCAGTTGGGCAGCCATCCTGCAATCCGGATTGAGAACCCTTCCAGCTCCAAAAACGGCCCCTCACGCCTGTGTGCATGGCTCTCCTCCAGCCCCCAGGAAACCACTGAGGTGGACTCCCCTTTTCTAGCATTGCGTGCCAGTGGAACTGTGCCGTGTGCAGTGATTCATGTCTGGCTTCTTCCACTTACCAGAGCGTTTCTGAGTTTGCCCTCGTGATTGCGTGTGTCAATAGCTCGTTTCTCTGTATTACTGAGATGCAGTCCGAGCATGGACCACATTTTGTTAACGATTCACCCGCTAATGAACATTTAATTGCTTCTAATTTTGGCTATGATAATCATCTTGCTATGAATACTTATGTACAGGTCTCTGCACGGCCACGTGTTTTCATTTCTCCTGGGTAGTGACCTCGGAGTAGAATTGCTGGGTCATAGGGTAAGTGTCCGGTTAACTTTTAAAGAGGTGAGCAGTTATCGCCTCCCCTTCGGGGGACGTGCTCCCTGGTGGTCCCGGTGTGGAGCCGGCTGAAGCCCGCAGGGACTGGGCCCCAGCGGCGGCCGGCGGAAGACAGGGTGAGAGGACTTTGAGGTGGGGTGAGAAGCTGTTTGACACAACCTTGGTTTTTGATGCTGAAGCTGCCGTCTCCATCCTTTTGCCAGAGTGGCTGAGCAGCGCGGAGGGAAATCTCCCAGCTACAAAGGGTGACAGCAGCCCTGGTGGCAGTGTCTGCTTTCACTGAGGTTTTCGGTTCTGTTCGTGGATTCTTTTTCTTTGCTGAGGCTATCCATTCTGTCCCACGTCCCTGGCTACGGGGAGACAGCCCCGCCATGGGTGCCGAATATAACGCACCCATGCGTTATCTGTGAGCCGGTACCCGAGTGAGCCTGCAGTAGGCTGTTCTGCTGTCCTCTGAGGCCAGCTGCTTCTGTTGGGTGGTGTATGGTGAGACCAGGGAATCCATTGCACTCCTTCTTTTCCTATAAAGGGAGTGCCCTGATCAAAAGCAGCGTGGTGGGATGGCTGTCATGCTGTGTGAGGCAGGCAGTGTGTCCGCCTGGCTCCCGGGAAGGGTGTCCCCCGTGGCCTCTGCTCTCGGAGAGGGGGGCTGGCAGCAGTGGTGGCAGCCAGGCCAGCCCTGGTGAAGTGAAGTCCCTGGGGGTGAGCCCCCACACAGCCTCAGTCCCTGCCACCAGGACCACTTTGTCCAAGAGTCCAAAGAGCAAGGATTGGGGGGGATGGGGCCAGAGGGTGTCTGACGTGCACAAGTCACCTGTGCACTGGGTCTTTGGGGCACAAATAATTTCCAACTTTAGGTCCATTCTGAGAGGTCCAGCCACATACTCTCCACCAGCCTCCTTGTTTCCATCCTTCGAACACGTTCCTGCTAAGTCCCAAGCCTTTGGTCGTCCCTCCAAATCATTAGCTACTTGTCTCCAGCCTCAGGATTCTCTCTAGTTCCAGGTACAGTGGTTGCAGTGCAGTGTTCCAGGTGGAGAAACTCATCCAATGTCCCTCAGGGCTCCTCACGGGCAGGACAGGAGCACCACAGCCATGGCCATCTGGGTGTGAGCCGCCTGAAACCTGGACTCCATTTTTTTGCCTCTTGGTCAACTGGACATTGAAAACTCCCTATGAGTTCACAATTATGAGTGAGGAAGGAGCAGGAGTCCAGGAAGAGTCCCTCTGCCTGAGCAGCTTATCTGCCCCACAGCGAGCACACATGCCTGAGTGAGGCCAACCCAGAGCAGTGCGTCCGGCTGACCCACAGTCTCATGAGCAGTCATAAGTATTTACTGTCTCGCACCACCAAGGCTTGGAGTGGCTTATACAGAACTAGAGGTCCGGTGCATGAATTCGTGCACAGGTGTGGTCCGATTTGGGTAGGGGAGCCAACTGGGGGGGGGGCTGGCCAGGGGGAGGGGTCACCCCCTGGTTGAACTCCCAGTGGAGGGGAAAATTTGCATATTAGCCTTTTATTATATAGGCTAAGCTAAGTGATATGCAGGCAGTCTCTAACAGGGCTGGGGGACAAGCAAAGAGCTGTCTTCAAAAGGAGCTAGTGCTTTCTCCAAAAGGGGTCTAGCTTTGTTCTACAACCCTAGGGGCTTCTGACGTGAGATCCCCCGGGAGCTGGCCACAGGCTCCCCCAGCACTCTGATCAGCTGTGGACATCTTGAGCACGAGGGGACTCCCTGGGTCATAAGGCCCCAAAGGCAGAGCTGCCTGCCTTACAGCAGGATCTGCTTTGGTGTCCTCTTACCTGGGTGGCCCTCAAAGCCCACTGCCCTTCGGTCCTGGTAAATGGGTCAGAGCAGCACATTCCCATGTGGCCAATGAGGGCTCCAAATGCAGAGGTCCACCACACACTGCATCTCTCTTTCAGGGACAGAGGGTGCAAGGTACAGCAGCTTGTGCATCATTGGGGAGCGGGTGGGGCAGAAAGACGGTCTCTTTTCTCATTACTATAAGAGCAATCACAGTGATATACAATACCCAGTTGTAAGGATATACTATACTAAAAAAGAAAAAGAAAAAGAATATACTATACTGTGTTTATCCATTATTCTGTTGATGGACTTTTGGGTTGTTTCCAGGTTTGGCTATTATCTTTTGGTGGACATAGCATCATTTCTCTTGGGTGGAATTGCTAGATTCAAGACTCTGTGTGTGTTTAGCTTTTCCTACCAGCACAGTGTGAGAATTCTCTTTCACTTTGACAGGATCCAGACATGCCCCCCCCCCCCCCCCCCCCCGGCATTCCCAGAAATTTCATGGACATGCAGGGCTCTGTGTTTTCACAGGATTTATCGCCCACTTTCCAGCACACATGTTCTATAAGGCGTGATGTTACCGCCTGCCTCCTAGGCCCCACTTGTTTCCTGACTACCACAGGCTTTGGCTCTGCTCAGTGGACGGGAGTGGTACTCTGGGTCCCCACTAATTCCAGGAAGGTCTGGGTATTTTTTTTAATAGTTGCTTTTTAAAAATATATATTTTTTTATTGATTTCAGAGAGGAAGGGAGAGGTAGAGAGAGAGATAGAAACATCAATGATGAGAATCATTGATTGGCTGCCTCTTGCACACCTTCCACTGGGCATATGCCCTTGACCAGAATCAAACCTGGGACTCTTCAGTCCACAGACCATTGCTCTATCCACTGAGCCAAACCAACTAGGGTGGTCTGGGTATTTTTCTTTCCTCACTGCAGTTACACAGGTCACAAGACTCCTTGACAAATTCTAGGAAGAAGATTTATAGTGAAATATATAAGGTGATTTCTGGGTTCTTCCTTCATCTGGTGGTCTGGTTACTGAGTAAAGAACTAGCGTCTATATTGTGGTGAATCAGGCTAGGCCCCGATTCCCCACACATAGAGTAGTTTTGGACACCTAGAACAGGTGGGGTCTTAATGGGCTGCCTGACTATTTCTGTCCTGGGAGACCCATGACCAATTAGCACCTCCTGTGGATCAAACCATTCTTTTATTTTTATTTTTTAAAATATATTTTTATTTATTTCAGAGAGGAATGGAGAGGGAGAGAGAGAAATATCAATGATGAGAGAGAATCATTGATTGGCTGCCTCCCCTACTGGGGATTGAGCCCACAACCCGGGCATGTGCCCTTGACTGGAATTGAACCTGGGACCTTTCAGTCCGCAGGCTGACGCTCTATCCACTGAGCCAAGCCAGCCAGTGCCAAACCATTCTTATTAGCACAGCATATATACTCAACACAGGGCTCATAGTCCACATATACAATGAACTCTGACAAATCAACTTAAAAAGACAGCCCTGAGAAAGCCACCAAAGAAGCTATGCAATTGTCCAATAAAAACAAGGTACTTATCCCATTAGTAATAGAGAAACTAAAATTAAAACCATATTGAAATACTCACTAGAATAGCTAAAATTTAAAGGCTGGCTTTACCAAGTGATTATAGAACAGTGGGAACCTCCATACACCATTAGAGGGAGTATACCAGGTGTTCCGGTTAGGAATGGCGGATTTTGTAATAAAAAACAACATGATAATTATATGAGAAACATCAAAAGTGCTTTATTCAAAGTAATGTCCATCACTAGCTACACATTTCCCCCATCTTTCAGGTAATTTGTGGATACCGTCCCAATAGAACTTTTCTTGTTTTGAGGCAAACCATTCAGAGGCCCAATTTTCCACTCTTCGTACATTTTGGAGTGCATGTGCCATGGGTCGGAACAAGTGGTAATCTGAAGGAGCAAGGTCTTGTGAATACAGCGGGTGGGTTAATACTTCCCAGGCAAGATCTTTTAACGTGTCTTTAGCTGGTTTTGAAGTGTGTGATGGTGTGTCATCATGAAGCAAAATTACTTTGCCGTGTCTTCTGGCACATTCTGGTTGTTTCACGATCAAAGCGTGGTTTAAGTTGATTATTTGTTGTTGGTAGTGATCAGTAGTAACTGTTTCACCTGGTTTTAGAAGCTCATAATACACCACACCTTCCTGATCCCACCAATCACTTTCTGAAGCGATTTGGCCTTGCAGTCGATGTTGATGATTGACCTGGATCAACCCATGATTTTGTGCATTTGGGATTCTCAAAATTAATCCACTTTTCATCACCAGTCACAATTTGATGCAAAAAAGACTTTCTTTCGTACTGCTGAAGCAACATTTTACTGATGACTTTTTGGTTTTCCATTTGTCTTTCATTCAGTTGTGGCACCCATTTTCCTTCCTTTAAAATCTTTCCCATTGCTTGTAAATGATCGGAAATTGTTTGCTGAGCAAGGTTTAATCTTTCTGCAAGTTGTTTTTGAGTTTGACACGCATCTTCATCCAATAATGCTTGTACTTGTTGGTCTTAAAACTTTTTCGGTTGACCTGGACATTCTTTGTCTTTCACATCGAATTCATCAATTTTAAAGTGTTTAAACCAGTGTTCATAAGTATCTTGAGATGGAGCATGTTCACCATAAGTTTCCTGAAGTATTCAGCAGCACTTTTCTTCAAAATAAAGTAATGAATTAAAACTTCCCGCAAATGCTCTTTTTTGGGCACGAAATTCAACACCTTTAAGCATAAAAATATCTATGATGTTAACACCTTCAGAAAATTTGACATATGAAGTTTTGAAGCTTGCTGTCAATACAACAAAATAGCATACATATCAAATTGCAAATATATCAACATATGAGTAACTCCATCTATTGAAAAAAATCCGCATTTTTAACCGGTACACCTGGTAGGTGGCACAGCTGCTTGGGAAAGCTGTTTGGTAGTATTACTAAAGCTGAGCATATGTACACCGTGTGATCCAGCTATTCCACTCCTGAAATGCATGCATATGAGCATCAACAGACATGTCCAAGGATGTTGATCACTATGTGTCAGAGTCCAAAACTGGAAACAGCCCAGATGACCACCAGCAGCAAATTAAAATAAATTTATTCAGTAGAATACACAGTCCCCCCTTCTCTGTGGTTTTGTTTTCTGTGGTTTCCGTTACCCATGGTCAACCACAGTTAGAAATTATTAAATGGAAAATTCCAGAAATAATTCCTAAGTTTTAAAGTGTGTGCTGTTCTGAGCAGGATGACAAAATCTCAAGCCAACCTGCCCTGTTCTTTCCGGAATGTGCATGTCCCTTTGCCCAGCATGTCCCTGCTGCATGATCTGCCCACTGTTAGTCATTTAGTGGCCGGCTGGTTACCAGATTGACGGTCTGTCGTGGTATCACAGTGCTTGTGTTCAGGTAACCCCTATTTTACTTAATAATGGCCCCAAAGCACAAGCGTAGTGATGCTAGCAATTCAGATATGCCAAAGAGAAGCCATAAAGTGCTTCTTTCAAGCGAAAAGGTATGTATATATACGAAGAAAACATAGTAGATATAGGGTTTGGTACTATCTGCGGTTTCAGGCATCCAATAGGGGTCTTACAATATATTCCAGGATAAGGAGGGGAGGGGGTAATCTAGTCAAATTTATTAATCTTACATTTTACGTTTTAAAGGCCCTGTCACTGTATTGAGGAGGCTGCCATCTGTTGGAGTTAAGGGGAACTGCAGGGCAGATCTTGGCCTCCAGCAATTCATTCCCAATTTGGCTGTATTTGGCACATAATCTTTAGTCCCTGGTATGAGTTTGAGGCCATTCTCTAGTTTCATTAAAATTAATAATAATAATAATAATAATAATAATAATGGCCGCATTGAACATGTATTGAACATTTATTATCTCCAAGGCACTTAATTCAACTTTATATGAATGTTTCACTTAATTGCTACAACAGTCTTATAGGTTGATACCAGTATTTTACTGATTTTACTTTGGAGAAAACTGAGGCACAGACAGGCTAAGGAATATTTCCAAGGACTCTCAGGAAGTAAGAGGGGAGTGCACTGCTGGTGGGAATGCAAACCGGTGCAGCCACTGTGGAAAACAGTATGGAAGGTCCTAAAAAATTAAAAATGGAATTGCTTTATGACCCAAGAATTCCACTTCCAGGTATATATCTGAAGAAACAAAAAACACTAATTCGAAAGAACATATGCACTCCTATGCTTATTATGTTATTTACAATACCCAAGATACGGAAGCAGGCCAAATGCCCACCAATAGAAGAGGAGATAAAATAGCTGTGGTGTATAGATACAATGGAATATTATCTGGCCATAAAAAAAGAATAAAATGTTACCATTTGGGACAGCATGGATGAACCTAGGGGGTATTATGCTAAGTAAAATAAGTCAGACAGAGAAAGGCAAATATCATATGATTCACTTATATGTGGAATCAAAAGAGCAAGATGAACAAACAAAAGAGAAACAGACTCATAGCTACAGAGAAAACACTGATGGCTGCCAGAGGTGAAGGGATTAAGAACTACAAATTGGTATCACAGAATAGTCCCGGGGATGTAAGTGCAGCCTAGGCAACATCTTACCTAATAATAGTCAAACATGTAAATTGACTGTACCTCCGCTATGCCACCAGCCAATCAGGAGTGATATGCAAATTAACCCAACAGAGATGGTGGTTAATTTGCATAATCAGCCACCAAGTGACAGGGACGGGACACTTGCCATGGCGATGCCCCACCCCCGGTCTCTCAGGGCCTCTGGGCAACGTGGGAAGGCAGGGCCAGAGCAGAAAGAGGCAGCTCCAGAGCCTGAGCAGAAAGGGGCTGGGCTGGAGTGGAAAGGCGGTGCTGGCAGCCAGGGAAAGGAAAGCCCATTCTAGCACGAATCTTCATGCATCGGGCTTCTAGTAGCCTATAATATTGTAATACCTATGCACAGTGCCAGGTGGGCGCCTGAGCTATTGGGGGACCACTGTGTAAAGTATGATTGTCTTACCCCTATGCAGTACCTATAAAACTATTACAAAATAATATTGAATGTAACCTGATAAAAAAAAAGAAAAAGGGACAGAGCACAAGGCTCCGTCTAGGCTCCATCCTTCAGGACTGGACTCAGCTCTTAGGGACTTGGTTTGCCTCTGAGGATCTTGGTGCCGCACTTTGGGTCTGGGCTCAACTCTTCCGGGATAGGTTTGGCTGTTTGGTGCTAGGGTATCTGCTGGGGTCTAGCTTCCCCTTTTTAGGCCTCGACTTGACTCCTTGGGGCTACCCTAGGCTCTTAGGGGCCAGGCTGCAACCTTTTGGATGGGCTCAGCTGTTCAGGGCTAGGCTCTGCCCTATGGGACTTGGCCCCGCCCTCGGAGGTAGGCTCTGCTCTTAGGCACTAGGGTCATCCCTTCAGGACTAGCTGCAGTGCTTAGAGCTAGGCTCAGCCCTCCCCGGCTAGACTCGGCTCTTAGGGGTTCCCTCAGCTCTTTGGGGTTAGCTCTGCTTTTGGGGGTACGCTCGGCTGTTCTGGGCAAAGCACATCTCTGAAGAGAGCTGAGCTTAGCCCAGAAGAATGGGGCCTATCTCTCTACTGGTATAAATAAGCAAAGAAGTGAAGCATTCCTTAACAGAGCAGAGGGCTCTGAGGACCTAGGCTCCGCCCTTCAGGACTGGGCTGGGCCCTTAGGGACTTAGTTCACTCTGAGGGGCTTGGCTCCCCGCTTTGGGTCTGGGCTCAACTCTGCTGGGTTAGGTTGGGTTATTCCGGGCTAGGGTCATCCGTTGGGGACTAGCTTTCCCTCTTTAAAAAAAGGAAAAAAAAAATAAAAAAGGAAGAGGGGAAATTGAGATTCAAACCCAGGCAGATTATACCAGGCTTCTAATCACTATCCAAAGTGCTTTATCTATTTTCAGTTTATTCCTATGGATTTCTGGAGTGAAGCAGTGAGTAGGGCAATCATGTAAACATTCCATTTCTCTTGGAGATTTCTTTACAAGGTCTTATGTTATTTCTATAACTAGAGGCCCAGTGCACAAAATTTGTGCCAGGTGGTCCCTCAGCCTGGCCTGTGCCCTTGGGGGATGTGCGACTGATGGCTTAGACCCACTCCCTAAACTGGCAGTTGGACATCCTTAGTGCTGCCACAGAGGTGGGAGAGGCTCCCGCCACCACTGCTGTGTTCACCAGCCGTGAGCCTGGCTTCTGGCTGAGCAGCGCTCCCCCTGTGGAAGCGCACTGACCACCAGGGGGCAGCTCCTGCATGGAGTGTCTTCCTCCTGGTGGTCAGTGCGCATCATAGCGACTGGTCTTTCTGCCATTTGGTCAATTTGCATATTAGCCTTTTATTATCTACTAGAGGCCTGGTGCACAAATTTGTGCATGGGTGGGGTTCCTTGGCCTGGCCAGTGATCGGGTTTGATCAGGGCCGGCCAGCACCAGGGAGGGGCCGTGGGAGGTTGGCTGGCCTCAGGAGGTTGGCTGTGGGAGTTCACTGACCACCAAGGGGCAGCTCCTGCATGGAGCGTCTTCCCCCTGGTGGTCAGTGTGCATCATAGCAACCGGTCAATAGGTCATTTGGTTGTTCAGTGGCTTAGGCTTTTATATACATAGACTAGAGGCCCGATGCATGAAATTCATGCAAGAGTAGGCCTTCCTTCCCCTGGCTGCCGGCACTGGCTTCCCTCTGGCACCCAGGACCCGGGCTTCCCTCTGGCTGCTGGCAGGCACCCGAGACATGGGCTTCCCTCACAGCCCTGGCTTCGTCCAGAAGGTCGTCTGGAAGGACGTCTGGTCTAATTAGCATATTATGCTTTTTTTAATCCTGGACGTCCTTCCGGACGAAGCCATGGTGATGGGGGCTGAGGAAGAGGCAGCTGCAGTGGAGGGCGGGGGCCGAGGCAGAGGTGGCCACTGCTGCGGCGGGGGCCGAGCCCCTTGCACGAATTTTGTGCATCGGGCCTCTAGTATAGGATAGACTCACAAAAGGGCTCAGGAAGCCATGAGGGATATCTGTCAGGTCCAGTCACTCCCAAATCGGTTTCTCCCACCCATAAGAGAAGTTAGTATATTTGCAAAGAGCATCCAAAAACAAACACACACTTAAATTTCACCAGGCCAGGAAGTAACTGAAATCCTGGAAATTTGTTATTTAAATTTTTTTTCTCGGGTTCTGAATGTCACAGTAGCAATAAAATCTTCAGAGGAAAAGACCATGTGTCTTGCTCTAGCCAGTTTGGCTCAATGGGTAAGTGTCAGCCCAGGGTCTGAAGGGTTCTGGGTTCAATTCCGACCAAGGGCACGTACCTCTGTTCACTCTCTCTAAAAATCAATGGAAAAATACCCTTGAGTGAGGATTAACAACAATAACAAAAAGACCAAGTGTCTCACACAAGGAAATGGCAATCCTGACAAATGATGATAAAAGGGGATGTAGACCAACTTATAAACTGCTGTTTTCAAATATATTTATTTTTTTAAATATAT
The DNA here is from genome assembly GCF_951640355.1 of Cnephaeus nilssonii. Lineage (NCBI taxonomy): Eukaryota > Metazoa > Chordata > Mammalia > Chiroptera > Vespertilionidae > Cnephaeus > Cnephaeus nilssonii. The sequence continues at coordinate 30,566,138 of NC_137082.1, forward strand.
TTTATTGATTTTTTTACAGAGAGGAAGGGAGAGGGATAGAGAGTTAGAAACATTGATGAGAGAGAGAAACATCAATCAGCTGCCTCCTGCACACCCCCTACTGGGGATGTGCCCGCAACCAAGGTACATGCCCTTGACCGGAATCGAACCCGGGACCCTTCAGTCTGCAGGCTGACGCTCTATCCACTAAGCCAAACCGGTTTCGGCGTATATTTTAATGGTAACTTTTGCCAAATGTTAACTTGGAGATATTTTACATAAAACCTCACTTTACAAATACAGTTTGTCTATTATTAACACTTGGAATTAAACTATATTTATTTTTAGACAAAATTACATTTAAAAGTATCAGAATGGCCCTGGTTGGTTTGGCTCAGGGGATAGAGCATTGGCCTGCAGACTGAAGGGTCCTGGGTTCGATTCTGGTCAAGGGCACATACCTCCATTGCAGGCTTGATCCCTAAATCCCCAGCCCTGGTTGGGGCTTGTGTGGGAGGCAACCAATCACTGTGTTTCTCTCATATCGATGTTTCTCTCTCTCTGTCTCTTACCCTCCCTTCCAATCTCTCCAAAAATCAATGGAAAAATACCTTTAGATGAGGATTAACAATAAAAAATGTTAAAAAATGTATCAGAATATTTTTCAAATTAAAAGACGCGAGTGATAGGCTATGTTTGTAGTTACAGATAACTTTTGTAGATTTTCAGAAAGTATAAATCCCAAATTGTCAACATATATTAGTCTCAAATTTCATTTCATCTTCTTAGTCTAAAAGTCCCCATAAAACAATTCTATCCCACTCTAAATACTGTAAATTGTGAGAAACAGTGCTTCTAAAAAATCAATTTATATGGTTGTTCATCCAAAGCCTACAGCTCCACAGGACTTCCTTGCCACCTGGCTTCTATTATGGCAACACCCTAGGAGTCACCGGCACAAGATTTGTTGTTGAGGCCAGAGGGAGGGCAAACCCTCGGCCCTCTGCTTCTGAGGTCTGAGGACTTGTGGCAGCGGCAGCGGCAGCGGCAGCGGTGGATGAGTGTGGTCAGTGGTGGTGGATGAGTGTGGTCGGGGTTCAGGCAGGGGCTGTGGGGTTCCTTCCAAGAGCAGCAGTGGGTCAGCCAGCACCTTGCGGGCTCTGGCACTGACAGCAAAGGTGTGTGCGTCATGGTTGACATTTATACCTCAGTTATGAATTTCCCAGACACAAAATCCCACTCTCAGACCATCTCTCTCCCTCAGTGGCTAGTATTTAAAAGGAAAAATAAAACTGTGAAATGGGAGAGATTAACTGGGGGAATTTACACTGAGTGGCCAGATTCTTATGATCTCTGAACGCATAATAATCTGGCCACTCAGTGTATATCCTATATAATAAAAGGCTAATATGCAAATTGTCCCCTCAACCAGGAGTTCGACCAGCAGGCAGGCCAGCCAACCGCCCATGTTCCCTCCCCCTGGCCAGGCTGGCTGGACCCCACCCATGCACGAATTCATGCACCAGGCCTCCGATACACACACACACACACACACACACACACACACACACACACTGAGTGGCCAGATTATTATGCGTTCAGAGATCATCATAATCTGGCCACTCAGTGTATATGCATTGCCCATGGACACAGAGAATAGTGTGGTGAAGGCCTGGGAGGGGTGGGGGTGGGGTGGAGTGGGGTCAATGGGGAAAAAAGGGGGCATCCATAATACTTACAACAATAAAGATAAATTTTTAAAGAAGTGTGAAATAGCCCTAGCCGGTTTGGCTCAGAGGATAGAGTATTGACCGGTGGGCTGAAGGGTCCTGGGTTTGATTCTGGTCAAGGGCACAAGCCTGGGTTTCGAGTTTGATCCCCAGTAGGGGGTGTGCAGTCAATCAACGATTATCTCTCATCATTGATGTTTCTATCTCTCTCTTCCCTCTCACTTCTCTCTGAAATCAATAAAAAAATATTACAGAAAAAAAGAAGTGTGAAATATAGGCTCCCCTTTGGAGCATGCCTACGCCCTTCTCCCCTCTCTGCTGTGCACCTCCTAAACCCTATGGTCCCCAGGAGACTGGCAACCAGGGGAGCAGTGGGTGGGGCCAGCTTGTTTCAAGCTAATCCCCTGAGCCTGTCTCCAAGGCCCCTTTTCTCTTACTCTCCAGTGAGCCAATAGCAGCCCCACCTTGGATCACTTCTGTCACTGGGACATTTCTCAGTGAGCCAAGCAGTGCCTCCTGGTCTCCCTCCTGCTGCTTCTGTCCTAGGCCTCCCTTGTTTTAATGAACGTACTCTCAGCAAGTGTGAAAGGTAACACAACTTCCCAAAGACTGTCAATGACCTAACTGTGCTTTGCCCTCGGCGAGGGGCAATGCCCAAACATTTGGGGGAAAGTATTGGATATGTGACCCACAGAGCCACTGTGGAGTACAGGAGAGGGGGGTCTGTGCAGCTCTGAGCTCCTGCAGGTCACTCCACTGCCTTTTGTGGCAACACAGTGGGATCCTTCCTTACAGGTTCTTGACCTCAAGGCCTTGTAAACTTAACTATGAATTTGATCCAGACGCTGTTCTGTTTCTTGACATGGATGCTCCCTTCAAAATAACTCATTAAGCTTCAAATTTATGCTTTAAGCACTTACCTCTACAGAGGAAATATTCACCATGGAAGAAATGACCAGCATCATCACCAGGCCTGTCTTTCTCAGGATTTGGGGATTGCAAACATTGCTTTTGGCTTGGGCAGGGAAAAAAAGTTCCAAGCTTGACTCTTCCTGCCAGAATTGCCCACATTTCAGCAGTGAACTGGGCTTGTTTCCTAGGTATTTATTTCACTTCTACACTTACGTCAGGGAAATAACCACAGGTTAAGTTCAGGGGGAACTTGTGTGTGTGGTGATAACATTAAGATTTACTTTCTTAGCGACTTTCAAGCACACAATACAGTGTTGTTAACTAGAGTCACCATGCTATACTTAGATCCCCAGAATGTATTCATCTTATAACTGGAAGTGTGTACTCTTTGACCAACATTCCCCATCTCCATACCCTGACAACCACCATTTTGTTTCTATGAGTTTAACTTCAACCTAATCTACAAGGCTCTGTGCTCTGGCTCATGCTCTCCTCTCTAGCATCATAGCTCACTGAAGCCAGCTCTTCTATCTTATGCTCACATAACTATGAAGTACCGAGTCCTTCTAATGTTCCCTAGCACTGTGCCTGACTCACGTGGCTCCCCTTTGAGTGCCTGCACCACCTTTACTTCCTGATGAATACCAGCACATTCTCTAGGCTTACCTCAGGCCTCTTCTCCCCCATTGACCAGCATCCCGGCTCCCTGTTGTCCCATCCAATTTTCAGTCCCACCCTTCTTTATAAACCTGTTTTACTCCACAAAGACTTTTACCATAGCACCTAAAAGCTTTATTGCATTTACTTGTGTCAACTGAAGGTCACTGCAGGCAATTCAATGCTAATAGGAATCCCAATTTCCATGTGGTGAGGGGAGAGATACTTTATTCCGTGCAAACAGTTCAATTGTGAGATAGCTCCAGCGCGGCTGTGGCTGTGAGGTGGCTCCAGAGAAGCCCAGTGTTATGGCTCAGGTGTTACAGGTTCAGCCCAGTGAGACAGCTCTGCTCCTGTGTTGTAGCTCAGCCAACACTGCAGCTCTGGTCGGGTAACACAATCTTCAATAGCAAACTGAAAGTGTGCTCTCTCAGGGGGAACTTGTACAAAGATTCCAAGGAATATTGTGTACCTGTGACTGTATTCCATGCAGAAAATTGGGAGTATACTGGAAAACCCTGGGAATGACTTCAGGCTTACTTAGGCCCGGTGTGGTCTCCATGACGGAGTAGATTAAGCAGGCACCCAGCACCCATCCATGAGTCAAATATTCTTCTCTTTTCCTGTCTACACCACAAGCAGTTCTCCTTCACCTGGCAGTACATCACCACCACCCAGTCCACGTGGTGAACAACTCTAGTTTTGTACAACTTCATCTTCAAGACCCTGACTACCCACCCCAGGACATCACGGTGGTCCACTTCACTGATGTACTGCTACTTAGCCCGGAGAATTGGAAGGGGGAATCCAGCTGTCCTGGTAACATCTATGCTTAATGGGGGAGATAAATCCTGGGGGGAAAGTGCCTACCCAGCAAAGTTCCTGGGGGTAAAGAAAAAATATCTGATTTTTTTTTGACTATCGGTGGATAAAAACGAAGTTTGGTTTAGAGGTGGCTCTGCACGACCCACTGGTATCAGCAGTGAACATCAAGGAGTGACAGCCCCATGCAGGAAACTCAACAGCAGTGAAGGGAAAGCAGCCCAAAGGCAGAACTTCAAGAACGTATCACACCGTCGCCTCCACTTAAAGACCGATGACTTGTGTCTACACCCTGAATCAGAGGGGGAGGGACTTGGGAGAATGAAACTGGATTTCCTCACACAGGCCCAGGGTCCATGTGAAAGCTCACCAAGGCTCCCACGGTAGGGGACCAGACGGTCTGTCCACTCCTCACCATCAAGTCCAAGACTGTGGGGACAGGTGCCAATCCACGGCCCCCAATGTGTGCCCCTCAGCTCACCCCAGAAGTCATGTTGAGCATCTGAAAGGACTCCACTGTGCTGTGTCCATGTTTAATACCAACCAGGGAAAAGAAAGGCTATTACCAGCCTGAGGAAGGAGGCTACTGCTCCGAGGGGTACAATGCCCTGATGGGGGCAGGGGTGCAAGGCACAATGATAACCACTGGCTCTATGCTTATACCTGTTACCTGTGTCCTCACCTGAATGTGGGGGGTTGCCCATATTTTCTAAAAGGTTTTCATTTCTTGGGTGTTCCCAGACCCTCTCTACAATGTGGGAGTTCAGGAAAAGCAGCTGGGATTCTGTCCTCTGTGGTAACTGGGCAAGTTCAAGTGAATGGTGGCAACGGGGCTGCAGCTCTGGCTCGGAGAAACAGCTCTTCAACCTCATCCCAGATGTTGCTTGAGAGCTTGAGCTTGTATGAACAGGGCAATGGATCTATATGTTCACTTATTCAATCTTGTGAACTTTAACCACAAGTATTTTTGGTACTCTCAGGGTTTGATCCAAGTGCTTGACAAATTACACTGACCTTGTAATCCCTGTATCAACCAGGCCTTCCCTGCCAGCACCCATCTGCTGGGTGGTCCAAGGAGGCTGGTAGTGCCAGGATAGATGCAGGTCACTGAGGCCATGGGTGGAAAGGGCTACTAGAAGAAACAGGGTCTCCACCTTGCCTTCTGTGTCTTGAGCCACCAGATCCTGGACAGCAGAGCCCATGGTCAAGCAGAAACAGGTGTTCGGCCAATGGCCGGCTTGTGTCTCAGGTACCATGTGATAGCTGCTCCTGGCTGGAGCCCTAAAACCCTAGGTCAGAGGTCAGCAGGCTTCTTCTGTAAAAGCCATGGAACAGCCCTAGCCCAGTGGTCGGCAAACAGCGGCCGGGGTTTGCCGCTCTGTTGACTAATGAGTTTGCCGACCACTGCGTTAAGGCATTACCCTTACCCAGAAGTTTTTACTTTAGGTTAAAGACATTAGTACATTATTAAAATGTTTTTTAAGTGTTTTTCCCTAAGGCAGTGATCGGCAAACCGCGGCTCGCGAGCTGCATGTGGCTCGCGAGCCGCAGTTTGCCGACCACTGCCCTAGCCAGTTTGGCTCAGTGGATAGAGTGTCAGCCTGAGGACTGAGGGGTCCCAGGTTCGATTCTGATCAGGGGCATATGCCTGGGTTGCAGGCTCAGTCCCCAGTAAAGGGCATGCGGGAGGCAGCTGATCAATGATTCTCTCTCATCATTGATGTTTCTCTCTCTCTGAAATCAATAAAAATATATATCTTTTTTAAAAAAGCCATATTAACAAGTATTTTAGACTTTGCAAGTCATATATGGTTCCTGTTGCAACTAATCATCTCTGCCATCGTAGCATCCAAGTAGTCAATGAATGGGTGTGGCTGTATTCAAACAAACCTTTATTTACAAAAACAGGTAGTAGACCAGATTTGGCCCATTTGCCAACCACTGACCACCCTCGAGGATACTCAGGAGATGACCCCACGACTATGGTCCAGTCTGCCCCTCTGTGAGATGGAAACCTTAGTGCTGTGCTGACAGTTGTACAGGGGGCAGAGAAGGGCACTGATCAAGTGGTGGGTGCAGAGGTCAAAACAAGAGGGCCACATGGAATAGGCTGAGCTTCCTTCTTCAGAAGAAACACCACTGTTTTATCCCAGGTCACACCCGTATACACACACAGTCCCTGGGCAGGCACTGTCCTTACCGGGCCCTTAGTTGCCCTTGTGCTGTGGCCTGACCACCTGTCCCTCTTTGGTGATGGCCCAGTTGTAGCTCTTTGGGGAGTCCAACGCTTCTTCTATCCGAGCATCCAGGTTCTCTCGGGTGATGAAGGTTTTTGCATCCTCCTATTGAGAGAGAAGGCCAGCTGAATGGGAGCCCTCAGCACAGGCCAGGCTGCCCACACTGCCTGCTGGCCTTTAGCCCACTGACAGAGAGCTCCAGCTCTCCCCTGGGAAGGATGCTTGGAGCCCAGGTCCTCTTTGAGTGCCTCGCTGACTTGCCAGCAGCCTTGTCACATTCCTCTTTCTTAATCATCCACTGGACAGCTCTGCCAGAACCACAGCACACCAGCTGTGACAATTTACCTCTTAGTCTCTCTCAAACTCCTCCTCCTCCCTCCATTACTTTAATTCAAGCCTCATCCATTCTTGCTGGGTCACTCCTGCCAACCTAGCCAAAATATTTACCCCTTCAGTGACACCACCCAAAAGACAAAATACAAACTCTTTGTGGAGTTCAGGGGTCCCTCCCTCAGACACCAGTTTACCACCCACTAGCTACTTGGACACTTTACAATGTCAACTCTCACTCCAGGTCTCTGTGCCTGCCAGGCACTCTCCCGGCACTCCTCTCCCAAATCCTCACCTGCTCTCCCAAGACTGCCCTCTCCATTTGCACGTAGCCGGTGTCCCACCTCGCCGCACCCAGGGCTCTGCCGGCCTCCCAGGGTGAGCTCCCGGCCTCCAGCCCCGCCCCGTGGAGACGCGACCCACCTGCAGCTGCAGCACTTCTTGCTCCTTGAGCTCCATCCAGGCCTGTCTCTCTCGGGCCTTCCGGGCCTTCTCCTCGGCCTGCAGCTGCTCCTGCTCCCGCGCCTCCTGCTGCAGCCTCGCTATCCTGGGAGGAGCAAGAGGCCGAGACTGAGCGGGCTGGGTTCCCGCGGGCCAACCAGGTGGCCCGGCCCCGCCCCGCCCCGGCCCAGCCGCCCGTCTCACCGCAGCTCGTGCAGCCGCTGGTTCTCCGCCCGATTCCAGGCCATCAGCTCGCGGTGCTCAGTGGCGTCCTCCAGCGCCTTGCGCTCCGCCAGGACCCCGGCCCGCGCCTCGTGCATCTTCCTCCGCACCTCGGACACGAACTGCAGCCTGTCAGAGACGCGCCCAAGGTCGGCACCCTCAGCCCGCCCACCCCGACACTCCCGGCGGCCGCCTCCCTGGCCATCCGTCCCACACACCTGAGGGCGCGCACGATCTGGCGGTACTGCCGGTAACGCTCCGTCAGCACGAACAGCTCCGCAGGGTCCACCGCGGGCGGGGTCGCCACGCGCCCGATCTTGGACTTGGCCGGCGGGTCGTAGCGGGTCTTGCGGCCTCGCACGAGCAGCAGCAGCGGGGCCGGGGGCCCGCACAGGGGCCGCGCGCCCAGGTAACTCAGCGGGCGCAGCATGACCGAGGCCGCCTCGCGTCCGGCGCGCCGCAGGGCATCACGGGAGCCCGGAAGCGGCCGCGGGGCACCACGGGACGTGAAGTCCAAGGTCTATCCTTCCACACAGTACCGGGGAGCCCACTCCAACGGCGCTCAAGGCCCTGGCAAAGTCTGCCGTCGTCCCCCGCCACGGGCTCTGGCTGCGCCCTTCCTGCGGGGCCCGATCACGTCCGCGCCCCTTCCGTTTGCGGGCCGGGTCCGCGTCCCTCCAGAACCCAAGCGGGGAAGGGGCTCAGTGTGAGAGGGAGAGGAAGAGGACAGAGAATTCGAGGCAACTTCCGGGATCTCATAACTTTATTGGGCGGCAGTGCGCAGCGCTCGGGTCCAGTATGCCGGGGAAGGGGACGGTCATTCCAGCGGAAGCTCTGTGTTAGGTCGAGGCAGGGGGGAAAGACCACAGCCCTGCAAGCATCAGCAAGGTAGATGGTGACAAAGATAACTGGCGCCTTCCCAGACCTTGCCAGCCTTTCCAGACCCCTGCCCGAGGCAGGAATTCCACACCTCTCATGCCCTCCACCCTCCACCCTCCCCTCACTAAACAGCTGTATAAAGGAAGTACCTAAGCCCCGTTTTGGCGCGAACTCCCCTGGCCCACTCTCGGACCGTGAGTTTCGCCCGGGAGCGCAAGATTAAAACCTCCCTCCCTTTCCATCGCCTGGACTCTGTCTTGTTTCCTGCGTCGCAAACCTTTCATCTGGTGCCGAAACCCGGGTGGGGATTGAGTGTGTATCCCATTTGGGGTACCCCTCCCCACTTGTCTCCCCGGAACCCTCAGGCTTCTTTCCAGCTCGGCAGCGTCAGTTGGTGAGTCCCAGTCCCTATTGACTCCTAGGGTCCTCCGTCCGCGTCTCTGTCCGTAAATCGCGGTCCGCGTCAGAGATTGCTTTCCGGGCATAGCCCTCCGGACCTTTCCAGGAAAGGTTCTGACCCTGGGGGGTAGTGAAGACGTTTCTACTTCCCCTCGGTCTCCGGCCTTTTGGCCTCATTCCGGATCCCAGGGGGTCGGCGAGAGACGTCTCCCACCATCCCTCGGATTCCCGTCCGTAGCCTTGGCTCAACGATTGGGACGCTGATCCTTGGGCCTTTGCTACTGACCCTAGGTTTCAAAATGGGCAACCAGAAATCCAAAATTGACTTGCAGGCACCGCTGGGTGCCTACTCACCAATCTGGCTAAGCTGGGCCTGTCCCAGGATCTGCGTCCTAAACGCCTCATTTACTTCTGTACCGTGGCATGGCCTCAGTATGAATTGGACAACAGGTCACAATGGCCTGAAGATGGGACTTTAGATTTTAACATCCTGACCGACCTTAACAATTCCTGCCAACGAGCTGGGAAGGGGCTGGAGGTTCCATGTGTCCAGGCCTTTTTCAATCTGCGCTCCCGTCCCTCCCTCTGCTCCTTCTGTTCTCTCTGACTCTGCCCTCCTCTGCTTCTTCTATTCTCTCTGACTCTTTGGATGCAGCTGCTCTCTCACTTCCACCCCTCTTCCTCCCGCCGAACGCTTTCGGCGCCCTCCTCCTCCTTCACCACGGCTCCCTTTCTTCCCCGTGGCAGGTGCTTTCTCGGCAGCACCTCACCTGCCCACCCGCGGCCTCCGCGGCCGTGGGTAACACCACCGCGACCGCGCCGCTCCCTCCCGCGGCCGCCGCTGCGCTTTCTCCCCCGCGGCTGCAACCATCGCCACCGCACAGCACGAGAGCCACCCGCCCGCCATCCCGCAAGCCGCTCCAAACAGCTGGCTCCCGCGCGCTCCGGGGTGGGGGAGCGGAGGCGGCAAGGGAGCAGGCATGGGGAGGGCGGGCAGCGCCCCTGGCTCAGGCACAGGACGCCCGGACAGCGACCCGGGCTCGGACCCTGGAGCCCCCGGGTCCGCGGCCCCGCCTCCGCCTCCTCCTCCTCCTCCCCTCCGACTCGCCCGCCTCCCTGCAACAGGGCTCCTTCCGCCCTGCCTCCTTCTGCCCTGCCGTCCGCTCCTCCCCTTCCCCCATCCTCACTCCCCGACCTCCCCAGGCCGTTCCTCGTCAGGAACCAGGCTGGGTGTACCAACTAGATACCCCGGAAGGGCAAGAGGGGCGCCGACTTCGCGACCAGATGCTCCAATGCCTAATAGCCGGCCTACAGGTCGTCTCCCACAAGGTCATGACCTGCCGCTGGCCACGCTGGAACTGGCTGAAGGCTGAAGATGCCAGGACTCAACGACCCATCACCCTCGCCGGGCCCCCAGCCAAACTACTTGAAGATCCATCGTGGCACCACCTCTCCAGACTCAAGAGGACTCTGGAGCAGCATGACTTCTATAAATGTGAGGTGTTGGGCCCCACTAAGGTCTGCCTTAGCCACCCTCCTCCTCCTCCTTCTCCTCCCAGCCCTGGGCAACCTACACCCACCCCCACCTGCTTATGTGTGGAGGTTCAAGGCGTTATGGGAAAACTATATGGGGGTGGTTGGAGCTCAACCCCTTCAGGGACCATCTACATCTCCCGGGAATATATCATGGCCCAGGAGGCCCAAATCCAGGGCCCCACTAAGGTCTGCCTTAGCCACCCTCCTCCTCCTCCTTCTCCTCCCAGCCCTGGGCAACCTACACCCACCCCCACCTGCTTATGTGTGGAGGTTCAAGGCGTTATGGGAAAACTATATGGGGGTGGTTGGAGCTCAACCCCTTCAGGGACCATCTACATCTCCCGGGAATATATCATGGCCCAGGAGGCCCAAATCCAGGTCTCCAAAAGCATCCTACAGGCCGAACATTCCCTTAAAGGGAAGCTGCCTGATTCCCCCCAGGTAGAAGTCCTGTCTTCTTGGCTCCAACTTATCCAACACACTCTACTATTCCTTAACGAGACCCGCACCCTGCCCAATGTCTCGCACTGCTTTTTATGTGTCTCTCTCCAAAGACCTTTGCTGGCTGCCGTCCCACTCATGACTCCTCCAGGAACCCAAGGACACGGTGAATGTCAGCCTCCCCTGGCTGGCATTCCCCTCTGGGAACCGGGAACTCCAGAGCCCACCTTGCCCCCACGGATATGCTACCAGACCAGCAACCCGGTAACTGTGGGACGGGTCACTTGGAACTGTACCCAAAACCACACTGCAGCCAGTCCCACAAGGCCAGCTCGGGTACCTTCTTTTGGTGCAATGGCACCTTAAGCAACTGCATAAACTCCTCTGACCCCGGGCCTTGCTTTGGAGTCACAGTAGTTCCCCAGCTAACCTTGTATGGAGAGTCGGAGCTTGCCTGGTTTCTCCCTTCATCCCACCCCCGGGCCCGCAGGGCCGCCTTCCTCCCTGTCATGTTGGGGGTAAGTATCGCTGCCTCGATAGGCCTCGCTGGGGGGGGACCCTTGGGAACAGCATAATCTCTGCTCAGGATTTCATTGACAGACTCCAGATAGCCCTGGAGTCTACTACTGCCTCCTTAGCCTCCCTGCAGCGGCAAGTAACATCGGTAGCCCAAATAGCCCTGCAGAACCGAAAGGCCCTAGACTTTCTTACTGCGGAAAGAGGAGGAACCTGCATGTTCCTTCAAGAAGAATGCTGCTGCTACATCAACGAGTCCGGAGTGGTGGAACAGAACGTGTAGACCCTGACTAAGCTGAGTGAAGATTTACGTGCTCCCGGAACAACTCTCTTTAGAGCCACCTGGACCCTACCCCTGATAGGGCCCCTAATTCTTATCTGTGTCTTTTTTTTTTCCTAGCTCCCTGCCTCCTCAAATTCATCCGCTCCCGGATCGCAGAAATGTCACCGGTGACTGTAAACCAGCTCCTGCTCCATCCCTACACTCGGCTGCCCCTCACCCTCAACCAGTCTCTGCCTGACCCTGGCCTTTAACATCCCCCACCCTCTTCGCCCCTGATCAGCAGGAAGTAGCCAGGACGATTTCGGCGCCCCCTATCACCAAAAAGGCCGGGATGTTAGGTCGAGGCAGGGGGGAAAGACCACAGCCCTGCAAGCATCAGCAAGGTAGATGGTGACAAAGATAACTGGCGCCTTCCCAGACCTTGCCAGCCTTTCCAGACCCCTGCCCGAGGCAGGAATTCCACACCTCTCATGCCCTCCACCCTCCACCCTCCCCTCACTAAACAGCTGTATAAAGGAAGTACCTAAGCCCCGTTTTGGCGCGAACTCCCCTGGCCCACTCTCGGACCGTGAGTTTCGCCCGGGAGCGCAAGATTAAAACCTCCCTCCCTTTCCATCGCCTGGACTCTGTCTTGTTTCCTGCGTCGCAAACCTTTCACTCTGGTCAGCTGGCCCGTCCCGTCCCTTCCCCTCCCGACCTGGCTTCGCTGAGACAGGCTCCTAGCCTAGAGGACCCAGGGGTCCTTCACCTCCTTGGGCGTCGGTTACCCACCCTAAACAAACCTGGTGTGTAAAAACCTGAGCTCACACAGACTTAAATTAGGCGATAAGGTTTTGCCATATAGGAATCTACTTACTACTTTCTCCTTTAGTTACCGTGCGCTCCTGGTGCAATTTAAAATACTATGTGCAGCCCTAACAGGTGTGGCTCAATGGATAGAGCATCAGCCTGCGGACTGAAGAGGCCCAGGTTTGATTCCGGTCAAGGGCATGTACCTTGGTTGTGGGCACATCCCCAGTAGGGAGTGTGCAGGAGGCAGCTAATCCAAGTTTCTCTCTCCTCGATGTTTCTCTCTATCCCTCTCCCTCCCCCCCTGTAAAAAATCAATAAAATATATTTTAAAAAATAAAATACTATGTGCAAAATAGTAATAATCCATCTCCACACATCTGTGTTCTGCTAGGGCTTTGGAGGACTCTGCAATCACTACCATTTCTAGTCAGTGACTACCTGTCAGTGTGAGGTCCCACCTCTCACCTCTTTCCACTGGCAGGGGAACACAATGATTTCCCTAGGAAACAAAGAAGCCTGGGGGACCCCACTGCAGTCACTGTCTTACTTATGGAGGCTTTTTAGTGCAGTACAATTATTTCCTACTCCATTAGTGACTTCCAATCTTTAATTTAACATACGTATCTTACAAATTGTTGAGTTTCTGGGAAATAGAATAACAGACAGCACCCTGCTTGTAAGAAGCAGGGGCACTAACAGCTGGGGGTGCTGTGGTAGGGGGTGTCTCAGTGCTGTCTACCCCATCTTCCATTCACATAGCCCTCGTCCTTAGCCACTATGGCCCCTGGTGGCCAATGCCTGGGGCCTCTCACCCTACTTACCAGTAGTGTCTGCATCAGGTACTGCTTCCTATGGAGGGTCCCCTGGCCTGTGGTCCTGCCCTCCCAGGGCACACTTTGCCCTGGAGTGTGTGTGTGGGGGAGAGCCAGGCCGTTGATTTGGAGGCTATGGCAGCCTGGTCTGGGCGGCTTGCTGCAATGCCCAGAATCCTTCCTCAAAAGATAGCCGAGGCTGCCCTCACTACCCCCAACCCCAGGTTCAAGGTAGGTGAAGAAGCCCTAGCCAGCATCTTCTTCCTCCCACTCAGACTGGGGAGACCCGTCACCCACCTGGGGGCCTTGGGGCATGCTGGCGGTGCAGGGGTGAGCTGGAGGCTCACTTTCCTCCACTCTACCAGTCGTGGGACCAGTGCTGAGTCTTTGAGGGTCCAGGTTGGGTGGCCAGCAGCAGCAGCAGCAGCAGCAGCAAGAGGCCTAGCTTGGAGCTGGCCATGGCGGGGCTGCTCCTGATGGGGAACTCAAGAAGTTAAAATTTTTTTAGCTTTAGATATGTAGTTAATAGGCTTGGTAATTAATGCATGTAGAAAAGCTATTGTTCCAGGGACTGGAATGTATGACTGGACCTGCTGACTTCAGGAGACACACATGCAATTTGACCTTTGTGCCCTAGGAGAGCTTTAAGTGACCAAGATAGTATCTGAGCCACTGTGCTCCAGGAAGAGGCCAGCTGCCCGGGATGTAAAGAATCAGCACCGGTCAGCAGATTAAGGGATGCTCAGGAAATCACCTGACTGCAGCTTTTATCTGATTAACCCTTTTCCCTGAATTCCAACACCCTCACCTACTTTCTCCTGAATACCAAACCCTTTACCTACACTTAGTGTGGGTCAGCTCAGTTTTCTATCGCCTGAGGGTGGGGAGGGGCAGGGCAGCAGAGGCCTGTTAATAACCAATCTCTGCATTTGAGCTGAACAGCACATGCAAAGGCCTGGCAGGATTGACATCATGGGGCCCAGTCACTGGGAGTGCAGGTGCATCAAATCCTGTGGCAAAGATGGGGGAGGGAATGGCATAATGGGCATCATGGTAGGCCATGGGCACCTGGAATTCAGCCGCCCAGGCAGGAGGGCATACGTGAATTTCCAAATTGACTTTATTTAGCAGGGACCTGAAATCTATGTGTTCAATTAAACTGTTTTGAGGGGAAAAATACCAAACAGGCTTTGTTCTTAGATGCATGGGTTAACCAAGTAATTTTTAGTAAACGTTTGCCTTGTAGTTTAGTAAACATGATTGAGTTTAATAAACAAGCTTAGTTTTGACTTGGGTTTTCAGAATGTTTATTTTAAATGGGGATGCCCTTTTTTCTGTAATTTGTTTTTGCTAAAAAATCCAAACCAGAACTAAGCTTCCCAGGGGAAGAACTGGGCCCTTTCTTTCTGGCAACATAGCTAGCTTTTCAGGAATGTTTACTGTCCCCTTCCAGACTATAAACTCTGGAATTCATCCTCCTATCCTCAGCAGGACACAGAAAGCCATTTGTTCACCAAGTTCCAGCTGATTCTCTGCCTTGGGGAGAAGACACCATTCCAGTCTGGGAGCTCTTGTAGTCAGTGGGGAAAGGAACAAAATGGAGAAGAGGCAACACAGGAACTGCCAGGTGGGGGTGGAGGTGAAAGGGGTGCAGAGAATGCCAGAGGGCTGCAGCAAGGGACAGGTGCCTGTGGGTCATCCCCCTGAGCAGGAAGCAGGATATGTGGACCTGGAGCTTAGGAGGGGACTGGGGCTTGGAGAAGGGCTGAGGATCCACAGCATACAGACAGCAGGAGTGCCTGACCTCTGAGGAGAGACAGTGGAGAGTCACTAACACCAAGGGGAACTAGTGGGCAGATGGCGGGGGAGGTGTCCCTGGGGCTCAGTGCACAGGTCACCTTGGCGAGAACAGGTAAGAAAGGAAATGAAGTGGGAAAGAGGCAAGAGTGAGAGTGCAGACTTTTTCAAGAAGTCTATCAAAGGGACAAGAATTTAAGCCTGGAGGAAGAGATTTACTGGGGGAAGTGATGAGAGAAACAGAAAACCTAGGAGAGAGCTGACTAGTTGAAGTGAGGGCTCTGAAGGTGTGGCAGACCCGAGTTCTTGGTGTGTGGTGGGCAATGGACACCACTCTTCCCCTGTTGAGAAATCCTGGCTGACGGGTGGGAAGTAGTCACCCCTGCCCTTCTCACACAATCATGCTGTGTGAGCCCCAATACACTTTCCTTTTAGCCCAGACTAGTTCCTGTTGGGTTTGTCTCTTGAAATCATGTGAACCCTGCTTGAAGACATCTGTTAACCAGGTGATATTTAAAATATTGGCCCAGCCACTGCTCAAATCAGCATGGACTCCAGCAGAAAACCATTGGGCCAAAATAGTGTGCAGCTGCTCAGTACCAGCCCTGGTAACAGTCGGGCAGCCTGCTGGGAGGAGGGAGGCAGGGCCTGTGGAGGGCGTGTCGAGGGCTCTTCTGCTCGTTCTGGCACAGCCTACTGACCCAAAGCCTGCCCTCCTCCATCTGCCTGGACTTGGTCACACAGAAGCACCAAAAAGTAGCTTGTTCGAGGAGCCAGGGTCTTTTTCCCAAACATGGCTCCTCTCATCAGAAATTTGTCAGATTCTATCATTGTTTAATTTATCCAGGCTTCTTTTAAAACTACTGAAATTTGAGTTTATTGCCCCTTGGAGTTCCTTAGTTTGTACAGAAGGGACTGAGTACCTCCACTGACACATACTCACCTCTTGCAAGCTTCCAGAGGTGGTCTGCTGTGTCCCTGCAGACAACCTGAATGTGGTACAAAACTTGGCTCCTGTCTTGGAGCCGTCCGTGTCCTTGTTTGCTTGGATTCCGAGGTCCTCTGTAATGTGGCTCCACATGGCCTTTCCTCCTTTCACACATCTAAATATCCAGCATCCCTTGGGTCCAGTTCAAGTCCCATCTCCTCCAAGAAGCACAGCAGCACTGATATCTCAAGAGTGCCTTCCTGGACCAGGTTAGGGTGTCACCTCTCAGTCCTGAGCCTGAGAAGGCTCAGGGCCTGGCCCTGCTCCTCAAGAAATGCCCTGCAGGCCATGCTGCAAGCCTCTCTCAGTCCTGCACTGACAGCCATGACCACCAGTTTAATCTCTTGTTCTATGATGAGCTGCTTGTGAGGATAGGAGGCAGTGGACAGGCCCCCTCTCCCAGCTGTGCTCCCAAAGACTACATTTCCCAGCCTCCCTGTAGCTAGGTGTGGCCTTATGACTAGGTTTTAACCCATGGGATATGTATGAGAATGAAAAGTGCAAATTTTGCTTCATGTCCTTAAAAATGAATTTGCTTGATCTCCACACTGTTTTGGGTTCTCCAGGGGAAAAGACAGTGATCCAGCTCCAACCATGAAGAAAATAACAACACCCTAAGGGACACCGGAACCACGAGATGGGAGGATACTGGGCCTCTGGACTGGGCAATTACATGAGAAATAAATGAACATCCAACTTATTTGAGACACAAAAGTTAAACACTTTTGCCTAATATTCAGGATCAAAATCAAGTTGGAATCCAAGACTCCCACCATCCAGAATCTGAGGCACTTCCACATAAAAGTCCTGGAAATGAGGACAGATGTGAAAGAACATTGAAGCTATTTAACACAGTAAGTGTGAGAATAAAGACTTATTCTGGGCAGAGTGACACAATCCAGGTAGTTTTATAACAAAGCACCAGAGAGGTCAGACTGGCCTTAGCCAGGAGCCACTTCCTCTCTCCTCAATGCCCTTGGCCATCTTCCCAGAGTGCCAGGCTGGCTGGGACCACTGCACCAAAGATGGGCTGGGAGGGGAAGGCGGGTCCTTGGCATGTAGCCAAGCGCTGGAGGGGCTGCACTTATTGGAAAGGAGGAGTCAGGAGGATTGGCCTCTCCGGGCCGTTGAGACAAAACAGTACCAGGAAGGTCAGGAGTGGCCTAGAGAGCCCCAGCTCTGGTATGGCTGCCCCACCCCAGACAAAGGGAGAGACGTTTCCTCTGGGAGGCAGAGCTTTTATTACCTGATAACCCCTGGTGTGGTGACAGAGGTACCACTCTGGTCCCCTTACTCCCATGGTGGGTGTGGTGGTGGGAGAAGAGGCTGCGTGGAGGGAGAGGGGAGGGATTACTTACAGAGCAGGGAGGGACTAGCGGCCTGACAGGCCCTGGGACAACCAATTTCCTCAAGAGCTCTGAGAGCTTTGTGCTTTTTTCTTAGTTGATGCCAAGCTACCTGGAAAGGGTTTTGTGTTTCTTCTTTAGGAAAAGATGTATAAAATACAGAACAATTCAGCTCAACTTCCAGGCAGAGAATTTCACGATATCAGTCCAAACATCACACTATTTAATTCCCCAATAAAACATTGGAAAAAGGAGTATCAGTGCTAACACATTTACATATAAAATCTCCACCTAATAAGTAATAGAAGCCTATGTACCAATTTCTAAAACAGTTATAAGATATATACACAATTTTGGGTATATTAACAAACAGAATATTACAAAATATTAAAGGCAATGCTCCTGTCCACGGTCCTCATCACCTTACTTGAAGTTGGCATAATCTGAGAAGGCATCAATATATTCCTGCACCACCTTGTAGCAGAACTCGTACTGTTCCTGGAGAGCGAGAGGAGGGGGAAAGGCAGGGTTACTGATGAGAACACACATGCGGTTCCTGCCTGAGTTCTGACAGCATCCCCTTCTGGGGAGTGCAGCTCATCTCCTACAGATGGAGGCGACCAGAGAAGCGGTCAGATGTGTGTGCTGGTTTGGTAGAGCTGGTGGGGAGATGGCTCTGTGTGGCCCACACCTCACTATGACCGTCAGGCTCGAGGCACCTCATTAACTCCCAAATATCTTAAAATTTACTTTCCCCATACTCAGTGGTTACTGGTCAGACTGTTAGGAGCCAGAACTCTTCACAGGGAGCCTGAGCAGAAGAGAGGAGGCGTTCCTGAGTCTTGCCTTCCCCAGGGCTCATGGAGAAGTGTAGACAAGTCCATGGGACGCCCTGCCCAGGCCAGGCAGGGGTGCACCAGGAAGAGAGTAACTGGTGACAGGGCTACCTGCTTTCACTGCCTCCCAAGGCTCGTTCTGTCTGGGGAAGGGAAGAAGGGGTCTGCAATTACATAGGCTCTGACAACTAGGAAGAGCCTCCCCCGCTCACTGCCCTGACGAAGAAGGGTTACAGTTGGTGTGGACACACGGGGCAGCATACCAGTGTCTGGACCATGTGTGGCCTCTGCAGCCGCAGGCTCTTGACGGTTTGGAAGACATCCAGAATCCCCTCCGCTTTCACCCGTTCCAGGACGGTGCTTAGGGCACAGAAGGTCCCTGTCCGTCCTGCCCCCGCACTGCAATAGAGGAGACAAATAATACACCAACCCTCTGAGCTGACAAGGTGAGTGGAAGTGGCAGTGAGTGGATAAAGGCAGAGGTTGGTGCTGGGGTGGAGCAGGAGGCCCGTGTGCTCCTCACCACATAAGCCCCTGCTCACACAGCTCTGGGGAGGCAGGTGCACCCCCCTGCTGCCCTCTCTGCACTGCCTACTTTGCCTGGTGAGGGACCAGCCCATGGGACAGCACCGAGCCTTTGGTGTCTACCTACAGACAAGCCTGGACTGCCCTGACCTGCTGCTCACTCATGTTAGAGTTCTCATCCTCTTTCCCCTGACAAACCTGCCCCTCTGCACTGGTAAGTGTGTGCTGATTCTGTTCCACGCCTCTCCTTTTCTTCCTAAATCCTAGGAATACAGATTCTCGCCGTGACACTGTCCACCCTTTTTATTTTTATTTTTTTAAAATATATTTTATTGATTTTTTACAGAGAGGAAGGGAGAGGGATAGAGAGAAACATCGATGAGAGAGAAACATCGATCAGCTGCCTCCTGCACACTCCCCACTGGGTATGTGCCCGCAACCAAGGTACATGCCCTTGACCTGGCCTGGGCAAGGAGCCCTCAGGACCTGTTGGGCCTTATGAACCGTTGTTAGATTCAAAGTAAAGGAGTGATGTGGTCTGACTGAAGTTTTAAAGGATGCCCCTTGAGTCTGCAGGCCGATGCTCTATCCACTGAGCCAAACCGGTTAGGGTGACACTGTCCACCCTTTTTAATGTTATCAGTTGATTCACTCACCAGACCCTACTGAGTGCCTGCTGTGTGGAAGGGACTATGGTGGGTAGCAGTATCCTCAGATGATAAGATATGCAGCACAGGAAGGAAAAAGAGAAGAGTTCTAGGAAGGGTGGGGAGAGCTGCTATTGTGAGTAAGGTGGTCAGGGAAGGCTCTCTGCCAGGTGAGCAGAACCTGAACAAGGTGAGGGCAAGGCTGGATGGCTGTTTGGAAAATAAGCACTCAGGCACGAGGCAGGAGTGTGCCTAGGTGCTGAAGCTGTGTAGTTGGACCTGATGGACAGAAGGGAAGAAGGAAGGCAGGAGAGTGCTGGGGTGCGGTCAGAGCCCTCAGGGAGAATGCCAGGCCTCTGGAGTATCCCTTGCCTGGCCTGGGCAAGGAGCCCTCCGGTCCTGTTGGGCCTTATGAACGGTTGTTAGATTCAAAGTAAAGGAGTGATGTGGTCTGACTGAAGTTTTAAAGGATGCCTCAGGCTGTGTGTGGAGAACTGGGGAAAGGGTGGAAACAGGAAAAGCAGTGAGGCCAGTATAATTACTGGGGAAGGGGATGTGGCTTGGACAGAGAGGTCCTGGTGGAGGGAGGGAGAACACTTGGTTCTGAAATTATTTTGCATGTAGAGCAAGGTAGAGCATTTGATGCACATGAATGAGAAAAAAAGAGGAAAACAGGAAGACTTCAAGGCATCTCACTTGAGTTGAGTGGTGACTGAAATGCCACTTACTGATTTGGAGAAGGTTATGGCAACAGTAGGCTTGGAAAGAAGTATCAGTTCTGACTGAAACCCTTTAAACTGAAATGCCCAAGTACAACTGTTGAGTAGGTTAAGATATATGAAGATGAAGTTTAGGGGAGAGGTTAAACTGGTGATAAAGATTTGGGTGCTGCCATAGTCGGTTTGGCTCAGTGGATAGAGCGTATGCCTGTGGACTGAAGGGTCCTGGGTTTGATTCCGGTGAAGGGCACATGCTCGGGTTGCGGGTTCAATCCCCAGTATGGGGCATGCAGGGAGCAGCCGATCATTGATTCTTTCTCATCATTGATGTTTCTATCTCTCTCTCCCTTTCTGAAATCAATAAAAAAAAAAAAGATCTGGGTGCTGCCCTAGCCCAGTGGTCGGGAAACTGCGGCGAGCCGAGGTTTGCTGCTCTGTTGACTAATGAGTTTGCCGACCACTGCCCTAGCCCGTTTGGCTCAGGAGATAGATTGTAGGCCTATAGACTGAAGGGTCCCAGGTTTGATTCTGGTCAAGGGCACATACATTGGAGGCAGAGTTTGGTTTTTTTTTTAAATATTAAGATGGGAGAAATTATAGCATATTGTATGGAGATGTAGTTATGTAGGTAGTTATTCTGGGACAGCCTGATCATGTAGCATAGCGAAGTCACGTCCCTGAGGAGATAAAAGGGGACAGAACTGGTATCTAAGTGGAGGGTCAGGGGGTGCAGACAGGCTCTAGTGTGGCCCCCAAGATACCCGCCTCCTGGTGTTCATGCCCCTGTATGATCCCACTCCCTTGAGTGTGGGAGGGACTTGTGATATGCTTCTAACCAACAGAAATAGCAAGGGTGATAGCACATATACAATTACATATACATGATTATGTTACATGAGATCATAATGCCTGTTTTGCAAAATGCCTCTCCTTTGTTGGCTTAGAAGAAACAAGCAACCATACCGAGAAGGTCCATGTTGCAAGAAACTTCCAACAAGAGGCTTCCAGTCCAGCAGTCTACAAGGAACTGAATGCTACCAACAACCAAGTGAGCTTGGAGGTGGATCCTTCCCTATTTGAGCCTCAGGTGGGTCCACAGCCCGGGTCAGCACCTTGATTGTAACATTGTGAGACCCTGAAGCACAAGACTCAGCTGAGACATGTCAGAATCCTGAGCACAGAGACTGAGAGATAAGTGTGTGTTGTTTTCAGATGCGAAGTTTGTGGTAATATTACACAACAATAATAATATTAATGTAGCTGTCTTCAGAGAGGTCAGACAACTCATCCACTGAACAGGAGGGCTGCAGGGTCCACAGCACCAGCACAGGCAGATGGGGAGCTGTGGTGGTGGGAGTAGGTGGAAGTTCTCTCTGATTGCTTCTCTTTTCTTAGTCAGATAGAAAACACGGTCACCTCTTAAATATGAGGATAGGAGAGGTGCTGGAGGTTTGAGGTTTGAAAGGAGGCATAAAATAATCATCTGGGAAAAAGGCTGGCAAGTTTTTCTATAAAGGGCCAGATAGAGCCCTAACCGGTTTGGCTCAGTGGATAGAGCGTCAAAAGCCTGCGGACTGAAGGGTCCCAGGTACGATTCCGGTCAAGGGCATGTACCTTGGTTGCGGGCACATCCCCAGTAGGGAATGTGCAGGAGGCAGCTGATTGATGTTTCTCTCACATCGATGTTTCTAACTCTTTATCCCTCTCCCTTCCTCTTTGTAAAAAATCAATAAAATATATTAACAAAAAACAAAAAACAAACAAACAAAAAAAGGGCCAGATAGAAATATTGTAGGTTTTACTGGGAAGAGACAAAATTGAGTAATAACTGGGCAACTGTAACTTCTTGTGTGCTGAGCAGCACTGTGAGATGAGGAGGGCTCCACTGAGATCTCAGCTCTACCACTGGAGCATGAGTTGCCACGACAATACAAACACATGAGCATAGTAGTGTTCCAATAAACCTTGAATTTTATGTAATTTTCATGTCATGAATTAGTCTTTTGATTTAAAAAAACCATTTAAAATATAAAAACAGTTCTTAGCTTGCAGGCTCACACAAAACCAGGTGGCAGGCTGGATTTGGTTACGGGCCCTACTTGCCTAGCTCTGGTCTAGGAGCCTGGGAGATGCAGAGGACTGCAGGGCAGCACTAAGGGCCAACCACGAGGTCACGGGTCAGAAATGTAAAATGAGACCCATAAAAAGGTGCTTTTCTTCGGCCACATTCAGCTGCCTGGTGCAGGTACAGGGTAGCTAGAGAATCTGGGATGTCCTAAGAGAGGGTGACCAAGGGTGAAGAGCACGGGGGATAAAAAGTATGGGCAGGAAGTCTCTAGGCCACTGAATCCTTTTACTTTTGCCGATCCAATGGGCAAGAGCCATGCCTCATTGTTTTCATTCCCATTTCTCATATTCTGAGTAAGGTCTATTATCATTTCATGTTTACTGTCCATTAGTATTAGTTAATGTACTTTGCCTTTTTCTTCTTCACTTTTTAAAATGATTTATTTTTGTACAGATATTAATTAGCATAGTTCAAATTTCAAAAAGGTCCAAAACTCTCTTTACTACTTCATTTCTCTGCCCTTCAAATTACCTCCTGGGAAACAAGCAATGTCATCAGGTCCGTGTGTGTTCTTGCACAGATATTTTATGCTTACACCAACATAAACATATACATATTCTTTTCCTGTCTCCCACTGCTTTTTCCCCCAAAAATAAATCTAGAGGATTATTCCATACCAGTCAATAAACAGATTCCTCATCAATTTTTTACAGCTCTGTAGTATGAGATATATCAGAGCTTACTGAACCAGTCCCCTATTAATATATGTTTATATTATTTATAATATTTTACTATTAGAAGCAGTGGTTCAATCCTTGTAATTATTTCATTTTGGCCACTTGCCGCTCTGTTGACTAATGAGTTTGCCGACTTATTAATAATATCCTATTTACTGGATACATTCCTAGAAGTGCCTTTGCTCCTTTATCTATTTTCAAACCAATTTGTAGGAATTTTTTTTTTAAATTAACTTATTTTTTGTTGTTGTTAATCCTCACCTGAGGGTATTTTTCCATTGATTTTTAGAGAGAGTGGAAATGAGGGGGAAATAGAGAGAAACATCAATTGGTTGCCTCCTGCACATGCCCCGACCAGGGCCAGGGATTGAGCCTGCAACCTAGGTACGTACCGTACCCTTGAATGGAATCAAACACGGATCCTTCAGTCCAAGGACCAATGCTCTACTCAAACTGGCTAGGGCTGTAGGAATTTTTAATATATTCTTCCTTCCCCTTTAAAATAGTATTTTTTCCTAGTTACAAACTCATGGTAAATATTTTTTCTAAAATGTAATCGCGAACAACATGCTCCAAAGAAAATTCACCTTTCCCCCCCCACAATGAGACCCCTTCTGCCATCTTTCTTCTGTCAGTGACACCAACCGTTACCAGTAACCCTGTCTCAAACCTGGGAGACACCCTGACTCCTCTTCTCTTTCACAACTATATTTTTAGTCTTGTTCATTTTTCTCCAAACTGTCTTCAATACCTGCTTTTCTCATTCCTGTGTTTCACAAGGAGGCCAGGTTCCCAGGCACATAATGTGCAAAGTTCAAACACCAGGATCCTCTCCTATCAGCTGGCCTAGTCCTAGGGTCATCAAACTTGACTGCCACGTGCTCAACAACCTGTTCTTTCCTCATGGTCTGATACATGCTCATGATTGCCTCCAACGGGCCTGCTTCCCATCACTTTCTTTCTCTCCCCTGAGGGCTGGGGTGAGCGGTACCTGCAGTGTACGGTGATGGGGTGGTTCCCTGACTGCTGCTGCTGCTTCTGCACGGCTGCGATGATGTTGATCATGCCCTTCCCATCGCTGGGGATGCCCACTTCAGGCCAGCCGTGGAAGTGGAACTGCCGGATCTGCCGGCTCTTGTTCTCCTTTGGAGGAAGGGCCATCAGAGAGGTGGGGGCACCCAGGTTTCCCTGTGGGAGAAGCCTCATCCACCAGCCATCTTACCCTGGTGTTGGTGACCAGGAGGTCTCTGATGGTGTAGCTCTCACATTCCTCCTCCTTCTTCAGCTCCACTGTGATGTCTCCATAGGACACCAGTCCATCTGAGGGCCAGTACTGGGCACACTTCTCCTGGAAGGACAAAGGAGAGAGTGTAAGGGGCTCAGAACACCATGTGTGGAAGAGGCAGGGCTGCCCCGTGAGCTGCCTGCCCTCTTCTTAGCACAGCTACCTATTACCCAATACACTTCACCCCCAAAGTATTGAAAGCTCAGAGGGTCATGACGTTACTTAACATTACTCCAGGAAATCTATATTTAACAACTTATTTCCACGATCAGAGATAATCAATTAACCATTTGGTGTTACTTACGGTGTACTTTGCAACACTGACAGTCTTTGAAAAACTCGACCATCACCCCATAGGGGCATCCAACACTCAGTGGCAGTGTGGAGGGAGAGGAGGAGTGAATATCTTTGTTCCAACTTCTCCCCTCCATTTTTTTGTTTCCTTGGAGTGTTCCCATATCTTATAGCTGTTTACATGCCAGACTGCTAATCCAGAAAAAACTGAACCCAATTATATCACCTTTGCCTAGCCATGGTGCTTTACTGCAGCCCAGTCCACAGATTGTTGTCATTCTTCTTTCTCTTTATTTCTTTCATCTGCAATGGTACCTTAAAGTTGCTAGCACTTGCATGTCTGTCCTTGCTAGTGAGAAGATGGTTTGCTGTTTGTTTTTTATTTTAAAGATTTTTTATTGACTTTTAGAAAGAGGGGAAGGGAAGAAGGAGGAAGGAGGGAGGGAGGGGGAGGGGGAGGAGAGAGAGAGAGAGAGAGAGAGAGGAGAGAGAGAGAGAGAGAGGGAGAGAGAGAGAGATATGAGAGGGCAACACTGATCGGCTGCCTCCTGCATGCCCTCTACTGGGGATTGAGCCCGAAACCTTTCAGTGCACAGGACAATGCCCAACCAACTGAGCCACACTGGCCAGGAATACCATCTGTCTTTTTTTTATACCCGGCTCAGTTCCCTCTACAGCTTCTTGTGGGCTGGGGCTGCTTCTCTTCATCTTTGTATTCCCAGCACCTTTCACAATGTCTGCCTATGCTAGGTCTCAGTAAGTATCTGGTAAATGAATTTGTTAATGTCTGTAGAACAACCCAAGGTATAAATACATAAATAAAACAAAATCCTGTTCATTTCTTTCGAGCATTTTGGGGAATATCTTAGATACTTCATTACTGGCAATTTAAAAATCCTTAATAACCCCTACCATCAGCCTGCGGACTGAAGGGTCCGATTCTGGTCAAGGGCATGTACCTTGGTTGCAGGCTCCCAACCCTGGTTGGAGGCATGTGGGAGACAACCTATTGATGTGTCTCCCTCACATTGGTGCTTCTGTCTCTCCCTCTCCATTCCACTCACTCTAAAAATCAATGGAAAAAATATCTTTGGGTGAGTATTAAAAAAAAAATCAATAAAAACACATTTTAAAAAATCCTCAACCATAAATGTGCTCTATTTTCATTATAAAAGATTTGGGGAAATTAAGTACAAAAATAAATACCACTGATAGTTTCTCAGTCTAAATAAAATCACTACTAAAAGTCCATTTGTAAAAAGAATACTGCATGTTATAAAGTATAACACAAATGTAATGAATAACCATTAAAGCTTTCTGACTCTCAAAGAAAAAAAGTCAATTTTAGTAAACTTTCTTGCTTTTTATATAGTTGTGATCATTCACTATGCCCTTATACATAATATGAGTTTATTTTAAAACACAGGATTATTGGCCCTGGCTGAGGGGGTCAGTTGGTTGGAACATTGTCCTGTTCACCAAAAGGTTGCAATTTGATTTCCAGTCGGGGTGCATACGGGAGGTAGCCAATCGATGTTTCTCTCTCACACTGATGTTTCTCTCCCTAAAAATCAATAAAAAATAAAAAATGTATCCTCGGGTAAGGATTAGTAAAGTAGTGGATAAATGCCACAGACCAGTGCTCTTATACGTGGGCCCACTAGGAGCCAGGCGTTGCCTTGGGGTGAGCCCCTCTCTTCAGTTAATCCTAAATAAGGATCACCTTACATAGATTATCCTGGTTTTTAGGGCACTGGCGGGTAGAATAAGTTTTTATTTTATTTTATTATTTATTTATTTAATTATTTCTTCTTTTCCCCCCCATCTTTGTCTTTTTTTAAATTGAATTTTATTTTTTAATTGATTTTTAGAGAAAGGGGAAGGGAAAAGGAGAGAGACATCAATTGGCTACTTCCTGCACGTCCCCTACTGGGGATCTACCCCGCAACCTGGGCATATGTCCTGACCAGGAATCCAACTGGCAACCTTTCTTTTTTTTTTTTTTTTAAATATATTTTATTGATTTTTCACAGAGAGGAAGGGAGAGGGATAGAGAGCTAGAAACATCGATGAGAGAGAGACATCGACCAGCTGCCTCCTGCACACCCCCCTCCGGGGGATGTGCCCGCAACCATTGCACATGCCCTTGACCGGAATTGAACCTGGTACTTCACGTTCGCAGACCGACGCTCTATCCACTGAGCCAAACCGGTTTCGGCCCAACTGGCAACCTTTCGATACACAGGACAATGCCCAGCCAACCGAGCCACAATGGCCAGAGCTAGAATGAATTTTTCTACCACAGTTCCCTCCCAACATGCCTTTTACAGGGTTATTAGGACTGAAGATTGGGGCTTTTGAATTATTAGAACTGCTAAGATCCAAATGGGCTTGAGAGTATCACAGTGTATGAGCTATAATCACACAATGACAAGAAAAAAAAAATACTGCGGACCCTCCAACAACACAGGTTTGAACTACACAGGTCACTAATACAGGTCTTTTTTTTTCATTAAATATACAGTCAGTCCTCTGTATTCCCAGGTTTCACATCCGTGAATTCAACAAACCACGGAATGAAAACAGTATTTTCAATCTGTGGTTAGAAATCCATGGCGATTCCTGGAACTGATCCCCTGAACGTAGCAAGAGACGACTGAAGTGCTTGGAGAGTCAAAAGTTATACATGGACTTTCAACTGTGAGGGGTGTCAGGGCCACAACCCCTGTGTTCAAGGGTCAATTGTACTATGGTCCCACACCTAACAGCTTTAAGATATTTTAGATCTTAGTTTAGGCAAAGAGGCATAACAGAGAAGAAAAGGGGCAGATTGGAAGGAGGTCCCCATGGATACAGAGTTGGGAAACTATCAAGAAAGTCCCTTCTTAAAACAGGGCAGGGAGTTGGTCAACAGTGAAAGCAAATGGGAGACCTGCTGTGGCCAACTAATGGGGACAACTACCCAGGGTGGTTACAGATGGTCAGAACCAAAAAGAGTTACGTTAGCGCTGTAGAGTGAGCTTCAAGGTGACACAGCTATTGTAGGGAAGCAGGTATGATGTGCTGAGCGAAAACAAGCCTGGTAAAATTTTAGGATTTAAAGAATAAAGAGAAGCCACTTTAAGACAATTACAGATGTTGAACTGAAGGCAGGAACTTATCCTACTCAGCCAGGTGAAGGCTACAGGATTTATTTAATTGAGCCCTCCATGTGGACAGAACAACACAAACAAGGAAGCAGGTAGACTTAAAGCCAGCTACTTGACAGAAAAAGGGAACGGAGGTAAATGGAACTCCAGGGTGCCTCCTGTGGCTTTGAGGTGGGAGACGGCAGAGAGCTGTTACTGAGGTAGCACTAGTTCCAAGGCTGAGTTAAGCTGCTGGAAGGCAAGGTTTTGGGGGAGAAGGTACAGGCTTTGGAATATTTTAAAAGAGCAATTTCAGTGTAGAAATCTATTGAAAATGACTCTCCTCTAGGCAAAAGGGCAGGGACTCCCTGCCTTCCTCAGGAGGTAGAACATGGACCTGAGGAATCCGGACCAGGGGCTAGCAGTGGCTATACCCACTGTAGCCCAGGCTAAAAATGCCTTGGGATCCTGTTGAGGATGGAGAGCCCTGCCCTGCCTGGGGAGGTGGGAGGAGAGCACAAAGCTAGGCTGCGGGTAGGGAGGACAAACTGTATTCAGGAGTCTTTGGGCAGTTTAAGTTAAAGAAAAAGTCCAAACATACCTCATAACCCCCCCCCCCCCCCCCAAGCTTTCATGTGGACTCTGTCTCCTACAGCCAAGGACCTTTTTGTGCTCACCTGGCCTCTCTCCTCCAGTTCTGTCAGCATCACGATAGAGCAGGATTTCCACTCCCAGATCATTCGCCAGAAGTCCTCAATTGTGTGGAGAAGAGGGCCCTGGCTGGCGATGTAGGAGTCCTTCTGCCGGTAGCCCTGTACAGGCCATGTCAATGGTAGCAGTGAGGTGGTTTAATCAGGGAGGGGCTTGTGGAGAAGAGGCTACTAGGAAGGGATGGGGCTGCTTGGAGGCAAACCCATTTTAGGCAGAGATCCCTTTTGGTCAAGGACCAAACTCTGTCTGATAAGCTCGTCTTTTTCTATGAGGGTGAGGGAAAGAGGGAGAAGTAGGCCCTGGTTGGTGATGTAGTCCTTTTGCCGGTGAATGGGAAAGATCAGAGGTTTTCAGCCTTTGGCTGTGGTTTGTGTTGTGAATTTTTCCCTGGTATAGCCCCTGCTTCCCACCACCTTCTGCTCTCTGGGACCTGACAGATCTAGGGTAGGGATCAGTTCTGAACTGATGACTGACTCAAAGATAACTTTCCCAACACCTGGGGGATGAGGAGAATGCAAGGCCCAGATGACTCTCCATGGAGTGTTGGGAGCTCTGGGGACACAGATAGCACTTACGTCAATGAAGGATGCGTTCACGTAGTCTGTGTTCTCCTCACCCCTCTTAACTGGAATGATCACTCTGTTGAACTCATCTGTAGGAAGGAGAGAAGATTGTGGTTCCTTAATATCACTTGTCTTCTCTTCCCTCCCCTCCCCAGGCTCTAGGCAGATATAATCCTAGCTGGGCAATAACATGTCTGTTCTCTGACCAGGAGGGAGAATCCCTTTGGCCTTCATGCTCTTTTATTTTCAGAAGCCATTAAAGAACTGGAGGCAATGCCATAATTCTTGTCTCCAAGCTGATCATTAACTAGTACCTGAGAAGTGGAAAAGGTGTAGGGGAAGGGTTGGAGGGGAAGGCTTTGAGGGTGGGGAGAGGGCTCTTACATGGAATGATCTGTAAAACCCGGTTCTTCTTCATGTTGGCTGGAAGGTTTCCAGTCCGCATCTTGTCATTCTGGATTTTGATTGATGTTAATTTCTGAATTGGGAAGGGGAGGGAAAACATTACTGATCCCAGTAACCGAACTTGACAAGATTACTAGTATGCCTGTCACTGAATCTGTGTCTCCAAGCCATTCTGGCTGTATACAGCTCCTCACCATAACCCTGACCTTCATTTCCACATGTCTTTGTTGGAACACTTTCTTCTGTCTTTAAGCTTGGTCAACAAGTCAAAAGAGTGTTTGGGAAACTGCCTTCCTTCCAGGCTCCTGTGGACCCTTCTGGATTCCCCTGAGCTGGAATTTAATGATCGAGCAAAGATCTTACTTAGCCTGACAGGAGGTCCACCTTCCCGCTCCCCGCTGTTCCAGCCCAGCGGCTGTCTTTGACTCTTTAGAAAACCTTATTCAAATGTATACCACTTTCTGACTCGGGTGAGGACTTAACAACAACAACAAAAAATACCATTGCTGCTTTAGCCATGTGGCTCAGTTGGTTGGAGCGTCGTCCCTTGCACTGAAAGTTGTGGGTTTGATCCCATCGGAGTGTGTACAGGAGGCAACCGATCGATGTTTCTCTCACATCAATGTTTTTTTCTCTCTCCCCCTTCCTTTCTTTAGAATCAATAATCATATCTTTGGTGAGGATAAAAAAAAAAATTACTATTGCCTGTTCCCCCCAAAACAAACCAAGTGATTCCAATGTGTAGGATGGGTTGAGAATGACCAGGTTTTGAGTAAAGGACCAGAGACCCACCTCCTTAACCACTCACATACCTTGTAAGTGTTTTCATCATTTGTTGGTAAATCTTCAAGGAGTTAAGCAGCCCACATTTCCCAAATCACATCAATCCTTCAATCTGAAAAGGTGGTTCAGGTCCAACTCACCTTAAACTCCTCCTCTAATCCATTGTTGCTGGTCCCTGGGATTTTGTTGTAAATTTTCTGCAGATGTGTTTCTAGAGAGGTCACTTCCAGTTCTGTATCTCCGTAGAGATAATGCTCCAGAAGGGCTTGGTATATGAAGACGTACTGCATCTGAAACCGGATGGTGCCCGAGTTCCGAGTTACACACAACACTGTCCCTATGGTGGCAGACCTACCCCCTCCGATCCCCATTTCCCTCCAGTCCACTTCTCCTTTGATCCTAGCAGGGATAAAACAATTCACTCTAATTGTCCCAATTCAGTGACACAGGACTTGAAATTCATGAGTCACTCTGGGGTGCTGAGCTTGAGAGGGAGGGTCCTACTCTGGCATTCTTCTGGAGTGAAAGCCTGGAGAGAAAAACAAATCCAACTCCTGCCTATTCTGAGAGCAAAGATTTGATAGTCTGAAGGGACTATGAAAATCTGGTGACACACAAAACCTGTGCCAGCCTGTCTCCCAGCACTGTGCCCTAACCATAGAGTTGATCTCAACAGTAAGGACAGGCTGGACATAGCTGAACTATGTCACAATTCTGCAGGCACTAGCTCTTTCAGCTGCTGCATGCCTGCTTCCCTCAGGACCTGCTCCTTATCCTTAGAGCCCAGTGCAAATGGCACCTGCCTTCCCAACTCCCCTAGGTACAACGCCCTTTGTGCTCCATGTCTGTCTTAAAACACAATTTACCAGGGCCCTTCATCACACTGTATGATGATCATTCACAATAACCTGGGAGGCTGAGTAACCCATGAGGTGGCAGATGTTTTGGTCCTGGAATGCCCCCACCTTGCTTCACCCGCAAATCACTCACATCTGTTTGCACCATCTGGCAGCGCTGTGCCCGGATCCGGCTCACAAAGCCATACACGTCCACCTTCCGCTCTGTATGCATCATGTCCAGCATGGCATCGATGACGACAAAGGTACCTGTCCGCCCTACACCCGCACTGTAGCCAGAGAGTAGGGGTGTTACAGGCCTGGCCTACATGCCTTGTGGGAGCATGCAAGGAGGGGGCAGCACAGGCCAGGGCTCTTTCTTCAAGCCTCTAAATTCTAATTATGAATGAGGTAGAGCTGGGACTCTCAGGGAACCAACAAACCCCACTGTACCTCGAATTCCTTACCTCTAGGATTAGAGAACCTTTACACTTCGAGGGGCCTGAAGGCTCCCAGTGCACAAGGCAGTACTCAACCTGGTTTCCTGGCTTCACAGCAGTGGTCCAACCGCCCCCGCCCCCGATCTTGGAGGACTGCCCTTCCCTTTTTCCTCGAGTAATCTCCAACCAGCACCAGAGAGGAGTCTCTCTCTAACTATCCTATGGACCCCAACAGCTCATCTGCGCTATGCCTCTCCAGCCAGGGCCTGTGCTTTCCCTTGGGAACAGAGTGTGGTATAAGTGGGAAGCTAAGGGTCAGGCCACACTGACCTGCAATGGACCACGATGGCACCTGCATATTGAGGGTTACAGGCCTTCACCTTCTTAAGGAACTTGAGCATACCGATGGGGGTGAAAGGCACCCCAAAGTCTGGCCAGCTGGTAAAGTGGAATTGAGTGATGAGGCGCTGTGGCTTTCTGTTGGTCATGTCGCCCACCTGTGAAGTGAGAAAATACTGTGTGTTGGCCCTGATACCCTGGGATAGGTGGGGCAGCCCCAGTGGAGGGAAGGTGAGACTTAGGGGCCAGGGCCAGCTGTGGCTGTTAGTGACAACAGGGAAATGAGGGTGTACCCAAGAAAGTTTTAACAATGAACAGAGAATCTTCCCAGGAACCCCATTGGGTAAACTATTACTATTTTTCTCAGTCTACTTATATGGAATTTAAAACTCAGAAAAGGTAAATGACCTGGTCAAGGTCTCAGAACCAGTAAATGGCAAGGTCAGTACTAAAATGCAGGTCTCCTGACTCTTGGTAAGCTCCCTTTTCATAGCACTACACTGCCCTCAGTGTATGGCAACCTCTGCTTAAGCCTCCAGGGCCACTCTGGAGGGCCAGGAGCAGGGCTTATCACATCCTGATGTTAGGAGCCTTTGGAATAAAAAAGAAAAAGTGAGACAAGTGCCCAGAAGATTATACCACCTCCTGATGTAATTGATTCATACTAAGATGATAAAACTCCATCTCAATAATCATGTTTCTCCCAGTCATGAAAATGCTCCTCCTTAGTTTTAACAAAGAAGTTCCCCGGGAGCCCAGATCTCTGGTTTCAGAGTCCAAACACAACACACAATCATCTTTCTTGACCACCCTGAGGAAAAGGGGAGATAACACAACCTATTCTGCCCTGCCCTCTTAATGGTCAGCAGATCCAAAGCGAGAGCTGAGAAAAGGAGGTAGAAAACAGTACCTGCTGAATGCAGAACTTTCGCACTGTGTAGTCCACCAGGACGGTCACATCTTCTACGGACACACGGATATTCCCATAGGTCCAGCAGCCTTGATCTGGCCAGTACTGGGCACACTTACACTGGAAAGGAACAGACATGCATCCCCTGACCTTACACCTCCCGCCCTTGGTACATGGAAAGGGCTGAAGAGAAAAGGACCACAATAGCACAGAATGAAGTCCTGGGAAAGCCTTATGGTCTGTTCTCTCACCTCAGACAACTACAGACTTATTTGTTTTATCTGCTCTTTTTGCAAGTTCCTCAGTTTTCATCCTGTTTAGCACAGTCTCAACATACGCACATATACTTCTTGTTCTTTCCCATTCCCATTATTCTGTCAGTTCAGGGCAAATCTGCCACACTCTAGAGGTGAGCTTGTGGATTGATGCAGACTGTAAACCTGCCACAAGAGGCCCAAGGTCTTCTCTGGTGTCTGGTCCTTGGACAGCTTTCAAGAGCCAGAGGTCTGGTTGTAAGAAATGAACCTAAAGCCCAGACCTAATGCTATCCTTCCCAAGCATCGTGGAGGTGCTGATCAGTACACCAACACCCGTGTGGGGATCAAGGTGACTCAAGGGCCATCCTGGAGAAAAACTGTCATGAATGGGGATTCCTCCCCGGGGACTGGTCCAGGACTCAGGACTGGTGTTGGCTGTGACCCAGTGATGGAGCTGGCCAGGTATGTATTTGGTGGTCAAAAAGAAAAAGACCAGTCAGAAGGCTGCCTCAAGGACCAGGCCAGGGCCTCAGATTCCCTTGCACTTGGCGCAGGGTCTCAGTTTCATATAGCTCCCTCTGCCAACCCAGGAGGAGGGACAGGAAACCACAGGAAGGAAGAAGTAGAAAGCCAGGGAAGAAAAGCCCCTCTGTGGTGCTTTCCTGGCCAATGGCCCACATCTTTCTGCCAGGCCGTCTGGAACCAGGGTGAGTTGTCTGACTACCAGACACAGGGAACATGCCCTAGGCACCCCTAGGGTTCATCGGAGGCCTTTGGGACCCGGGAAAGTCTGGTAGGCATATTGGCCTGGGCTCTGTCTGCAAGAACGACTGGCAAGGAGCCACAAAGGGTGGACAGTCCAGACACAAACACAGCTCCAGCAAAGACCCTCTGCTGGTCACGCCTGTATCAGGGGCCCTCCTAACAGATTTTCCACTTACCTCTTTTCTCTCCTTCAGGTTGGTCACCATGACGATGGTGGCTGTGTTTTGTTCCCAGATCATCCTCCAAAAATCATTTACTGTTTCTTCTTTTGGTCCTAAAGCAGCCAATAGCAAAAATGAGAACCAATGGCAAGGGGAAGAAAGATGCTGGGAAACTGGAAACATTCATTCTTGACTTTGGAAGCCCGTGCCCACATATCTCCAGCTAAATATCTAATACACTGATCCATCCACCCACCTGCTAACTGAACATTCCCCATGTATTCACCAGGCACTTCACTAAAAAGTGAAGTGGGGGTGGGAGGCTGTCAAAATATAAAGAGAACATGAACAGTGTCTCCCAAAGATATTACTGTTGAGATTAGAAAGCATGACTATTCACTCAATATCACATTATGGGCC
Organism: Cnephaeus nilssonii; assembly: GCF_951640355.1. Taxonomy (NCBI): domain Eukaryota; kingdom Metazoa; phylum Chordata; class Mammalia; order Chiroptera; family Vespertilionidae; genus Cnephaeus; species Cnephaeus nilssonii. Next base: position 30,600,086 of record NC_137082.1, read on the forward strand.
AGACAGTGAGCTAAGTGTTTTATATCTCATTTATTTCTTTCCACCATGCTCTGAGGTAGGTGTCATCAGCCACAGAGGGGTTAGGTAAGTTGCTCAGACTGGAATTTAAAATTTACTTCCCACCATAGCCCTTCCCAGAAAACCACTAGAAGATTTCCAAACAAAAATGAAGGAGCCAACAAAGAAAGAGAAATAGATGGGATCTAACACAGAAGGGAGACTAAAGCAATTGAGAATGGCTAAAGAAAGAAGGTTCTAGAAGGATCCCAATTAAAAAAAAAAAACTCCATGTATCTGAATTCTTGAGAGAATATATTTCTTTTTTTAAAAAAAAAATATATATTTTTAATATATTTTATTGATTTTTTTACAGAGAGGAAGAGAGAGGGATAGAGAGTTAGAAACATCGATGAGAGAGAAACATCGATCAGCTGCCTCTTGCACACCCCCTACTGGGGATGTGCCTGCAACCAAGGTACATGCCCTTGACCGGAATCGAACCTGGGACCCTTGAGTCCGCAGGCCGACGCTCTATCCACTGAGCCAAACCGGCTTCGGCGAGAGAATATATTTCTAGAGAAGAATTTGGGGGTGGGGGTGGGGAGTGGAGGGAGAATCAATGTTAGCTATATAAAAAACGAAGTGAATAGAAAAAAGGGTAATCATTAACTCTCAGAAAAGAGAAAACCAAAAACTGTACCAAAAAAATCATATATTATGTGCGCTTCAGTTGTAAATAATATTGGTATAGTAATAATGTAAACAACAAATGTTAACTTAACCTCAGATTGTAATTTAACTCTATTGGGAAGAGTGGACTATGGGGAAAAAAGGAGACATATGTAATACTTTAAATAAAGAATTAAATTTAAAAAAACGAGTGGGGAAAAGAGACATGTATATGCATGTCTATCTGATTGGGTGTGAGGTTGTTTGTAAGAGAATTAAATAAAGTATGTCATCTACCATAAGAAGTCAACAGATAAAAATGGTTGCATTAGATTAAAAGAGTAAGGGAGAAAGGTTATTTTTATAACCTTTGTAATAACTTTGACTTCCTTAAAATTTATATTCCCCTTGGTAAAAATGAAAAAAAAATTACAAAGAAAAATAACGATAGACATGAACACATGCCAGAAAGATGTACAGAAGAGTAATTGTTTCATTGCCTGGCAAGGTCAGGAAAAATCTACTAGAGTAGGTGACATCTGAGTTATATGTTAGGGTAGATCAGTGGATGGGAGCTTAGAGAGGAAACAGGGAGAATAGGCGGCTAGCAGCAAGAAAGAGCGCGAGATACCCAGGGATGTAATGAATTCAGTGAGGTAACTGTGTAGAGTGCATGGAGTGGTGGAAGATGGAGCTGGAAAGATAGGTAAGGTACAAGGCTTGTCCTATAGACAATGGAAAATCATTAGGATCCTTACAAAAGTTTTCTTTGAGAAAGGACATTCTGGTAGAAAGAATGGAAGGAGCAAGGGTGAGGGGTAGAGGAATCAGTCAGTAGGCTACTGTAACAGAGCTGGAAGAAAAGATGGGAGTAATGCAATGTGTCAGAGAAGACAGATTTTGGAGATGGAAATAAGAGGACTAGTCATATTTAGACTAAGGGACAGGTAGAAGATCTGGATTATCCTAAACTGGCTTGGTTAATTGGGTAGATTACATTCCAGTCATGGTGATGGCCAAAGAATAAAGGAGGAAAGCAGTCTGGGGTCTAAGGAAGAGTCATGTTTTAGTTTCTGATGTTAAATCTAAAGTGTATGTGGGGGTATCCAGGTGGAAGGGTACAAAACTAGTTTGAAAATGTGGCTTAGGAGAGGTCAAGAGGTGAGTATTAGATGAGCTCTCTCCAAGAGAATACATAAAAAGAAGGGGTCAGACAGAGAATGCAAGGACCCTCAGCAATATTCAGTTCAGACAGAAGGAGACTAAGAAGGAGCAGATGGAGAGGCCAGAGAACCGAGAGAAAATGGTGCCAGGAAGGACAGAGATGGAGTCTCAAGGAAGCAGTCACCCACACATTTGGGAAGAAGCTACATTTAAGGGGCAGAATGAAGAATAAGAGTCAGGGAAAGAATACTTAGAAAAGTGAGAAAAATCAAGGTAACTGAACATCAGGAAATAATGGAGGAGTTTCAAGGAGTGTGAAGTACTGTGGAAAGGCTTAAGAGGACGGGAGTTTGAAAAAGTCAACCAGTAAGTCACAGGAGACCTTAATTCAACAAATATTTTAGTGTCAACAAAGTCCCATGGCAAATAATGAGAGGAAAAGATTGCACATGGTTGTTGGTGCCAAAATCATCACTGAGTAGGTTTTAGCACAATTGGGCCTTAGAAGATAGATCTGAATTGACAGATGGCTACAGAGGAAGGGAAAGTGGGACCTGGTTACGAAAAAGCTTACCCCCAGTGGGAGACTGCGAGGGTAAGGAGGATCTGAGACTTTTCCTAACTTACTTTATCTCAATCTCTGTTTTATGTCTAATAGAACTTTCTGTAACGGTGAAAGTTTTATATCTGCACTGCTATAGAAGCCTCTAGCTACATGTAGCTAGTGAGCCTTAAAATGTGACTTCTATAATTGAGGAACTGAATTTAAAATTTTAATTCATTTTTTAATTTTAAATGGCCATATGTGGCTATTGACTACTGTATTAAGAGCATAGCCACTTACCAAAATTTTTGCTTGTTTCCCTGTAAATCGTCCTCCACTAACTAAAGGGTCCATGGTACTAGGTCCCTGCTCTGAGGGTTCCTAGACCACTCATCTATAATAATAAAAGCATAATATGCTAATTAGACCAGAGAGCTGGACGACCTTCCAGACAAAGCTGCGAGGGCTGAGGCAGCCGCCCTGGCTGCGAGGGCCGAGCCCCTTGCATGAATTTCGTGTATCGGGCCTCTAGTCTATTAATAATCTATTAATAATAGTGGAGCTCAGGCCCATGAGTGGCAGGGAGGAAATGAGCCAGCCTGGATCCTGGGAGGTGGCCAATCCTTTCTGAAGATTGATTACAAGTTCAAATTCTGAGCAGCCTAACTAGAACCTCATGTTCCCAAAGGGTCACACCATGCGTGTATAGCCTTCTCCAGTCTTTTTTTTCCCTGCTTTATTTATTTTTTATTTTATTGTTAAAGGCATTACAAATAATAGTACATATGTCTCTCTTTTTTTTCCCACTGACCTCCCCCTGGCCTCCCCTACCCCCCGGCACTTGCCCTCACCACCCCCCAGCCGGTGTCCTGCGTCTATTGGTTGTGCTTATATGCATGAATACAAATCAGTTGATCTCTTACCACCCCCTCAACCCTCTCCTGCCTTCCTGCTGTAGTTTGACAGTCTGTTCGATGCTTCTTTGCTTCTATTTTTGTTCAACAGTTTATAATGTCTTTTATATTCCACATATGAGTGAGATCATGTGGTATTTATCTTTCACTGACTGGCTTATTTCACTTAGCATAATGCTTTCCAGTTCCATTCATGCTGTTGCAAATGGTAAGAATTCCTTCTTTTTTACAGCAGTGTAGTATTCCATTGTATAGCTATACCACAATTTTCTAATCCATTCATCTGCTAATGGAAATTTAGGCTGTTTCTAAATCTTAGCTATTGTAAATTGTGCTGGTATGAACATAGGGGTGCATATATCCTTTCTGATTGGTGTTTCTCTTCTCCAGTCTCGTTATGCACACTTACAAAAGAACTTCTTTTAAAAGACCCCTGGATACTAAGTCATCAAGATCAAGGCCTTTAGTTATAAACTTGCAAGGTGGATTACATTTTTTTCAGATAGTAATCATTATAGAAAGGCGTCTGCATTCAGATTAATCTATTTAGCATTTGGAAGAAATAACCCAAACCCACTATGAGCTCATGGATAAGCCTGAGTAAAAAATTATCATTACTTGCCTGGCTACAGTGGCTCCGTGGTTGAGCATTGACCTATAAACCAGGAAGTCACCGCTCGATTCCTGGTCAGCGCACACGCCCAGGTTGCAGGTTCTATCCCCAGTAGGGTGTAGGCAGGAGGCAGCTGGTAAATGATTCTCTCTCATCACTGATGTTTCTCTCTCTCTCTCTCTCTCTCTCTCTCTCTCTCTCTCCCCCCATTTCCTCCCTGGAATATTTTAAAAAAATTATTACGTTACCTTGTGCAGCAATGAATTTGTTCTTTTCTTGGTAACCCTGAGGGGAGAGGAGAGTGGGGAAGAAAAAGAAAGTGAAAACCAAAAATGGGTTGGAAATAATATTCTCCAGACTCCCAACAAGTTAACAAGGCCTCCTTGTGAAAAGGTCCAAGCAATTAACAAGAATTTCCATTCTAGAAACTTCCAAGGGATTAGCTTTGGATAGCAGGAATCAAAGATTACATGATCTAGGTAGTCTTCTCCAAGTAAATTATTAATAAAGAATATCCAAATCCCAAATCCCAGGCTAGACCCTATTTCTGACGTGTTCTCAGAGCCTTACAATCTGGGTCTTAGTGTTAATGGACTGGAACCCTCCAAGGCAGAAGCATATGTGGTGGTTCCAGGGATGAAGCTGAGCTCACACTCGGAAGGAAAACGGTTATTTTTTGATGATGCTTTACCCTGGTGCAAAGACTTCTGGGAATAACCTGTGGGTATGGCAGCTCAGCTCCCAGTGTTCTGGGTTCTCCACTACAGGCAATGAGAGAAGCAGCAAGGGAGCACTGGGATATAGCTAAGGAGCCTCTAAGAAACTGACAACTGGTAGTAACTTCTAAAGACCCTACACTCTTAGACTTCTACAGGTGAGTGAGGAGACTGGTTCCTTCTAAGACTCCAGGCTGGAGGCCCACTTGCCAACTATGCCACAGCCTGCTTTGTCTCCCCTGTGACCAATGTCAGGTTTGCTTTCAGACCTTTGTGTTCCCCAAACCATAGGTCCTAGTCTCCACTGGCTGTTGCCACCATTTTCTTTCAAGATTCATCTGTGATCTTGCCTCTCTGCAAAAAGGGGTTGGGAAGTGATTGCCAGGGGTGGGAATGCGGCTTAACTGTATCTGGACAAGAAGTTTTTATTGGGGTAATCAAAATGTTCTAAAACTAAGAGGCAATAACTAAAGGGTACAGGGTTCCTTTTTGGAGGTGATAAAAAGGTTGTAAAATTGACTGATGGCTGCATATATCTGTGAATATACTAAAAACCACTGAATTGTACACTTTAAATGGGTAAAAATTATGGTATATGAATTACATATAATAAAGTTGCTAAAATTGTTCTTAAACAATTAGGGTGATGGCAGCATGACTTGGTAAATTTTATAAAATTTACTTCTACACTTTAAATAGACAAATTTTTGTTATATAAACTATAACTCAATTAAGTTGGAGAGAAAAAGGGTTTGGTAAGTAACTGGCAGCCTATAACAAGGTCTCAATTTGCTTAAGAACACTGTCTACCCCTATACTCCAAGTCCAAGGCACATTTGCTACCGCTTTCTCACTAGATCTCTCATTTGCACCTAACCCTGCTGACCACCAAACATTTCCTCCATGCTTTACTTTTTGCCCTCTGAGATGCTCTTCTCTCCCAGTCTCCTTTTATCTTACTAACGAGTGTCTCTTGCTCAATGTGTGTGGCAGAGGCTGGTGGGCCTCAGGGCCCAATCTTCTCCCTCTAAGTAACTTCCAAGACCATGGCTTTGGAATATCTCTTCTGAGCTCCAGATGAACATTACCAACTGTGTGTTGGATACATCCACATGAATCAGTCTATTCTCTATAAGCTCTACTCTCGCAAATATACAATCAATCACCAAGTCCTGTTAAGTGTACCTCCAAAGTAGCTTTTATTTTGTTGCTTCCTCTTCAACCTTTCTACAGGCCCTCGTCATCTATAACCTACTACTGTAACAGCCTCTAGTTGGCCCTCCTAAATCCATGTTGCACATAGTAACCTGACTGACCAATATACAAATGTGGCCACGTCACTTCTTGTCTTTAATACCTTCGATATTACCCCATTGCCCAGAGAATGAATTAAAACCCTTAGCTGTACTGAAAATTTGCAGATACTATTAGGTGGCTTACTCAGCACTCAGTCTTACCCACTGCTATCTTGACTTTCTTACTACAGAGGCCAAGACACTAAAAGCTAAATTCCCTAGATTCGTCCCTTGCAGCTCAGTTCTGCACCGACCTAGCAGATGCTCCCACATAAGACCTGGGGTAGAAGTGAGCGATGTGAGAGAGTGATTGTGCTAGCAAGATTTGGTCTTTGGGCAAGCATGGCAGCAGAAGCATCCAGGTCTTCTGCAGAATTTTCACTATCAGAGTCACAGGGGGTAGTTGGGTATCTCTATGACTGCTCTATTCCTCACTGAGCAGTACCTTAGCTTGTTTCATTGGCTTTCCCACAGATTTTGTAAGCTATCCAGTATCTTATAATAAACCCCTTTTGCCCGGCTGGCGTGGCTCAGTGCTTGAGCATCGACCTATGAACCAGGAGGTCACAGTTCGACTCCCGGTCAGGGCACATGCCCAGGTTATGGGCTCAATCCCTAGTGGGGGGTGTGGAGGCAGCTGATCAATGATTCTCTCTCATCATTGATATTTCTATCTCTTTCTCCTTCTGAAATCAATAAAAATACATGAAAATTAAAAAAAAAAACACCTTTGTTTTCAGTCACTTAAAAAATTAGACTCCTCAGGGAAAACTTGAAATGACAAATTCTCCTCTTAACATGAAGCTGGGAAGGACTCAGTTCAAGGTAATGATGAGAAAGCTTGAGTTCCTTACATTGATGAATGAAGCATTGATGTAATCGGAATCTGGAACTCCTTCAACTGGTGTCAGATGGACTCTAGAGTGATCATCTAGGGAAAAAAATAATCTTTAAATACTTAGTTAATAAAATAGTTAAATCCAATTTTATTTCTCACTGGTCCTGACACAACCAGGCCAGATAAGACATTTGTGCCTATGTGTACAGAGACACAGATGTATAAAGATGTCACTGAAGCAACTACTTGTAACAGCAAATATTTGGACATATCTCAATCATCATTAGGGGACTAGTTAAATAAATTAAGATATGTCCACAGATCTGGCCGGTATGGCTGTTGGTTGGGCATTGTCCTGTGCACTGAAAGGTTGCCAGTTCGATTCTGGTCAGGGCACATGCCCGGGTTCAGACTTGATCCCTGGTAGGCGGCATGCAAGAGGCAGCTGATCAATGTTTTGCTCTCACATTGATGTTTCTTTCTCTCCCTCTCTCTCTAAAAATCAATAAACTATTCTTAAAGAAAAAAAAATGGAATAGTAAGCAGTTGATAAAGAGGAAAGTGATTACTTTTGTTTCTCAACAGATGAATTGACAATATTGTTAAAAGAAAAAAGGTCTGCCCTGGCCAATTTGGCTCAGTGGTCAGTGTTGACCCAAGGACCAAAGGGTCTCAGGTTTGATTCCTGGTCAAGGGCAAGTACCTCAGTTGCAGGTTCCCCAGCCCTGGTAAGGGCAGGGCGGGGAGAGGGGGCAACCAATTGTTGTGCCTCTCTCACATCGATGCTTCTCCCACTTTCAATAGAAAATATATCCTTGGGTGAGGATTTAAAAAAAAAAGGGGGTCTGAACAATGTATATAATGCATCAATTACATTAAATATATATATAAATACATACATATATTCATACAAATAGGAAGACATAAGTACAGTATACTAGTATATAAATATATAGTGATCTCTAATATGTTATGCACCCAAAAATATACCAGAAGGTCTTTAAAGAATAAGTTATATAATTTATATACAAAAAAGTCATTATAAAAACAAGGCAAAGTTCAAATATTTTGCTCTCTTATCCCACTGGATTATGTATATCCCACATTCTGGAGACCCCTGGTCTAGAAAAATGTCTATTAGGCTATATAGGTCAACTGATTAGTAATGACTAACTCTGGGAAGGTTTATAAAGAGAACTCTGTATCCTAATTTCTTTGCAATGAGCACTACAAAAAACCCCCCATAAACAACCCACTTCCTATCTGGTCCTAGTGAAACTGCTCTCCCTAACCTCTTAGAAACTTTAGGCTTGCCACAAAAAAACTAATTAAGCACCCCTACTGACTTTGTAAGTACCTGGGGTCGCATTGGGAGCCATAAAGGTAATTTTAGCTTGACAGAAGGCCTGACCTTACTCTCTTTACCAACCCTCCTATGATCAATCACAAAATTCTTTCCAGCCTCAGAAAAAACTGGCTAGAGATGCAGTTTCAGGTTACATCCCTAGAAACCCTACAAACACTCACAAGGCAAGATGTTTACATATCGATTTTTTTCCTTATTTTCCTCCTTGGAGGCAGCTTCACAGGTGGCCTGGATAGGACAAGCAGGGAGAGCCTGAAAGGTTAAGAGAAATTAGAGGAGTTACTAACAGGGATAAACACCAAACATGCAGACTGCTACACCAACTCCCCACCTGGCAGCAGGTTCTACCTTTCCTTGGGGGAACACTTGCAGCCTAACACAGAGAGTGCTCCTTTTTCCAAAGAGCCTGCACATTTCTTAGCGTTTACCACCAAGAATCCCCAGGAGCAGAATGCCCTTCCTGTTATTATGCAGCATGCTCTTTATATGGTTACCATGTGGTTAGGGGCCTATTACAATGCTGGGTCAAATTGGACCACCCTGTTAATTGGAGTGGAGACATAAAGGGATGAGCCATTTATCCTCATGCTAACCACAATGCAAAGATAAGATGCATCTCAGAATGAACCACACAGCTCTGGACAGTTAGCTGAGTTCGGTCTTCTCTAGGCCCTGACAAAGGGGCATGGCAACCCAGCCTCTAGCATCATGTAGCAAGGAAACAAGGATAGGCAGGTGGGTGGGAGGGCAGGCATTCACAGGGATTCAGCAGTTAGGAAGCAGAGGATCTGGTGAGGTGGCAGTGACTATGCAGCAATTTTGAAGGACATGTGTATTAGGTAGGTATATGGATAAGCATAAATGGTTTGACACGAGATAGTCTGGATTGTCTGAACTTGAGCAAAACAGTTAAACTTTCTAGGCCCAAATCCCCTCATCTGTAAAATTGGGATGCTAATATCTGCCACATAAGGAATAAATAAAATAATCTGTCAGGCATAGAATAAGCATTTAATAAATTAATTTTTAAAAGGAGCAGGAAGCTAAGCCTTATTATTTGAACTGTTTTCTTTTGATATGTCCCATATATTCAAAACTAAGAAAGCAAAAAAGGAAACAGTTAAAAATTCCAACCTAGAAACCGTAAGTGATTTGGAAATATGTCTTATAAGCCTTAAAAATAAAATTAAAAATATTCATACTCTTTGATCTAGCAACTCCACTTCTGAGAATCTAGCCTAAAGAAATAAAAATCTCTACGTTCAAATTATTTACTTCATCATTGTTTAGAATGACCCAAAACTGAAAACAGCTTTAATATTCAGCAGTAGGGAAAGAGTTAAGTAAATTATGGTTCATATGTTATTTTTCACTTATTCCTTTAACAAATATATGTTGTATACCTCTCAGATACTGGGCTAGATACAGAGCAAACAGTGGTGAATCAATCATATACACAGTTCTTGCTCTCACAGACAATACAAACTTGTGTGTGAAAGATGGACATTAAACAAGTAAATATAAAATAATACACCACAATATATGCAATGAAAGAACAAGACGCTATTAGAGAAAGACTACCCAAACTTAGAGGAAGGATGAGTGTGGAAAACAGTATTCTAGGCACAGTGATCAGCATCTGTGGTGACTCAAGAGAGAGGAGAAGACTTGGCTTGTGGGAAGAAGTAAAAGGTCAGTGAACGTATTACATAGAAAGTGTGATTGGTGGGGATGGCAAGAGGAAGTGGGAGGAGATGAGCTTGGTAAGGTTAATTAACACATTTCCACATAGGCCCTTCAATAGCTTGAATTTTAAGTGCATGAGGAAACCATTCAAGGTTTTAAAGATGCAATCCAATCAATGTATATTTTAAAGAATCACTTTAGCTGATACATGGAAAATGGACTGGCAAACAAGAATAGAAACATGGAAAGATGATGGTACAAGGAAATAGATGCATTTGAGATATATTCTGGAGACAGAGTTACTAGATTGAGAGATGGAATGAAAGGAATGTAGATTGGGGATAGAAAGAGACAGGAATAAAGGGTGACTCTTTGGTTTCTAATTTTGATAATAAAAAAATATATGATTAAATAAAGGAAATGCCAGCCTAAAAGGAACTAATTTTACCAGATGAAAGCAAGATCTCTAAGAAGGAAACAAACATGTTTCCTGGGAACCATCAAAACAGTAATAAAGAGAAATTAAAAGATCCTAAGATAAAGGGAGTCAGAATCTCATAGTCCATCTGCCTTCACTTACGATTTTCCATTCAGAGTTAAAACCCTGGAGATTCTACATGTTATTTTATTGAGAAGCAATTTCTTTAGACCCGGTGCTGCTAATACTTAAGTGGGGGCGGGGAGGAGGGAAAGTATCCTGAGCAGGACTCCTACACATGAACAGAGACCCTACCTAAGACTGGAATTTCCCAATTCACCCAGGTAGGCTAGATTTCCATGTTTCCACCCTGGTCAGAGCAGGATAAGATACAAGTTTTTAAAGCCCCCACAACTAATTCAGAGGCATTACTTTCCCTGTACACCTGTCTTAAATGATATAGAACAAAGGTAGACAGCAAGACTTGAAAATAGTCCCCAGGGTCAGTAATAACCATGACCATAGTCCTATCAGCATCCCTAGCTCCTCAGGTCATGATGAAGAAAAACTAGGTCTCCAGCCATGCTAAGAAAGGTTCCTAAAAGAAAGTGAGGAAGAAACAGGAGCTATTGTTTGACAAGAGAAAAGGGCCTGCTCTAGAGAACATGGTGCTGGATGCAAAGGGTCAGGCTGAAGAGCCTGTCAGGGATGAAAACAAGGAGAATCTTACTCCTTTTCCTTTCTACCCTGAAAAACCTAGCCCCCAGAGTTAGGAAGCAGCAGCTAACCAGAAGGCTTTAGATGTTAAAATCTCTTGAAACACTAGGTGGCATCAAAGACCGTTTCATCCCTTGTGTAAGCTTTCATTGGAAGGAAGATTAAGCCATTTTTAAAAAACATGTTTTTTAAAACAGTTTTTCAATTTTTATATTTCTAAAAATACCAATATATCCATTACACAATTTAACTTAGAAGTTCTCTTTGGTCTTTTCCCTCATCATATACTCCTCCTTCTCACAAATAAACTTGAAAATATTGTGTTTATCATTATCTTGCTTTAATTTATTTGTATCCCATATATCTTGTATCCTTAAACAATATTTTTTATTATTCAGTCTATTTTTTGATAAAAACTGAATCATAATCGGTGGTAACTTGTTTTTATTTTGTCCAATGTTATGTTATGAAGATTCATCTAGGTTGTTCCATGTAGCCAAAGTTCATTCACTTTACTTTGCAGTGTTCCATTTTGAGTCCATACCAACATTTATTTATCCACTCTACTACTGACGAATAGTGGGGTTGTTTACAATGAACAATCCTACTTCAAACACAAATTGGTATGTGTTTCCTCATGCACATGTGCAAGAGTTTTAGGTATGAGTATCTATAACTTTACCAGATAAGGCCAAATTGTTTTTCAAAGTAGTTGTAACAATTTACACTCCCATCAGCCATGTAAAGTGTTCCCAGTTGTTTTGTATCCTCATCAACATTTGCTATCATCAGACTTTAAATGTATCAAAGGTCGGTTTAATTTATACTTCTCCTGATTTATTAATGAAGTTGACCATTTTTCCATAGATGACTGGTCAACAGGGTTTCTTCTTCTGTGAACTACTAGCAAATATTTCCCCCATTTTTCTCCTGAATTGCTTGTTTGTTTTCTTATTAATTTGTAGGAGTTGTTTATATATTCTGGATACTCATTCTTTATCAGTTATTAAGTGTTACAGATATTTTTTGCCAAGTTTGTGGCCTGTCCTTTCATTTTTTTATGGTATCTATTTATGAACAGAAGTTTTACATCATAATGTAGTCAAGTTGGTTAATCTTTCCCTTTATCAACATTTTAAGTCTTAAGAATCCTTTCCTACTGTGAGATTATATTTTCCTACATTCATTCATGTTTCATCATTTTGTCTTTTAGATTTCAGTGTGCATACTAACTGGGACTGATTTTTGTTTCTGGTATGAGATAAGAATTAATTTTCATTTATTTCCATAGGATTACCTAATTGTCCCAGCATTATTTATTGTAAAGACCATCTTTTCATCCAACAAAACTACAACTGCATTTCTGCATTGAGTAGGCTTCCATTTACACATAAATCTGCTTTGGGGCTCTCTATTTTATTCCATTGATCAATCCGTCTATCCCAGTGCCAATACATAACTGTCTTAATTACTAGATTTTATAATAACTCTTTATATCTGGTAAGGCAGATCTCCTCACCTTGTTCTTCTTCTTCAGGAATGTCTTGACTATTCTTGAATCTTTTCTCCTCCATATAAATTTAGAATCAGCTTGTCAAGTTCCACAAAAAACCTGTTGGGATTTTTATTGGAATTGCATTGAATCTACATATCAGTTTGGGGAGAATTGACATCTTTACAATATTGAGCCTTTAATTTAGGCTTTTTCTTTAATGTCTTCAAACATTTAATATTTTCTCTAAAGATTTTGTAAATATTGTTAAATTTATTCTTAGGTACTTTACATTTTAAATGCTACAGTAAATGGCCATCTTTTAAAAATTAGTATTAGATTCTGACCGTGGCTTATGCAAAGAAATGCATTAATTTTTAATGCTGTTTTTGTATCTATCAATCTTACTAAAATAACTTACCAATTCTGATAATTTATCTGATGAGACTTTGCATTTCTCTGAGGACACTATTCTATTCTGTGAAAAATGCATACTTTGTCTCTTCCTTTCCAATCTTTAATACCTTTCATTTCTTTTCCTGCTTCACGATGCTAAGATCTCTAGTACTGTTTTGAATCTCATTCATTCACTTTTATGTTTGAATTTCCCTTTTAAATACTCTCACCTAATAGCTATCAGTGCCTGAATATTCTGCTGTGATGGGGAATCAACACCTGCCAAGGTAGTTTATCTCATCCTGGAACAGTTTATTTGGAAGGACCCAACACCCAGATACACAATTTCTTTTGCATTTCCCTTGTACTGACTAGTGTAAAACTCAGATGTCAGCTGGCACCTTCTCTGCCCCTTGGAAACTCTGAAACCCCAATTCCCTAGAATGTTGAATTCAAAGCCCTTGACACAGCACCTGCTAATTTCCTATTAGCCTTTGGCTCCAATTCATTTGTTTAGAGACAACTCATCAATGTAGATGCTACTTTGCTTCTACCTCACTCCAATGTCACACAGTCCTGTCACCAGATTACACACACAAGCCTTTTCATCTGGAAATCCAAGAATTAAGCTCTTAAAGATGTAGGATCCTGAACAATGGGGTGTCACATCTTGTAATGCACAGATTTTAACCGTCTCACTAGTTCCACCTCATTCCTTCTCTTCTCGCTCCCTATCCCCTTCCTCTCAGGAGCTAACCAAATTTTTGTGTGTGTGTGTGTGTGTGTGTGTGTGTGTGTGTTTTAAACTTGAACATGCTTTAGGGACCTCAATAAGTAACTTTTCAAAATGTTTCTTTTAAACAAATTCAGTGCTTCCTTCTAAGACAAATACTAGTCAATAAAAAAGTTGCAGCTTATAAGTCTAGGACAAACACAATCTCATGGAACTTTCAACCATGGTAGGGTTTCATCAAGATGCTACACTCTCTTTTTAAAAAGCCTGTCAAATATCTGAAAACAACTGTTGTGTCCTATGCCCATTGTTCCTTCAGCTGTTCACCCCCATGGTACATTTTTTCTCCAAAACAACTTCCCATTCCTTTTCACAGAGCCCTGACCATAAGACTCCTGGCATAGTTCAAGCTAGGGACATCAACTCTTTATTCTACATGCAGTATATCCACCCTAAATCTAAGTTCCATTAGCTTTATTTACCATATATTTTTTTAAACCTCTGCTTTAAAAAACGTTATAAAAAGAATATGCTTGTTGTAAAAGTCAGTCAAATAAATTCAGAAGAAAGAGGAAATTCCCTATCATGTCTCTCCTACATTCTACTTTCCCTTATAGGTAACCCATTGCTCACAGTTCACAGTATTCTTCTTCCAGATTTAAAAAAATGCATTAATACACTCATACATTTTTAAAGGGGGTATTATACCATGTATAGTCATCTGTAATGTGTTTTCTTTATTAACAGTACAACTTAGATCTTTCTATGCCAAAACATTTATTTTAATAACAGTACAGAATTTCATAATGGACACAAGAACTCATTTAGCCATTCTGCTATTTGATAGATATCTACTTTTTATTTTATTTACTATTAGAAATAATGCTGTAATGAGCATCTACATACAAATACATATTTGGTTTTCTATTAGAGTCTTAGAAGTCAGGTCAGATAGTGTAGATATTTAAAATTTGCTTGATACTGTTAAATCATCCTTCCAATGCTATGCCAATTTGAACTCTTTCTACCTGTCAATGACAGTATATGATATCAGTCTTTTAAAATTTTCATATCTGACAGGCTCAAAATAATGGTTAGTTTTAATCTTGCCTTCCCTGATGACTAGATATAGTTGAGCTTTTTTTCATGTTTATAGACCTTTTATTTTTCTGTGACTTGCCAATTTTGCAATAGCAATGTTTACTGTTACCTCACAGGTTTGTAGAAGCTCTATATATTATGGAATATTCTGTCTACCTGTGGCATATAGCTTCTCCCAGTTGGCCACTTTTTATGGAGACATTTTTCATAGAGACATTTAACATTTTAAATATATTTCAATCTATTCCATTTGGGGCTGAATCTTGTGTTTTGCTTAGAAAGGTCCTCCTTACTCCATGACCATAAAAATACTATTCTATGATAGTAGACACAAATTGGTGTGTTTGTCCTAAGTGTTATCCGTCAGCCTCTTTCCTGATAGGGCTGACTGATGCAAGCACAGTCACACTTGCCCCACACTGTGCCAACCAGATTCTCTTTGCCAGGACTTTGAAAGCAGCAGAGGCTTCCTGAAAGGACCCTAGAGCCAGCAGAACAGGGCCTGCTCTGCCCAAGGGCTGGTAGCCTACCTCATCTTTCGGTTCTGTCAACTTCTCCAATGTCTCCCCAACTGACAGTTTTGTTGTTTTGCTTCATTTAGTTGTATTGACTTCTCTGGTTTTTAAATAAAGGACCTTAACTGACTTAGCAGTTAATATGAGTGAGTGGGTTGTAGTTGAGAAACTGATGGGAGAAATGTGGGTGATGTAAATCTGATTCTTGTGTTCAGATAAAGAGAAAGAACTTCAGTTATTGATTGAGTCACCTGGAATGTGTTTCAGCTGGTGGTAAAGGGGTGGGAGAATTCCAATTAAAAGTAGATGAGAGCCGAAACCGGTTTGGCTCAGTGGATAGAGCGTCGGTCTGCGAACTGAAAGGTCCCGGGTTCGATTCCGGTCAAGGGCATGTACATTGGTTGCGGGCACATCCCCGGTGGGGGGTGTGCAGGAGGCAGCTGGTCGATGTTTCTCTCTCATCGATGTTTCTAGCTCTCTATCCCTCTCCCTTCCTCTCTGTGAAAAATCAATAAAATATATTAAAAAAAAAAGTAGATGAGAAATGTTGACACTGACGCGTAGAATTATTTCTGACAATATCGGGTAACAAAATAAGAAAAAGCCCAGCTCCAATATCAAATGCTCACCTCCACAAACAGTGCAAGGCTCAGGGCCTTTCTATGACTGTGCTATGTTTTTTGCTGAACCAAATGATAACATTTCAGAATTTTGCTGGTTGCTAAATATTAATGACAATGGAATTCACATCTTTCGTGGGTTGCTTGTGTGCAAGACAGGGCCTTGGTGAGACAATTGAAATAATGCTGAAAGGCAACAGAGGAGTTGGCGAAGGCAAACTTCTAAAAATCTCTCTACTGTATCTTGTTTTCATGATGAAAAGTTCTATGCAACCCAGCTCTCACTGCTCATGGATATAAGGATGCAAGCATAACACAACCTAGAGGGTAAAATACATAAACAAGGTAGAAAAGCAAGGAGCTAATAGAAGAAACTGAAGTAATTAATTGAGTTAGGTCATTAAATACCTCCAAAAAAGGAAAGGAGAGCTTAATTTTTGTATAAGGTCAATTTGTAATTATGGTATGGTTAACTAAACTTCTGAGTTAGTGTAACAGCTCAGGAAACTGGCCAGCGTTCTAATGGTGGGCTAGGTTGGCCAGTGAAAACCTGGGCTGAATTGGATTCAGCTAGGTAACAATGAAAAGTCAGAAAATTCTTGGCACAAAGTAGAGATCAGTGTTATAAGGGATCCAACAGGCTCAACCTTCTTACTGATACTTTCACCATGTCCTTGATGGGATCCACAAGTGCCTTGCTAGAGGGTGTACACTTCTTTCAGAAGTGCTTTCCTGGCTGTCTTTACCACAGTGAGATGCTGGTGGTAGGGACTGGCTTCAAAATGGGATTTTTGATCTTAGTGGGATGGAAGGAGCCTCAGAGGCCATAGTCACCAAGGCTCAAACATTTCTGGTTTTGGATAATTCATTGTGAAGCTCCCAATAAAGGAAATGAGAGGCAGCTAGCCCAGGTCAGTTGAGGAGGCCTAACTAGACTGCCATGCTAGAGAAAGGATCCCTTCTCTACCCAACTCCCAGGCCTGGGTCAGTTTAGAGACTCAGAGCACTTCAATGATGGGCACATGTAAGGAAGATCCTTCCACAGAACATCAACATGCATATACCATGAACCATCATCTTCATTTCCCCCTAAGATTCTGCAGCCATTTGCCATGGTAACTTCACTAGGTAAAGGGGAATCACCATTTGGGGTCTGGCCTTGAGCTAACTAATTCCTGAGAACCCAGAATGTCATTATTTTATGCCAGCTAGAATGGAGCTTTTGCTGGCCAGCTGATGGAAGGAGTTTTGGCCTGAACTGGCCTCACATTAGGAACAAAGTATTTTTCCAATGTATGGTTAGAATAGATAGATATCTATAGCAAGCAGCAAAATATCCACACTAGACTACCTGAAGCCTTTGGATAAGGACTATTACAGTAGCAAGAGCAAATGTAAATTGCTGGAGCAGCAATCTCTACCAAATGTAAGTCCCTAGGTGAGTCACAGAAATCCTAAGTGATATAGAAGACTTAAAAGTTGCAGGATAATGATGAGATAATCCATTTATATGTCTAAGTTTAGTGATGGCATAAAATGAATGCTCAATAACTACTAGCATTAGCTATTCTGATGCTTCCTATTACCCTCTATGCAAGCTACCAACTACACTAACACAAAAGACTAATTTTTTAAGATGTCAGTAGATTATAACCATGAAACATGTGGAGCCATAGATTTGCAGTTGCTTTTCCAGATGTACTCTCCTTCCTATAGATTAACTTAACCCCTAGTATCTGGAATATCACTATTAATGAGGCAAGTGCACGTTTTTACCCCTTTATGGTACACAATGACTACATGAAAGAATTTCCCTTTCTCAAGGCAGAAGCAGCCCCAGTAATAAGTCATTTTGACCTTTGCTATAACCTGGTTTATTAGGATTTTGTCTTACTGTTTCACAGGAGATAACCTTGACAAAGCTGAGAGGCCTTGAAGAGCAGATACTGTGTATCTTAGATGTACATGCTAGACATAAAAATACAGTGGTCTGCCACCTCAGTCAAGTTTTCTGAAAGTCAAAGGCTTTCGCATGTGAGGATATCCACTAAAGGACAAGTTGCTGCTTCCCCCTATCCCCACCCCAAAGGAGGAGTCATGTTTGCTGGGCCATTTTGGATTTTGGAAACAGCATATAACACATGTTGATGCCCTGCTTTGACTCATTTATCGAGTAATCTGAAAACAGAAGGCTCTCCAGCTGATCAAGGCCATGGAGAAACTGGCATATGGGGCCCCAGGTGTCTGGGTAAAGTTGAGCAGGAGAATCATATTAGAAAACCTTAAGATTTGGGAACAAGACCATGATCTTGTCAGCATACTCTGGTAGAGAATGTAAGTCTAACCATGGGACACTAGATAATGACTTCAACTAAGTATTATGTGATTCAACAAGCCATAAATTTGGACATGTCTAGCAAAATTCCACCACCAGCTGGAAGTGATGTGTACGGAACATTTGCCACACACCCACTCCCTTTAATAGGCACCTCTGACTTCCCGATGATTTCAACAGTTGACTGACAAAGAAAAACATCCAGCCTAGTGTACAAATGGCTCTGAGACATGCTAGCCCATTCTAGAGGTAGACTGCTGTGGGATAATTGACTTAAGGAATGGCCCAGAATGATATAAAAGAGAAATCCTTCTAATGAACAGAACTTCAAGCAAGGCATTTCACTATCTACTTCATTGGCAGTCAGGATCTAAACCGATCCCGAGGTAGTAGACAACTGAAATAAAAAAGATAGGAACTAGTTATGCTCTTCCCAGATGGCACTCATTGCTAACAACCAAGGAGATCTTGATTACCTATTTCCCTTAATATCCCAGTGTGGCCCAATGAGTCCATGAATATAGTGGCCATGGTAGCCTGGCAATTAGCTCTCACCACAATATCTACTGAATTTGCCTACTATGCCTCTAAGACACCACCTCTATTCAAGGATTTACTGGATTGCCTTATCATGGGATCTCAGTGACTATTACCTTCAAACAAAGACTTCATTTCACACAAAAAGAAGTATGGCCATGGGGACACATACTCCATTATCCAGAAACAGTTGGCACTACAGACTGTAAAACAGTAGTCATCTATTGGAGACCTAGTGATGGTGCTGAGGCTGTGGGCTTTCCATTTTTTTTTTTTTTTTAATCCTCACCTGAGAATATGTTTTTTTTTGTTTGTTTGTTTGAGAGAGAAACATTGATGTGAGGGAGAAAACATTGATCAGTTGCCTCCCAAATGCAACCCTCAACCTTTGGGTGTGGCACAACGCTCCAACAGACACCCCCCTTCCCCAGGCCAGGCCATTGCTGGGGTGCTATATTGTGGGACCAAGTCTCAAGCAACAATGAGCAAAAATGATGCTGTTTTTTCAACAGCCAGAAAAAAAGGGTCCAAGTTATTCTATTAAAACTCTTGCCCAGTAAACAGTCTTTTGCTTCAATTCTTGCCTCCCTCCCATCTATTCTCCACTTGGAGCTAATGATTTTCTTAGAGTGCAAATCTGACCAAACCCTTCACTGGTGGAGCAGATGAGTGGTGACCCACCCACTTGGTAATTGTCGCTCCTTTCCTTCTTGCTATTAGTGCTCCAATAATTTGGACTGGGTTCAGTCAGTTGCAGTAAGCCTATTTCTCCCTTGCTTATGACTGGTTTAAAAAGAAGCATGTGACAAGGGAAGTCTCCAGAAGCTTTTGGGAAAGTTTTTCTCATTGATAAAAGGAGACACACAGAAACAAACAGTCATCCTTTGTCCACTTGCCCTGGTGAAATCTCCATGTGGTGCCTTGAACTGGGGTAGCCATTTTGGTGTCACGAGGGGAGCCAGCCTAAGAGACAAAGCTGACACACAAGCTTCAGTTGAAAGGTGTAAGGAGACTGAGAGTTTACCAATGCCCAAGTTGGTTCTCTATGTCCTCAAATCCATTCCCCTTTCCCTAATCATGACCAGCTTACGTCAATCTATCAGCACCTCTGGTATCAACAGCTGCTGCAGCCCCTAACTGCAATCCCTGCACCTATTCTGATCTCCCCTTGGGCCGTTCTCTATATAGCGCCAGTCATTTTTTTCAAAATATAAACCAGGTTAGTCCATAGCTCTATTTCTTTCACGACAATCTATAAGATCTATGTCTGGCCTCATCTTCTTTCAGTTTCATCTCTTACTATTCTCTTGAGTCTCTGCCCTTCGGCCACATATAGCCCTTCTTTATTTTCTGAATGGGCCCTTCCCTCACCTACCCTCATTATTAACAGCCTACTCCTGCTAATTCCAGTGCCTGGAAAGTCGAGCTGCCCCTCCCACCCCCACCCCCCCACCCCCCCACCCCCCCACCCCCCCACCCCCGCTCCATTTCCCTTTCCCCAATGTCTTTGCCTTTGATTGGGTCTCAATGAAAACATCATTTCTTCAAGGAAGTTCTGACCTGGGATCAGAACCGATGGGCTAGAATCACCAACTGGTAGATTCACAAATACGTTCTGCTTTCTTGAGGGAGTTATAAAAAAAATATGAATATAAATTCCCAAGATGAGGCCTTTACTCTGCAGTCTGCCATGGTCCTCATTTTCCACACTGAGCTACTCCTTGTCTACTTAAGACACTCTGGGATCCCTAATCCAAACTCTAAAAGGCCACCGTTAATATAGGCTCCTACTACTATGCGCCAGTCCTTCATGTCCTATTATTGCTATCTGAACTTATTTTTTTGTTCTTATTTATAGACAGTGAATTTCTTGAGTGTAGAAACTAAATCTGTTTTTGCTCCCCAGCAAATCCCTGGCACATAGCACATATTAAATGCTTAATAAGTATTTATTAAACAAAGTAACAGATGTGATGATGAATGAATAGATGGATAGATAAGGGAGGTAAGACAAATTATTCATTTCCTGTCCATAATCACATAGGAAAGGAGTCAGAAGAACTTGGTAAACATTTTCTCACCTCTTAACCCATTAAAAACCTGTTTTCTCCCCCAAGACCTTAGGTCTGCCTTCCTCCCTGCTGACACACTAGTCTCAGCAAAGAACTCACGTTGAATTCCTCTCTGAAGAGTTTGTTGTCATCGGCCATTCTCCGGTTAATCTCCTCTTCCAGTTTATCTACGGGCAGAGGTGGATACTTCCTGTTGGTGCTTGGGGACCTGGCCAGAAGTGGCACACTCTGGGGTTCTGCAATGCACAAGGGGGAAGGTTAGTCATATCCCCTGGGGACTAGCCCTTCTCTGAAAACTAAATTGGGGATTCTATCTCATGGGCCGAGCTTCCAAGAACTAGAGCTGCTCTCTTCAAGTCTTCTTCCTTTTAGGACAGGGAAGTCACTAATTTCTTGTTTTTTCTTCTCCATGAAGGTTTCCCATGCCATTAAAGAGTTCCTTACCCACGTCCTCAGTGCGGCCATTGGATAAGCGGAAAGAATTGGAATGGCTTCCAGCTTGCTTGTATTTCTTAAACCTAATGAGAAAATGTGAAAAACTAAGCACAGAGGCAGAAGAGACCAATCATTGGCTTTGTATTTCCACTTATCAATTCAGCCTTTCTAAATCTTCTTTACCAAATAAATGGGCTCTTAAAAAAAAATGTTTTTTACTCACCTCAGAGAGGAAGAGGGAGAGGGGGGGGGGGGGGGGCGGGGGGAGAGAGAGAGAAAGAAACATGAATGATGAGAAAGAATCATTAATCGGCTGCCTCCTGCACACCCCCGACTGGGGACTGAGCCTGCAACCCGGGCATGTGCCCTGACCAGGAATCGAACCTGGGACTCTTCAATCCGAAGGCCAGCGCTCTATCTACTGAGCCAAACCAGCTAGGGTTAAACAGGCTCTTTTAAGAGACAGGTCCTGCACGTGCTAAGGCAGCTCCATTCCATGGTGCTCCTGCTCACCCTCAGCACACTAGAAAAGCAGTCGCCAACCTTTCGGACCTCGAGGACCACCAATGGTCCACGGACCACTGGTTGGTGACCACTGTACTAGAATCCAACCCAGGTATCCCAAGAGTATATTCTAGCTTGTGTGACTCTGTGCAGCTCCAGTTCCAGAACTCCCTGGAGATCAGAGTCATACCAGGTGCAAAAAGGATGAGTGGGTAGAATATAGTAGGGGGAAGGGAGTAGATAAGAATATCCATATCAGCCCTAACCGGTTTGGCTCAGTGCATAAAGCGTAGCCTGCAGACTGAAGGGTCCCAGGTTCGATTCTGGTCAGGGGCATGTAACTTGATTGTGGGCACATCCCCAGTATGTGCAGGAGGCAGCTGACTGATGTTTCTCTCTCATCAATGTTTCTAACTCTCTATCCCTCTTCCTTCCTCTCTGTAAAAAAAATCAATAAAATATATATTTTTAAAAAATCAATAAAATACATATTTTAAAAAAAAGAATATCCATATCAAACAAAAATCCTGTTATTTTCCCAGTGCAACCAGGGAAAAGACCAGAGTTTCAGACTGGGTGAGCACAGGTCTGGTCTCAAGTCTCCTGCAGGATGGTGGATACACATGACAAATTATAGGGGTGTCCAAGGTTCCCCTCTCTTTATATCTGCAGAACAGAAAGAGTACACAGAGCAGCTTAAGCCAAAGATAAGGGCAAAGTTACACCTAATTAGTCAGGGCAGTAGGAAGATAACAAACGCACTTCCCTCTTCTCTCTCTTGGGTTCCCCTTTCTTGCTTTTGTTCCCTGTTTGAGTAGTATTATCTGGAGGACCTTGAAAGAAAGTCAGAAAGGGGAACCCTATAACTCACATGGTTTAGTTCAGTATGCCACAAGGAGTCCTAGAGGGGTTTGGGGACAAAGCCCCAAGTATAAGTATTTTATATGCTTTATTATATAGAGACCAGGGGACTTTTAGGGGTTGCTTCAATAGGGCTAGATACGAAGATCTTAAACACCTATCAGTAATAATACAGACTGTGGCTTCTTCCCTCAACCTCCAAACCACCATCCTGGACTTTAGATTGCAGTCGAGTTGGGGGGCTGGACTTGGATAGGTGGAAGCCAAGAGAAGGGGCTGGATCTTGAGGAACACTATGTAGCGCTTTTAAATAATTTCTAAGTAGAATTTTAATCTTAGGAGCACTATCCTGAGTCATTTCCCTCTATCCTCTTAATTATCCTTATCCTACTGTCTTCTGAACTGTGTTGGCTTGAGGCCCTGGGGTTACTGAAATAGAGTCCATGAGAATGGAGAAGCATTAGCTCACATGCTCACCTTAACATGTACAGAACTATGATAATAAAGACGATCACTAGCAGAGAGGACAGGGCCACCATCACTGCAATAATTGGCGTCTCATCTGAAATTGAGAAAAGAAAACATGTCATTACCATTGTGTGCAATGGAGGGCTCAAGTTGATTGCTCAGGGAAATACCCAGGAAGAAGGGCTCATTCAATGCTTCTGTAGAGACAGGGCTTGGACAGAGTGAGTGAGAGAGACAACACTTCCTACTGCTACCCTATCTCTGCTTATCACACATTTGTTTTCCGTCTCCCTGCATCTAAAAAAAATATTTTTATTGATTACAGAGGGAAAGGGAGAGGAAGAGAGAGATAGAAATATCAATGATGAGAGAGAACCACTGATTGGCTGCCTCCTGCTGGGGACCGAGCCCACAATCCGGACATATGCCCTTGACCGAAATCAAACCCGGGACCCTTCAGTCTGCAGGCTGATGCTCTATCCACTGAACAAAACTGGCTAGAGCTGTCTCCCTGCATTTGAATAAAAGCTCTTTGAAGGCATAGACTGTTTTGTTCATTGCTATAGAGCCTAAAACAGAGCTTAGTACATAAACAAATAAATATCTGAAAGCATGAACACATCCAATCTTGATGGCAATCTAGGTATGAGGGTCAACAACATACTCTCTCCCCAGCCTTAATAGGCTCCACCTAGAGGAAGACAGGAGATAAAAGAATTTTCCTATCATAAACTCAGATTGTTTCCTGGCATAGAGAATACGGTTCCTGATTAAAGCAGGCAGACATTATTAGATCCTTAAGCACTATGTATCCAAAATGCTGGTACTCTTTTCTACTTCTTTCCACAGCCAGAATCCCAACTACAGCAAGATATGGCTTAGAGATATATTGGAAGGCAGGTCCTTGGATTTCCATTTCCTAGGGCCTGGCTTCCTTTCCATCCAACACTTAGCCTTCTTTCTTATGGCAGCTAACCAGGTGCTGACTCATTCTCCTCTACTCTCATGCCCCTACCACCAACTACACAAGGTCTTGAGTTTGTAACTATCTTAATCATTTTCCATCCTACTAAAAGGGAGGACAAGTCCCTCCCATGTGAAAGTCAATCCTGTCACACATCTATTACTGTTACCTCAAAGACTTGTCTTCTTGACCTCATTTACCCTCCTCTAGTCACCAACAGCCCCATGCTTCACAGTTAACTTCTCACAACAGTTGTCTTATAAAACAGTCATTTTCTCTAATTCTTTACCTCTGGATAACTCCTTAGCCTATTTTGTTCTTGACTCCTACCTCACTGCTCCATTTAAACTGTTCATCAAGCCCAGCAGGTGTGGCTCAGTGGATGAGCATGGACCAATGATGAACCAGGAGATCAACGGTTCAATTCCCAGTCAGGGCACATGCCTGGGTTGCGGGCTTGATCCCCTGTGGGGGCATGCAGGAGGCAGCCGGACAATGATTCTCTCTCATCACTGATGTTTCTATCTCTCTCTCCCTCTCCCTTCCTCTCTGAAACCAATAAAAATATATTTTAAAAAATAAACAAACTGCTCATCAAGAACACACAAATGGCATATTCCCAAATCCAATGGAAACATTCCCATTCACACCTGATTCAACCTCTTAGCAGCATTCATTAAAAAAATATTTATAGGACAGCAATTGTATGCCAGGCACTGTTCTAGACCATGGGGAAAGAAAAGTGAGGGGATACTGTTCATTAACAAGTAAACACATAATTTCAGAAAGGGACAAGTGCTATGAAGAAAACAGTATGATTAATTCAAATGGCGGCAGAGTAAGTGGAAAGCACACTCACTTCCTCTCAGGATCAAATTGAAATTACAACTAAATTATAGAACCAATAAACCTGATAACCAACTGAACTAGCTAAACAGAAGTCTTGCCAAATCTTGGTCTGTTTTAGCCTGATGAACTCTGCTGGCCTCACCGTGACAACTCCCTGAGACCCCACCCACAACAAAGATCCCCAGGCCCCTAGTAGGTGGCAACTGGGCCTTGTTGTACCCTGAGACTTTAGCATCAGACCCAGTGCCAAGTCTTAATTTGTATCAACCTGGAGAACACCAATAGCCCCTACCTGGTGACTCACTGAGAAGCTATCACACAACTCACCTACCACCAGAGACTTTCAGTGACTTAGCCTAACAGGTAGCTGGTGGCAGATCTCAGGGTGTCTTGGGCCTTTTGCTGACTTGTCCCTGAACTTGGTGCCCATAGAAGGCAGCCTTGGTATGCAATTTGCCCTCTCTCATGCACACCCATGCCCAGCAGAGGCAACCACAAACCCAAACCATGGATTGCTTTGTAGCTCCAAACATGCAGCCGAGGGCCAGGCACGGGCAGCCCCTGATACTCATCTGCACCCGAGTCCTTCTCAAAGAGGCCCCAGAACCAACACACCTGGTGGTGGGCTTCAGACCACATCAGATCATGACCTAATTAGCTCCACAAGTGGCATACCCAAAAGGAGCTCTTGGTAGGCACCAGACCCTGCAGGCGTGAATTCCGTGTTGTGGGGTCAGGCCCCACACAGACGATAGTGCACTGTGGTTGGTGTTGATTCTCATAGTCAGTCAATCTGAGATTCAATCCCACTCATGGACAGGCCAACTGCAAGACTCAACTACAAAAGGAGGGCTCACACGACCCACACAAGACACATTCCTGGAGCACCTAGCACAGGTGACCAGGGAGACTGTGCCACTGAGCTCCACAAGGCACCTACTACATAAGGCCACAATACCAAGAATGGGAAACACAGCAGATATACCTAATACACAGAAACAAGTTCAGAGAGGCAGCCAAAATGGGGAGAGAAAAAAAAGCCACACACACACACAAAAAAGAGTAATCCCCAGTAAAAGAACTAAATGAAATGGAGGCAAGCAATCTACAAGATACAGAATTCAAAACAATGGTTATAAAAATGCTCAAAACACTTAGGGAAAGAATGGTTGAATTTAGGGAGAACTTAAGCAAATAGATATAGTAAACATAAAAAAGGACACAGAAATCATAAAAAAGAACCAGCCATGAATGAAAAATGCAATATCTGAAATGAAGAATATACTAAATGCAATCAATAACCTTAGGTAAAGCAGACAACTGAATCAGTGATTTGGAAGACAAAGTAGCAGAAAGCATACAATCAGAGCAGCAAAAGAGAAAAATAATTTTTTTTAAAAAATGAGGCTAGTTTGAGGAACTTCTGGAACAACATCAAGTAATAATATCTGCATCATTGGGTTCTAGACGGAGTTGAAAGAGAGCAAGAGACTGAGAATCTATTTAAAGAAAATAATGACTGAAAACTTCCCAAAACTGGTAAAGGAAAAAGACTCAAAAGTCCAGGAAGCAGAGAGTCCCAAACAAAATGAACCCAAAAAGGCCCACACCAGGACACATCAGAATTAAAATGGCAAAGGTTAAAGACAAAGAGAGAATCGTAAAAGCATCAAGAGAAAGACAGTTAGTTACCTACAAGGGATCTCCATAAGACTGTCAGCTGATTTCTCAACAGAAACATTTCAGGCCAGAAGGGACTGGGATGAAATATTCAACGTGATAAAAAGCAAGGACCTATAACAAAGACTACTCTACCCAGCAAGGCTATCATTTAAAATTGAAGGAGAAATAAAGAGCTTCACAGACAAGAAAAAACTAAACGAGTTTTCATTACCACCAAACCAATATTACACAAAAATGTTAAAGGGACTTCTTTAAGAAAAGAAGAAAAAAAGAGAAAGAACTAAATGCTCCAATTAGATATAGTATAGCTGAATGCATAAGAAAATAACAACCATATACAGGGTGGGGCAAAAGTTTATAGTTGTTTATATGGAAAATAATACAATAATTAATAAATAATATTACAAGAGTAAACTCTGTTTCACGTATTCACAACTGTAAACCTACTTTTGCCCCACCTTATATATGCTATCTACAACAGACCCACCTCAGAATGAAAGATATACACAGACTGAAAGTAAAGGGTTAGAAAAGGGTATTTCATGCAAATCAAAACAAAAGAAAAGGCTGGGGTAGCAATACTTACATCAGACAAAACAGACTTTAAAATAAAGGCTGTAATAAGAGACAAAGAAAGACATTACCTAATGATAAAGAGATCAATTCAACAAGAGCATAAAACCCTTGTAAACATTTATGTCCTCAACAACATAGGAGCACATAAATATATAAAGCAAATACTGGCCCTGGCCAGGTAGCTTGGTCAGTTGGAACATCATCCCATACACCAAAAGGTTGCAGGTTCGATTCCCGGTCAGGGCACATGTCTGGGTTACAGGTTGATCCCTAGTTAGGGTGCGTCTGGGAGGCAACTGACCATCAATTCTCTCTCACATCGATGTTTCCCTCTCCCTCTCTCTCCCCTCCCCACCCTCCCTTCCTCTCTTTCTAAAATCAATAAAAACATATACTCGGGTGAGGATTAAATAAATAAATAAAGCAAATATTGAGGGATATAAAGGGAGAGATCTACAGTAAAACAGTCACAGTAGGGGATTTTAATATTCTATTGACATAAATAAATAGTTCTTCCAGACAGAAAATCAATAAGGAAACAGTGGCCTTACATGATACTCTAAACCAGCTGGATTTAATTGATATTTTCAGAACATTTCACCCCAAAGCAACAGAATATACATTCTTTTCAGATGCACATGAAACATTTTCCAGGATAGATCACATATTAGGATGCAAAACAAGTCTCAATAAATTTAAGAACAATAAAATCATATCAAGCACCGTAATGGTTTAAAATTAGAAATCCATTATAAGAAAAAAACTGAAAAACACAAACACATGGAGGCTAAATAATATTTTACTAAAAATGAATAGGTTAACAATGAGATCAAAGGAAAACTTTCAAGAAATACCTGAGACAAATGAAAATGAAAACACAAAATCTATGGGACACAGCGAAAGCAGCCCTAAAAGGGAAATTCACAGAATTACAGGTCTATCTCAAGAAACAAAAAATATCAAGTAAACAATCATGCTATCTGATATCAAACTACTAGTATACTACAAGGCTGTAGTAGTCAAAACAGCATGGTACTAGCAAAAAACAAAAACAAAAAACAGACACATAAATCAATGGAACAGAATAAAGAGCCCAGAAATAAACTAACACCTATATGGTCAAGTACCATTTGACAAAAGAGGCAAGAACATGCAATAGGGTAAAGACAGTGTATTCAATAAATAGTATTTGAAACAGTGGACAGATAACATGCAAAAAATTAAATGAGACCACTTTCTTGCATTACATAACAGATTAAAGACTTAAACTAAGACTCAAAACCAAAAAATTCATAGAAGAAAACAAAGGTAGTAAAATCTCTGACATTTTTCTTAGCAATGTTTTTTTCTGATATATCTCCTCACACAGGGAAACGAAACAAAAACAAAGAAATGGGACTACATCAAACTAAAAAGGTTTTGCAGAGCAAAGGAAACCATCAGTAAACCATCTACCAAATGAGAGAAGATATTTGCCAATGATAATCTAGTAAGGGGTTAATATCCAAAATGTATAAAGAACTCATACAACTGAACACCAAAAAAAACACACCAAACAATCCAATTCAAAAATGGGCTGAGAACCTGAATGGACACTTTCCCCAAAAGGACATACAGATGTCACCTTGCCCATTTACAATAGTTTAGTGGATAGAGCATCGGCCTGCAGAATGAAGGGTCCCAGGTTCGATTCCGGTCAAGGGTACATGCCTGGGTTGTGGGCTTGATCCCCAGTGGGGGTTGTGCAGGAGGCAACCAATCAATGATTCTCTCACATCATTGATGTATCTCCCTCTCACTTCCTCTCTGAAATCAATAAAAAAAAAACCAAAAGGACATACACGTCTAATAGACATATAAAAAGATGCTCAATGTCACTAATCACCAGAGAAATGCAAATTCAAACCTCAATGAGATATCAACTCACACCTGTCAGAATGGCTATCATCAATAAATCAACAAACAATAAGTGTTGGCAAAAATGTGGAGAAAAGGGAACCCTCAAGCACTGTTGGTGGGAATGTAGCCACTATGGAAACCAGTATGGAGGGTCCTCAAAAATATTTAAAATGAAACTGCCGTATGGCCCAGCAATTCCACTTCTGGGTATTTATCCAAAGAAATCCAAAACACGAATTCAAAAGAATATATGCACTCCTATGTTCATTGCTGCATTATTTACATAGCCAAGATATGGAAGCAACCCAAATGCTCAATAGACAAGTGGATAAAAAAGTTGTGGTATATGTATACAATGGAATTTTACTCAGCCATAAAAAATAATGAAATCTTACCATTTGTGACAGCATGGATGGACCTAGAGGATATTATTCTAAGTGAAATAAGTCAGTCAAAGAAAGAGAAATTATTTCACTTACATGTGAACAAAATTGAAACAGACTCATACAGAGAACAGACTGACGGTTGTGTGTGTGCTTTGCAAGACTGGGTGATAAAGGTGAAGAAAAGGATTAAGAAGTACAAATTGGTAGTTAGAAAATAGTCCCAGGGAATATAGTTAACAATACTATGATAACTATGTATAATGCCAGGTGGGTACTGGAAATACTGGGGAGGGGGAAGCATTTTGTGAAGTATAAGATTGTCTGACCACTGTGCTCTATACCTGAAAATAATACTGAATGTAAACTGTAATTTAAAAAAAAATCAATAATTTAAAGAAAGAAAGAAAAGAATGGTAGGGAATTAGGGAGTGATGGGTAAGAAGGGGTAGATTT
Organism: Cnephaeus nilssonii; assembly: GCF_951640355.1. Classification (NCBI taxonomy): domain Eukaryota; kingdom Metazoa; phylum Chordata; class Mammalia; order Chiroptera; family Vespertilionidae; genus Cnephaeus; species Cnephaeus nilssonii. Next base: position 30,629,905 of record NC_137082.1, read on the forward strand.
GGCTATTTTAGAGTAGTTTGGGAAGGCCTGAAGTGGTTATGCGGTCTACGTAATGTGAAGAAGTGAACCATGCAAATATTGGGCAAAGAGCTTTATAGGCACAAGGAACAGCCAAGCTCCTAAGAATAGCCCTTAGGAGCTTGGCAGGTTCAAAAACAACACAAATACCAGTAAAATGTTGCTGGAGAGGGAGGCAGGAGCCAGGAGACTTAGGACTTTGTAGGCCATTGTAGTGAGTGTGGATTTAATTCTGAATGTGATGAGAAACACTATGTGATTGAAGGGCTTTGAACATGGTAGAGAAATAACTGAATTTACATTCTTTTAAAAGTTCATCTAGCTAAATGACTCATAAACAGCAGTTATAAAGTGGGAGGTAATCCAGCGGAATATGGTCTTATGGATGCCAAAACAGTTTTTTAAGTAGAGAGTAATCAGTTCAATCTTATATTAGTGATAGATTAAGTAGGATGAAGATAGAGAAGTGAAACTGAATTTGACAAGGTGGCAGCTATTGGTAAACTTTTTAAGATTGGTGAGGAAGCCTAAATCGAGTGAAATAAAGAGGGAAAGAGGAGAGTAAGATACCGATTCCTTATGTGAAGTGAGGATTTTCACCATAAAGGAATGCAGAGAAAAGGAGTAGCATGTGAGGAAGATGTGGAGTGCAAAGTTGTTTTTTAAAGAGATGGGAGATGACAATTTTCAACATACCCTGGTATGTGCCTCTCATCTTAAAATGAGCATTCAAACTGGCTGACCACTCTCTCCTCTTTGAAAACTTTCCTCTTGGTTTCTACAACAAAGCACTCTTCTGATTTTCCTTCTATCTCTTGGCTGCTCCATCATATTTTCTTTGCTAGTTGTTCCTCTTCCAACACGAGATCTCATAAATGTCTGATTTCCTCAGGGCTCTGTCCTTGGCACTCTTCTCTATACTTTATGTAGTTGATCTGATCAGATAGCTGGCGGTAAGCAGGAATGATATGGTGGCAATCCCCACATTTGCATTGCTTGTTTAGACCTCTCTTCTGGGCCTATATGGCAATGCAAACTTTCTCTCTAAAACATTTTTCTTACCATTCAATAAGCTAGTTCTGCCATCCACCCTGTTAAAGTAAGAAATGTGGGCAACTGTAATGAATGTGGATGCTTTTCTTCTATATCCAACTCAGCTGCAATATATTCTCAGGCTAAAACAAATGCCTCAAATTTGTTTGCCCTTTTTTAAAATTCTGTTGCCCTCACTAAAGTCTCTATCCTCTCTTATCTGGATCACAGTAAGCCTCTGCCCCCTGCCAACCCATTCTAAACAAAGCAGGCAGAGGGAACTCTAAGAAAGCAAATCAGATCACGTTCCTCTCATATGTAAAACCTTTGGATGGTTTCCCAAGCCTTTAGAGGAAATCTAATATCCTTACCCTGGCCCATAAAAACCTCCCCCATTCAGTCTCTGCTTACTAGATCTCCCACCACTCTTTACTTGCTCACTAAACCTCAGCCACTGGAGTCCTTCCATGCTGAGTTCATCCCTTCTTTAGGCCTGTACACACGTTGTTCCTTCCTTCTGCTTTTTACATAGCCTCCTTCCATTCTTTGCCAGGCCAACTCCTAGTCATCTAGTTCTCATTTTAAGTGTTATTCTCCCCAGAGAGATATTTTCTGTTTCCTAATACTAAATTAGGATCCTAGGTGTTTCTTATCTCTAAAATCAGTTACTCTGTAGATTAAATGAGATTATCCATGTAAAATTCTTGGCACAGTAACTGGCACACATTATGTACTCAGTCAATGTTAGCTAGGATTTTCTTTATTATTCTCACAGAGCACTCTGTTATTTCCCTTGATATTACCTCTCACACTTTGTAATTATATATTTATTTGAGTTTAGTGACTAATGAGTGTCCCTTCTTTACACCATAAATTCTACAAGGGCAAAGATTACATACCTGCTTTGTTTCTCACGAATACCTTAAACCTAACACAAAATTTCACCCACAATTGGCAATAAACAAATACTGGACTATATACTGAGTGAATGGATAAAAGAATTAATGGTTGATATATATCACTAAGTATGTCTATTAAATGCCAATCACAGAGGGCTTATATTGGGTATTAAAAGGGGGTAATTAGAGACATCTAGCTCAAGATGGTTCGCTGAATCAATAATTTTACTTCTTTCTATTCATCAGCTTTATGCTGATGGGATAAAATGAGTTTATTCCCTGTCCTTGGGTGTGCCTGGCACAAATTAAAAAATAATAATTTTACTTATTTCTCTTCCCAAAAGGACACTGAAATAATAAAAGAAATATAAACATACTAATGAACCAAAAGCATATTGGGAAGGCAGCAAGGGTGGCCTCAGTAGATCAAAACCTTTGAGGGGTGTTTGTAAGACAAAACAGATGGAATTGAACTGCTGAAGAGATCAATCAGAGCCCAAGAACCTACAGTTAAAGGCAGGTACTGGTTCTACCAGTCTGGGCCTGGAAATACCCTAGTGTTCAGAGTCAGCCAGGACTGGGGATGAAAGTGAGCCTTGGGGTAGGAGGATGGCATTTAACCAAAGGCCTGCCAAAGCAGAGTCAGTACACCCACAAGCTGTGTAACAAGCTGTGGTGTCCCATCCTGACTCAGCTGGAAAAACAGAGCACTATCTAGAGTGGGGGGAGAGGAAGTTGTCACTGAGTGCTGATTGCTGCTGCTGCTTCTTTTTTGAAATGCTGTATATATTTTAAACTTTTTATTATGGGAAACTTTCAAACTTACACAGGAGTAAAGTGAACACTATAATAAATCACTATATACTTATCACTTCAACATTATCACTATTATGCCAGTTTTTTACATCTATACTAGGCTCTCTCAACCTCACACTAATAATTCTCTGTTGTGTAGGGCTGTCATGGGCATTGTAGAATGTTTAAGAACATCTCTGGCCTCTACCTACTATTTGCCAGCAGCTAACCAATTGTGATGACCAAAAAATCACCTCTAGACAATACCAATTATCCTCTGGGGGAAAACTGCCCTGAGTTGAGAACCACTGTTCCATATCCATTCCACTGGGTTATTTTAAAGCAAATATGAGACATATCATTGCAACTGTAATTACTTTAGTATGTATCACTAAGTGACAAGGATTATTTTTTCTTTTCTTCTTCTTCTTTTTAATCCTCACTCGAGGATATTTTTTCCAGTGATTTTTAGACAGGGAGGAAGGGAGGAAGGGAGGAAGGGAGAGGGAGAAAACGATGTGAGAGACACATTGATTGGTTGCCTCCCTCTCAGGCCCCGACCAATCAGGTCTGGAGATCAAACCTGCAACTGAGGTACGTGCTCTTCATTGGGAATTGAACCAGAAACCCTTCAGTCCTCAGGACTATGCTCTAACCATTGAACAAACTAGCCAAGGCAATAAAGATTCTTAACATAATCACAATACCATTATTCTATTTAAAAAAGTAACACAAGCCTGGCCTGTGTGGCTCAGTGGTTGAGCGTCGACCTATGAACCAGGAAGCTGAGGTTCGATTCCCAGTCAGGGCACATGCAAAGCATACTCGACCCCTAGTAGGGGGCATGCAGGAAGCAGCCAATCAATGACTCTCTCTCTCTCTCTCTCTTTCTCTCTCTCTCTCCCCCCTCTCCCTTTCCCTCTTCCTCCCTCTCTAAAATCAATAAAAGTATATTTTTTTAAAAATCAACATGAATTTTTTAATATAATATTCAGTTACTATTTAAATATCCTTGATTGTATCATACACACTTTTTTTGTTTGGTTAGAACTGACATCCAGAGAAGATCAATACATTGCAATGATAGCTAGGGACACTAGGTTCACAGAGTGTTTCCTGGGTGGGCCCTGAAGACAGATAATTCTAGGCAGCCACAAGAGATGAAGAAGAGGAAAAGAGAAAGAAAGGTAGCTATGCCTAGAGCAGTGGTTCTCAACCTTTCTAATGTCGTGACCCTTTAATACAGTTCCTCATGTTGTGGTGACCCCCAACCATAAAATTACTTTTGTTGCTACTTCATAACTGTAATTTTGCTACTGTTATGATTGTAATGTAAATATCTGTGTTTTCCGATGGTCTTAGGAGACCCTGCTAGCGGTTCTCAACCTATGGGTCACGACTCACAGGTTGAGAACTGCGACCCACAGGTTGAGAACCACTGCTGTAGAGCCTAAGACCATCAGAAAACACAGATATTTACATTAAAATTCATTAACAGTAGCAAAATTACAGTTATGAAGTAGCAACGAAAATAATTTTATGGTTGGGGGTCACCACAACATGAGGAACTGTATTAAAGGGTCGCGGCATTAAAAAGGTTGAGAACCACTGGCCTAGAGGATAACTGTGTCTAACTTCTTAAACCATGACTGAACCCCTAAGTTTAGGATATGTCCCTGTTTGTTCTCCTGAAGGGACACCTACTATGAGCACAATGCAGTCCACTCAGTGCTTCAGAGCAAAACTTAACCAGAGCCCTTCAGGTGACCTTCACAAAAATCAAGGAGAGCAATGGTAATCCTGGGAAGAAGTGATACGAAAAATATAACAACTCTTTAAAAATAGCCTGGTTGGCGTGGCTTAGTAGTTGTGTCAACCTTATCAATTAGGACAGTGGTCGGCAAACTGTGGCTTGCGAGCCACATGCGGCTCTTTGGCCCCTGGAGTGTGGCTCTTCCACAAAATACCACGTGCGGGTGCACATGTACAGTGCGACTGAAACTTCGTGGCCCATGCGCAGAAGTCGGTTTTCGGCTCTCAAAAGAAATTTCAATCGTTGTACTGTTGATATTTGGCTCTGTTGACTAATGAGTTTGCCGACCACTGAACTAGGAGGTCACAGTTTGATTCCCAGTCAGGGCACATGCCCCCGGTTGTGGGCTTGATCCCTAGTGTAGGGCATGTGGAGGACAGCCGATAAATGATTCTCTTTCATCACTCATGTTTCTGTCTCCCTCTCCCTTCCTCTCTAAAATCAATAAAAATATATTTACAATATATATATTGCAATTTGTGCAATAAGACACTGTTAATTTTTTTAAAAGCCACTATAAAACAAGGAGCAATCTCACACCAGCCAGAATGGCTACTATTTAAAAAACCCAGAAAATACTAAGTGTTGGCCAGGATGTGGTGAAACTGGAACTCTTATGCACTGTTGGTGGGCATGTAAAATGATACAGGTGCTGTGGAAAACAGTATGGAAATTCCACAAAAAACTTAAAATTACCAAGTGACCCAGCAATTCTACTTCTGGGTACATGCCCCAAAGTCTTGAAAGCAGGATCTTGAAGAGATATTTGGACACCCATATTCATAAGCAGCATTAGTCACAACAGCTAGAATGTAGAAGCAACCCATTTTCCATTGATGGATAAGTAAGAAAAATGTGGTATACACATACAATGGAATATTTTCAGCCTTAAAAAGAAATTCTGACACATACTACAAAATGGATGAACCTTGAGGGCATTATGCTAAGTAAAAAATAAGCCAGTCACAAAAAAACAAATACTGTATGATTCCACTTATATGAGGTACCTAGAGTGGTCGAATTCAGAGAGAAAGCAGAATGGTAGTTGCCAGGAGCTGGAGAGAGGGAAAACTGGGAAATTATTGTTTAATAAGTATGGAGTTCGAATTTTACAAGATGAAAGGTTATGGAGATGGATGGTGGTGATGGTTGCACAACAATGTCAATGAACTCAATGCTAGAATTTGATTTACCAATATGCACTACAATATTACACTAATCATCCAAATTAATACCAGTAAAAATACTTTGAAAGAAAAACTGGTAACAAAAGAACAAATATTGTATGATTCCACTTAAATTAGGTACCTAGAATGGTGAAATTCATAGAGACAGAAAGAAGAATGGATTAGGGGAAGGAGAAATGGGGAGTTAGTGTTTAATGGGTTACAGAGTTTCAGTGTGGGATGATAAAATAGTTCTGGAGATGGTTGGTTGGTGATGGTTGCACAACAATGTGAATGTACTTAATACCACTGAACTGTACAGTTAAAATGGCAAATTTTATATTATATATATATTTTATCACAATTAGAACAAAAGCTGGTTCTACCAATGTATTCCAAAATAACTGACTTCAAAGAAAGGAAGTAAGGCTGACCGCCTCCCTTCTTTTTATTCCTTTCTGCCTTCCTTCCTCTTTTTATTCCTTCCTGCTTTGATCATTAAAACACCAGCCATTGCTGTTCAAAGCATCACAAAGGCTAGTGTATAAAACTTATAACCCTTAATTCATCTGTATAGAAATAATTTGCTCAGCAAACCCATTATAATACAAGCATTTCAAAACAATTGCCTCATTTCTCAAAAAAAACAACAACATTTGCCTTTAAAGTTAGAACATGACATAAAAATTTACAGCAATACCACAAAAGATCTGCTCTGGTAAAATCATCTTTACATATAGGGCTTTAGAGACTGCTGAGAATATGTACTGGTATGCCTCTTCAATTTCCTGTTTGGCCAAAGACAATTATACAAAATCATTATTTTTTAATATTTTTATTGATTTTTTTAGAGAGAAAAGGAGAGGAGAGAGAGAAACACTGATGTGAGAGCGTAACATCAACCAGCTGCCTCCTGCATGCCCCCTAATAGGGATCGAGCCTGAAACCGCCACGCATGCCCTGACTGGGAATCGAACCAGTGACCTTTCAGTGCAGGGGACGATGCCCAACAAACTGAGTCACATTAGCTAGAGCCAAAATTGTTTAACTTAAAAAGAAGATTTAATAGAAGCATTGAACAGACTGTCCAACCTATGAGGGAAGGCGGGGGATGAAGGGATAAGAGATTAACCAAAGGACTTGTATGTATGCATATAAGCATAACGAATGGACACAGACAGTAGGGGGGTGAGGGCATGTACTGGGGGTGGGAGCATCCAGGGAGAGGTCAATGGGGAAAAAAGGAGACTCATATAATACTTTAAACAATAAAGAATTTAAATTTTAAAAAATTATATTAGTATTTCATAATTACCAATAATCTTGATAATTAAGGTAATTTTGTTTCTTTTTTAAAAAATATTTTTTTATTGATTTCAGAGAGGAAGGCTCGAGAGGGAGGGAGAGATAGAAACATCAATGATGACAGGGAATCATTGATTGGCTGTCTCCTGCACATCCCACACTAGGGATCCAGCCTGCAACCCAGGCATGTGCCCTTGGCTGGAATCGAACCCGGGACCCCTCAATCCGCAGGATGACGCTCTATCCACTGAACCAAACCGGCTACAGCTAATTTTGTTTATTTTTAATCATAATATTGAAATTACTCAAATCCATATTAGTTAGCTAGGTAAAACATGGATATATCTGAGGGAAGAGAAAAGCTGAATATTAAGAAAATATACACTAAGTAGAAGGAATCACACATGTTATGTTTAATCTTGAAGCCTACCACTTTGTCTTTTGACTTTATTGTAAGATTGGTTAAAAGAGCAGTTTTAGGGAGAAAATCTATTTGCAACACAAATCTATAAACTTCTTCATTTAATAGTCAGAATCAGGTAAGAGGATGTAAATAGCCAGGATACTGCATTAACTGAATCTAGTTCCTAAGTTTAGGAAAGCAAGAGCTGCAACATTGAGGAAACTCTGTACACAGTATGATAACATCGCACTATTCCTCACCAAATACAGTGGCAGATGGATAACACATAAAAGGTTAGAGTACCTACTTTTATGATTCAAATGCTCCCTACTTAGCGGACTTCATAAGCCTTCACATGTTCTATTACTTAATTATGCAGGAAAAATTGTGCACAGTTAAATAATGGAATCAGAAAAAAAAAACCAAAAAACTCAAAAAGTCTGATTTAATAGGAAATTCATGATGAGAAAGATTGCTTCACAGATTAACATTTTCCAAACTCAAAAATGCAATTTTCATTTCTTAGGCTGTTGGATGATTTCTTTCTCTTACGTTCTTTATAGCCTTACTGTTGTCCTAAGTAAAACATGCCATTTCTATAGATGTGTACCACATATTCTGTTCTCTGGAGATCAAGGATTTGGCAGTACTGCTCAGACCACCAATACAGCATCTCCAGTCATAGGGATTTTACACTAAAGGGCTAAAATTCATATAAAGTGATAAAGGGTCGACATTTTGTAGACTAGGGAAAAACAACACAAAGGCGGTATGTTTAAAGGTAACTATGGCCTAATATCACCAAAGGGTAATATTAACAAGGTGACATGATCATGTAAGATACAGTTGTTTCATTACCTGTTAAAACGCATCATAGCGATTAGAATCTATAATCTACATTTAAAAAAACATAATGAGTACTTGTCCCTGTTACTCTTTTCTATGAGGTTAATATGAAAATAACTTTAGGGAAAGTAAACACATAACAGTCACAAATGCACAAGGTTACTACAGACTGTGAGCAAAGGAAACATAACAAATATTATACACTGTAAAAGGGACAGACATAGGGTGAGTGGCTCACCTCTTCTGTCCTTCGTGTCAGAATTACCTGTGTTACAAGTGAAAAATAGAAACATTTATTCAAATTAAAACATTAGTATTCAACCTAAGGTAAGACAAAATAAACTCGAGGAATACAGACACTTTCATCTTTATATATATTGGAGCTAGAATGAGGCACCCTCCAACACCTGGGAAACGAGATTTCCCAGATTCACTGAACTTTTAATCAGTGGTTTGTCCTTCTCTGTGAGGCTAAAAACAATGCAGCATCAATACGCATAAAAAGTACAAGAATATAGTCCTAGCTGGGTTTGGTCAGTGGTGCATCAGCCTGCGGACCGAAGGGTCTTGGGTTCCATTCCTGGTCAAGGGCACATACCTGGGTGGTGGGTTCTCTACCCATCCCTGTTTGGGGCACATGCAGGAGGCAATCAGTTGATGTGTCTCTCTCACATTAATGTTTCTCTCTCTCTCTCTCTCTCTCTCTCTCTCTCTCTCTCTCTCTCTCTCTCTCTCTTTCTTCCCCTCTACCCCCTCCCTTGAAAAGCAATGGAAAAAATATCCTCAGGTGAGGATTAACAATAACAACAAAAACGTTTAAGAACATAAAGAGAAATACAAGCAGTGGTATTAGAGGCCTTTATGTCTTTTAGGTCATTAAAATGCAACAGCTCATAATTAAGTTAAAGATATGAAAAACCTAAATGATAATAGGTAATAAAATCTAGTTAATATAGACCAAATTCTATATACTAACAGAAAAACTTTTCAAAGGCTTGTGGAATAGCCACAAACCCTTATAAATTCCCTACAGTAGGAATAATACAGACAATATACTTTTATCACCCTATATAATAAAAGGCAAATATGCAAATAGACCGAATGGCGGATCAACCAAACAACTGGTCACTATGACGTGTGCTGACCACCAGGGGGCGCGCGCGGAACATGGCAGGCGTCAGCTGCGTTGGGTTGGTGGAGCAGGTGAGTGGGCGCGCCAGACCAAGGTGGGGCTCTGGTCACTCTCATCAGGGTGAGCCTCTGGTGGTTACTGAAAAGTCTTTGTTCCCACGCGCCACAGTCCCGCCCAGCACTCACACCCGCTGCCAGCGCCAGCAGTACTCGCACCCGCTGCCAGCGCCCGGAGCCAGCCCTGATCGCTCAATCGCTCGGTGCTATTAGCAGGTGCAAGCAGTGGCTGCCAGCCCCAATCGTCCCTGATGGCTTCTCCACCTCCCCCTGCTCCTGAGGGGCGATCAGGGCAGCAGCCGCCGCTCACACCCGCTGCCAGTGCTGGCCCCGCTTGTACCTGCTACTGGTGCTGGCTCCAATCCTCTGCGCTGTCAGCGGGTGTGAGTGGGGATGGCGCCGTCAGCGTGTGGGAGTGGCGGTGGCAGGAGCAGAGCTGCCAGCTCCTGCCACTGCCCACAGTTCCTTTGAAGGTGCACAAATTCGTGCACTGGGCCCCTAGTGATGTAATAAAACTAGAAATTAAAAGCCCTGGCTGGGTAGCTCAGTTGATTATAGATATACCAACTATTGTCCTGATATACCAACGTTGCAGGTTTAATTCCCAGTCAGGGCACATACAAATATCAACCAATGAATGGGAAAATAAGTGGAACAACAAAATAATGTTTCTCTCTCTCTCTAAAAATCAATCAATAAAATTTTTTAAATAAATGAAACTAGAAATTAACAAGGAATCACTTAAAAATTTAAAACAAAACCAAATTGCAAAATACCTAAAAAATAACAATAGCCATGGCTGGTTTGGGTCAGTTAATAGAGCATTGACCCATGGACTGAAGGGTCCCAGGCTTGATTCTGATCAAGGGCACTTACCTCGGTTGCAGTCTTGATACCTGGCCCTGGTCAGGGCATGTGAGGGAGGCAACCAATCTATGTGTCTCTCTCACACCAATGTTTCTCTTTCTTTGTTTCTCCCCATCCCTTCCACTCTGTCTAAAAATCAATGGGAAAAATATCCTCAGGTTAGAATTAACACAAACAAACAGTCTTGTGGCAAAATCTACCAACTCTCTCCCAGTATCAATCTCTTGTCTTTGGTACAGAACCCAATTTTTTTAAAAAAAATCCTCACCTGAGGACATGCTTAGTGAGAGAGAGAGAGACAGAGAAACATCAATATGAAAGAGAACCATCAATCAGCTGCCTTCCATAGGTGCCGCAATGGGAGATCGAACCCACAACCTGGGTATGAGCCCTGACTGGGACTCGGACAGGCAACCTTTCAGTGAATAGGACAAGGTTCAAACAACTGAACCATTCCAGCCAGGCCAGAACCCATTTTTGTTTTGTTTGTTTTTTCAGCTGAGCACAAAGCTATCTAGCTAAAAACTACGTTTTTAGGACTCCTTTGTGCTAGGTGTAGTCATATAAGGAATTCAGCCAGTGGGATGTGTGAAACTGATGAAGGCAATATCTGGTCACATCCCTTGCAAAAAAAAATTTGTGTGTTCCCACTGTCTCTGTTTACCCTTTCCAGGGGCTGAAACCAGAACCCAATGATGAGAGCCATCTTTAACCAAACAAATGAGGGAAATTTTGTTGGGATGACAGGGCCACAAGAATACAGGAACTTGGTCTTAGGCAAGGAAGCAAAGTCCTCTATCTACCTCTAGAATGTGATAGGGGAAAGATACTTTTGTCTTAATTTAAGTCACTTAATTTTGCTGTGCCTTTGTCAAAGTAGTTTAGACTGCACCCTAACTTATACAACTAGTTACAAGAACATTTATAGGATATGGTTAAAGCTATACTCATAAAAAAAATTCACAGCATTAAATATATTAAGCATTCAATTCAGAAAGACAGAAAAAGTACAAAATAAATCTAGGAAAAGTGGAAAAAAGAATAAGAATAAAAAAGAAATTAATAAAAAGTGAAAAAGACAGTACTAATAAATATATAATAGCAGGTTCTTTGGAAGAAAAAAAGCAATGAGTCATGAAACAGATAAATGGTTAGCCAATCTAAGCAAGAAAAAAACCATAAATATATAAAATATTCATAGCTATATAAGAAATTGATCTTAAGAGATTACTTTTCCTCAAATCCATTCAAATAATTTTGAAAACATGAATGAAATGCATAGTTTTCTAGGTAAACTTCAATTCTTTCCATGAAGCAAAACAAAATACTGATGACTAATGTAGCACAAATACAAAGGAAACACACAGATCAATTTCATTTGGAAATAACTTATGAATATCAATGGAAAAAATCCCAAATAAAATAATTATCAAACACATTACAACAATTCATTTAGAGAAAAATACAACACAACCAAATACAGTTGTTTTTGTAGGAATGTAAAGAGTTCAAAAATAGAAAATCTGTTAAAATGATTCATCATAGCATAAAAATAAAAAAATCATATAGACCTTGCTCATTAATGTTGAACAGATAATTGGCAAAATTTAACACCCATTTGTGACATAAGTGCTCTTTGAAACAGGAATAAAATGACAAATCCTGAATATGATAAATTTTTAATTAAAAAATTTTCTAAATTGGTAATGATAATTTCTGCAATGCAGAAAAGCTAGATGACCAACTAGGGGGCAATATTTGTAGTTTTATCACAGGTAAACAAAGGGCTCATTTCCCTAACATTAAAAAGCTTCTATAAATGAGTCAGAAAAGCCATCTTTAATGGAAAACCACAGAGAGCATCCTTCTCAGAGTCAGTACAAGACAAGGCTGCCTCCTTTTGTTTCCTAACTTTGTTCTGGAGGTATTTACCAATTTTTTGTTTTGTTTTTTTAATCCTCACATGAAGATATTTTTCCCATTGCTTTTCAGAGGTGGGGGAGTGAAGGGGGGGAGAGAGAGAGAGAGAGAGAGAGAGAGAGAGAGAGAGAGAGAGATATGAGGCCCAACCAACTGAGGCACACTGGCCAAGGCTCAGTATAGCTTTAATTTGCATTTCACTGAATGAGGTTGAACATCTTTTCAAATTTGAAAGGATCATTTATATTTCCTTTTCTGAGAACTTTCTGTTGATATGCTTTGCCTAGGCTGGGCTGAAGCCCTGAACAAACTGGCACTGCAACTCAATTGTTTCGCTGAGATCATCTCTAACTCCACCCCTGGACACAGGTCTCCCACTCCATATCTAACTGCCTAGGACATCCAGACCCATTTTATTTCCCACAGTCTCCATAGATTACTCTTTTCAGGGATAATGCTATTACTCACCTCTGTATACCTGCATCTTCAGTCTCTTGCATAATCATTTAGTTCCCCTCTTTCTCTTATGTTTTCAACATTCTTCTCTACCTTTAAAAATGATTAAACCTCCCCAATCTAACCAGGAACCCATGCAAAGCAGGACATCCTCCAGAATCTTTCTGCTTTCCTCTTAACCCTGTATTAATCAGACATTACTGAGCGTTCCCTATATCTGGATTTCATTACTTTGTTTGGGCAATTTTACTTATTTCAAGAAATTTTATGGCTAGAAAACACACACAAAAATAATAAAGGGTGAATAAACTAAAATAGCAAAAGAAAGAACAAATAGAAACCATCTCTAGTACCTGAAGGAGGGAAAGTTTCTGGAGTGGTTGCTGCAGTGCTGGAATTTCCTTCCCAAGATTCTGTTCTGACATCTGTGAACGGGTTATCTGGAAGCCATGTTCCATTTGGTGAAATTGTAGTAACTACAGAATTGGTGCTTGCTATTCTTGTGGTCCCATTCTCAGAATCTGAAGTATTGACAGTGGTTACATAGGTGGGTCCCAGAGTTAGATTTGGGCTGAAAGTTGGTGTCACAGGAAAAGTTACTGAAGAAGTAGGATTTGAAGTTTTGATCTCTTCTTTTACTGACTCTGCTACTGATGCTTCATTAGATCTTGTAGGTGAAGCTATAAACATCAAGTAAAATAAGGAAACATCACACGAAGAATGTGATAGCTTAAAAGCTAATAGCACAAAGTATCAAGTCTTAATAAGTTCTCAAACACTTGGACACCAATCAAAGAGTGAATAAAATAAACAAGAGTGTGGGCATGCACACACGCGCACACACACACACTTTATCTAATGCTGGACCCTTTCTACCAACCCTTACTACTAGTCCAAGGAAGGAAGAAACTGGATTCTTTACTTAATTCCTCAGAATTAATATATAGGGTCTTAAATAACTTTTTTTTCGTACTTTTCAGGAATGAATACATTACCTTTTTATTTACTCAAACAAGTATGTATATGGTATATGTCATAGTATGTAGTATGGTATATACCACAATGATGAGCATTCACTAGGACTCAGAGATTTCCAAATACACTTATTTTACCATTACTTTTAAGTAAAACTTGAATATTTTTTTAAAGCAAAATTCTACTCTGAATACACCAAATGGAACATTCTACTCCTTATTAAATGACAATTTACCTGTGGTTGCATTGTTGGCACTGACATGTATCAGACTACTGACAAGCAGAATAAGAATGACCCAGGAATCCATGCTGACCTGGAAAATAGAGAGCCATGTTAGATAAAATTCTATATTATTGTAATTATGTCCAAATACTCACCAAAGGAGCATTTTGGGTAAAATCTTCCCAGCTATTAAAATGTGCACACAGGAACAATGATTTTTTAGGAGTCTGATATGTACATTTCCCCAGGAATCCAACTACTAAATTGAATCTTCATACACATATAAATAAGACTTAATAAGAACAAACATTTTTGAGCAGTGATTCTCAACTTTAGTTGCACTTTAGAATTACCCCAAAGAACTTTAAAAAATCCCCATGTCAGACTGCATCTCTGGGGGTGAGAGCTAGGTAGCTAGCTGTCCTTTTAAAAGGTGATTGCTATGTGCAGTTTTAGCATCTTCAGAATGAGAAATATGAAAATGGTAGGTTGACTGCATAGTGCCCTTCGAAGCAGACATTATACAGCTGTCCTCAACCTTAATTCCACCTCAAACCATATCAAAGGGCTGTGGCAAATTTCCACAACTAATAGTGGCTCATTCATCTATTCAGATTTCTGTGCCCTACACTGAGGGAAACAACTGCAGAGCAATACAGGCATAGGACCTATCTTCATGGGCCTCACAGCCTAGAGAGTAATTCAATATGGTAGTGCCTCTCCTGAGGAAGGGTAGGGATGTGCAGATGGTTAATATATATTCCAGGAGTTGCCTCTGGTACCAGCAACCATGCCTAACAGGGAAATGGGTCCAGCAAGTGGCCTTTCCAAGGTGCGGTCATACAAGATTTGACCATATTCCCATTCTTCCCATCTGACCATAATCCAAAACTGGGAAAATATACAATTCCCTCCATGGAATTAGGAAACAGATTAGAAGGCTGATTATTGTATATGTATATGTGTCTATTCTTGATAAATCAATATGAAATGGTTTTTTGAGAAAAATATGTATTTGGGGAGAGGGAGTCAGACCATTGCCTCATTCCATAGACCAAAATAAAATTCAGTTGAAGAATTAAATGTTTGAATGTACATTTTAAAAGGGGATAAATATTTATGTGAGCTCAGGATGAGGAAGAAAAACATAAAGGCAACATAAGAAAACACAAAGGTTAAAAATGGAATACCTAACAATAGAAAAACACACAAGTGATTCTAAATATAAAAGAAATAAATTAAAAATAATGTTCATTAAAAGGAAGACTTAATAATGTCAGTTATTTCAATTTTGGTCTATAGATTCAATACAATCTCAATCTCCTAGAAAGTTATTTTATAGATACTGACCAGCTTATTATAAATTTTATAATAGAGAAAGGCAAAAAACTGAGAATAGTCAACTCAGTACTGAAGAACAAAGCTAGAGAACTAACACTATCCTACTTCAACACTTACTATAAAGCAATAGTAATCAAGACAGTGTGGTCTGGTGAAAGAACAGACAAATAGGAGAGTGGAACAGAAGAGAGAGCCAAGATACAGACCAACATAAATGTAGTCAATTGATCTTTGACAAAGGAGCAAAAGCAATACAATGGAGCAATAAACTGTGCTAGAACAAATGGTCATATAATGTCAAAGAATAACAAACCTAGACACAGACCTTACACTCTTCACAAAAATTAATTTAAAATGAATCATAGACCTAATATAAACGTAAAACTACAAAACCTGGAAGATAACATAGGAGAAAATCTACATGACCTTGGGTATTGTGATGACTTTGTAGATACCACACCAAGGGCATGATCCATGAAAGAAATAATCAATCAGCTAGACTTCATTAAAATTTAAAACTTCTGCTCTGCAAAAGGCAATGTGAAGAGAATGAGAAGCCATAGATAAGTAGAAAATATTTGCAAAAGACACTTCTCCTAAAAGATTGTTACCCAAAATATACAAAGAACTCTTAAAACTCAGTAAGAAAACTATTAATGCAATTTAAAAAATGGTCAAGCCCTGGTCGGTGTGGCTCAGTTGGTTGAGCATCATCCCATACACCCAAAGGTTGCTGATTCAATTCCCAGTCAAGGCACATGCCTGGGTTGCAGGCTCAGTCCCCAGTGGAGGGCGTGCGGAGGCAGCCAACTAATATTTTTCTCTCTCTCAGGGATGTTTGTTTCTCTCTCTCACTTTCCCTTCCTCTCTCTCTGTAAAATCAATAAAAACATATTTTTTAAAAAAATGGTCAAAAGGCCTGAACAGAAACCTCATCGAGGAAGATTTACAGATGGCAAGTAAGCATATGAAACGATGTTCAGCAACATGTCATTAGGAAATTACAAATTAAAACATGAGATACCACTCACCACACACCTATCAGAATGGCTAAGATCCAAAACACCAACAACACCAAATCCTGGTGAGGATGTGGAGCAACAAGAACTCTCATTCATTGCTAGTGAAAATGCAAAGTGGTACACACACTTTGGAAGACAGTTTGGTGGTTTCTTATAAAAACTAAGCATACTCTTACCATAAGGAGAATCCTTAAATGCATATATTACCAAGTGAAAGAAACCAATCTGAAAAAGCTACATACTGTATAATACTCTTGAGAAGGCAAAACTATGGGGACACTAAGAAGATTAGTGGGTGTAGAGTTAGGAAAGAGAAAGAGAATGAATACATGGCACACAGGACTTTTAGGGCAGCCAAACTATTCTATATCCTATCTAATAAAAGAATAATATGCAAATTGACCATCATCCAACACAATATGGCTGCCTCCAAGTGGTCAAAGATGACTGCCCCCATGTGGACACAAGATGGCCACCACAAGATGGCCAGCAGGGGAGGGCAGTTGGAAGGGACCAGGCCTTCAAGGGAGGGCAGTTAGGGGTGACCAGGCTGGCAGAGGAGGGAAGTTGGGGGTGACTGGGCCTGCAGGGAAGGGCAGTTGGGGGGGGACCCAGGCCTTCATGGGAGAGCAGTTGGGGAGGACCAGGCCTGCAGGGGAGAGCAGTTAGGGGTGACCAGGCCTGCTGGGGAGGACAGTTAGGGGTGACCAGGCCTGCAGGGGAGGGCAGTTAGGGGTAACCAGGCCTGCAGAGGAGGGCAGTTATGGGCAAACACGCTGGCAGAGGAGCAGTTAGGCATCAATCAGGCTTGCAGGGGAGTGGTTAGGGGGTGATCAGGCTGGCAGGCAGAAGCGGTTAGAGGTAATCAGGAAGGCAGGCATGTGAGCAGTTGGGAGCCAGCAGTTCTGGATTGTGAAAGGGATGTCCGACTGCCTGTTTAGGCCTGATCCAGGCTGAGGGAAACACTGCCTCCCGTGCACGAATTTCGTGCACTGGGCCTCTAGTGATGATATAATTGGGGACACATATCATTATACAGTTGCCCAAACCCATAGAATGCACAATACCAAAAGTGAACCTTAATGTAAACTATGGACTTTGGGTGATAACGATGTGTCAAAATGTAGGTTCAACAAGGACCACTGTGGCAGATGTCAATAGTGGGGGAGGTTGTGCATGTTTAGGGAAGGGAGTATTTGGGAGCTCTATACTTTCTGCTCCATTTTGCTGTGAACCTAAAACTAACCTAGAAATAGTCTTTTTTAAAGAAATAAAGTGGGGGAAATTGTCATAAATAAGAGAAAGATTAAAACAAGAACTCATATATCAATCTGAAAAACATTAAAAACCCAACTTTGAAAAACCTGGAGAACCTAAACAGATAATTTACAGATGAGAAAAACAAACAACTAAGGAAATACATGAAAAGTGCTGACCATCCCCACTAATCAAAGGAATATGAGATAACATTTTTATTTTCCAAATCAGAAAAGATCAATCATTTGAAATATTCAATGCTGGTGTAGGGTTTCACAAGAAGCCTCCCCAAAATGTGCCACTTTGGCATGTGAATTATTTTGAGCTGAAGGCAATCAAGACCCTGCAAGCACACCAGAATTTAAATTAGGGGCCTTGCCCATAATAAGAGTTATCACCAGAAAAAAAAAAAAAAGGTTTGACCCATCTATATGGCAGGGCAAACTACTAATTACTGAACTCTATTCTCCTTATCATTTCGCAATGACATTCCTCCTCTCTGAAACCTCAAGGTACCTTACCTCATCCTTAGCTCAGGATGTCATTTATCTAATTTTCTCTTTCTGTCTTTGAACCTCTCACGTGGGGTCTTTGACTCTCTCATGTACTAGTATGTGAATTTCCCATGCATACACATGTAATTAAATTTGGCTATTTTCTCTTATTAATCTGTATCAGATAAATTTAGTTATTAGACCAGTGGAAAGAACCTGGGTTAGAGTAAAGTTTCTTCCTCCCTCACACTCGCAAGAGTCACAGAAAAGAACACAAATACTGGTAGGAATGTCAACTAGCTTAAACTAACAAATTTCTTTCCAGAAAGATTATACAAGAATCTTAAAGATGTCCATATTGTTTTCTGACCCATTTTCAAGGTTCTATTCTGAAGTGAATATAAATAAACTATAACTCAGACTAAAATGATTTAGAGAGTCCAGCCAGCATGGCTCAGTGGTTGAGCGTTGACCTATGAACTAAGAGGCTGCAGTTCAATTCCCGGTCAGGGCATATGCTTGGGTTGCAGGCTCAATTCCCAGTGTGGGGTGTGCAGGAGGCAGCCGATCAATGATTCTCTCTCATCATTGATGTTTCTATCTCTCTCTCCGTGTTCTCTCTTCCTCTCTGCAATCAATATATATATATTTTAAATGATATAGAGATAGTCATTAGGTGGAAAAGAAGAAACAATCCAAATACCCACTAGGAAAAATAAGAAAAAGATGAAATAAGTATTATGTTGCTATTCAAGATGATACATTATTATGATTCAAAATGCTGCATTCAAAGAGTTTAAGAAAGTGGAACAAATCATTTATTTTTCTTAAATCCTCACCCAAGGATAAGTTTTTATTAGTTTTTTTAGGAGAGAGAGAAAAAGAAGAAAGCAATGACTGGTTTCCTCTGGTACAACCCTGACCAGAATTCAAACACCCAACCTAGGCATGTGCCCTGAACAGGAATCAAACCAGCAACCTTCTGGTGTACGGGACTATGCTCCAACCAACTGGACCAACCAGCCAGGGCAAGCCCTTCATTTTTTAAGCTTAAAAAAAAAAAAAAAGTTGGGGCCAGCCCTGGCCAGTGTGCTTCAGTGGTTGGAGCGTCAGCCTGTGAACCGAAGGGTCTCAGGTTCTCGTCAAGGGCACATACCTGAGTTGCAGGATCAATCCCCGGCCCCAGTCAGGGCATATGCAGGAGGCAATCAATCAATGTGTCTCTCTCACATTGATGTTTTTTTTTTTTCTCTCTCTCTCCCTCCCTCCCTTCCACTTTCTCTAAAAATCAATGGAAAAAATATCCTTGGGTGATGATTAACCAAAAAAATTTAAAAAACCAGATCAAGACTAAATATACCATATGATCTCAACTAAATTTATGAATGTATACTGAGTGGCCAGATTATTATGATCTCTGAACACATAATAATCTGGCCACTCAGTATATATATTAGAGGCCCGGTGCATGAATTCGTGCATGGGTGGGGTCCGGCCAGCCTGGCCAGGGGGAGGGGACGGGACATGGGCAGTTGGCAGGCCTGCCTGCTGGTCAACCTCCTGGTTGAGGAAACAATTTGCATATTAGCCTTTTATTATATAGGATATACACTGAGTGGCCAGATTATTATGTGTTCAGAGCTCATAATAATCTGGCCACTCAGTGTATATGCATGAAAGACTGGAAGGAAAAATTTATAAAAATTTTGGCATAGTACTTTATGATTTTTATTTTCTTTATATTGTATTTTTTATTTTCTAAATTTAAAAAATAAAAAGCATGTTATTTTTATAAGTAAAAATAATACAATTAAGTTAAAAAATAAATTTCACTACAGTCTGAATAAAAGAAGGAAAACTGTACAAGGAAGGCATACCTCAAGTAAAAGAATGCCAGGGAAAAGAACAAACGCATAGTAGATGGCAGGTTGGAGAGGATTTGTGTGCATAAAGTAGGGACTGAGAGATATGTTAGAGTTTAAGAAGACCATGTCACTAAACCATAATTAGGAAAACCACAGTGAAGGCCTAATTCTTTTCAGAGGATATAAAGACCCTCATGCTAATCCCTATGATTTCCTGATCTCCAGACTAAACTGCAACCACACCTACGCTTACTTCCCCTCCTCTAATCACCATGTCTTCTATCCAAGCATCCTAGAGCTGCATGTTGGGATATAGGGTTGAAGTTCCCTCACTCTTCACGGATGCTATATGCAGACCGTTTTTCCTGGAGCCTGCTCTAACAGTCCCTGTTCCTGAGGACTTTTTTTGCCTAATGATTGCTGGCACTCCTTTGTTACTGCAATGTGGTTCACTGTTTTCTTTCCATCCCCAAGTCCTGATATTCTCCTAGAAAGAAGGCTGTTCAACATCCTCACAGACATCAGTCACTACAACTCCCATCTGGGCCAGCCTCTGAGTTCCTTAACTTCCTCAATGCCAACAACCTTATACCTCTACTCCACTTGGGCCCTATGACAATGGCTCACTCTAGGCTCTATCGTCACCAGGAAAAGCTCTCATCCCACTCTCTACCACACTCCTTTATCCCTGCAGTTCTCTCCCTATTACGTCTACTACAAACTGTTCTCTGACCTCACCAGGCTTTTGGTTCCTTCAGTCCCTCTCTCTAATTTTCTTTCCAATATCTCTGTCCTGTCTTTATTTTCCTCTCTACATAATCAAAAATTTGATGTCAGTTCAGTCACTTCCCTGCTAATATCCTAAGTTCCACTGCTACACTGTTCCATTACATCTACATGAGGGAACCCCCTTACCCAAACCCAATCCTGAACTAATCTTACACTTGTACTGCCAAATGCTGCTTAAGAAAACCAAGCAATCCATAAAATTTATATCACTATTTCTGCCTCAATAGAACTCTGAAAACCTGCAATCTTTCTGTATTTCCCTATTCAGCTTTCTCGCCAATTCTCCATAGCAGTGATTTCAAAAAAGCTCTTCTTTTCTCCAACCATCTCCTCCTATACCCTTGGCTACTGGCCTTGCCTTCACTTCAAAGAAAATAGAAGCCATGGGACATCCTTAATTCTCATCAGCATATTTACAAATTTCCTCTTCTGCAGTTCTTTCCAAGAATCTCAGTCCATTAGAAACCTTACCCTCTACTACCATCTCCTAGATTTAATTCCTCCCTTTCATAACAGCATTTAAACACAAGAATTTATCAAATAATTATAACTCCTTTGAGTTTGCATCAATCCTCCAGCTAGCATTCTCTCTACTACACTTTACAGTCAAATTTCTAGAAAGAGTTGTGTCCATGGCAATCTGACCTCTTTTACCAACACTCCACTAAAACTACCTCCATATTTTAAAGACTGAGCTCTTTTAAAATATTCCAACTCATTCACAAAGGACTAATTTCCCTAATATATAAAGGGCTCCTACATATTAGATTAATAAAAAGGGGACCAAAAACCCCCCAAATGGGCAAAAGACATGAGAAAGACAATTCACAGAAAATGAAAAGTTTCTCTTAAATATATGAAAAGACTAGTGGCCCAGTGCACGAAATTCGTGCATGGAGGAAGGATTCCCTCAGCTCAGCCTGCACCCTCTCCAATCAGGGACCCCTTCGGGGATGTCCAACTGCCAGTTTAGGCCCGATCCCTGTGCTGGCACCCAGGACTGCGGGGCGGGCGGCTTGTCCCTCTCCTGGGCCAGAGGCGCAGGTGCAGCTGCTGGCACCTGGGACCCTAGAGTGGGTGGCTTGTCTCTCTCCCAGGCTGCAGCCTGGCTGGCCCCCATTCCTCTATCCCCAGTGTTGAGTGTCTGAGCCATTATGGCGCGATGGCATGAAAGCGTGATGACTATTTGCATATTAGCTCTTTATTATATAGGATACTCAACCTCACTCATGATCAAAGAAAGTCCAATTTAAAGCTATACCGCAATATCATTTTCAACTATCAGAAGCAAATATAAAAACTTGAACAACACTGCAATGGCAAAAATTCTCGTAAACAGATACTCTCATACAATCTGTAAATATTTATCAGAATTATGAAAGCCCTTTGACACAATTCTGCCCAAGAACCTTCCAGATGTACCCATATTTTAAAAGTGACCTATGTACAAAGTTATTCAATGCGGTATTATCTGCAATAAAAAAAATACTGAAAATAACCTAAATGTTTATCAATAGGAAAAGTGAACATGATTAAACAAATCATGGCATATTCACAAAATGAAATACTATGTAATTGTTAAACAGAATGAGGAGGCTTTCTGGAAATCCATTTTAGTATACAAGACAACCTTTGATTTTGAACTTAAAAAATAACTTTTACAAATATATTAAATTAAAATTCACTGGGGGGAAGCACTGGTATTTCTCTCCCCCCACATCCTCTTTCCCACACCTCCCACACAGCTTTTTTGTTGTTAAATCTCTCAACCTCTCTCTATTACCTCTGATTCACTGATACCTCATATTGTCTCAAATTCATCACTTCTCCACACCTCTCTGAACTGAAGATTTAAAAAATTGGTTCTGTGACTAAGGTCTAGTTTCAATATGGATGAACAAATGGTTTAAATCCAAGGAAAATATGCACTACCAAATGTCAAAAGGAAACCAGCCCAGACATCCAATTGTAGTCTGCACAATACCAGACACCCTGTGCATAATTCTAATAGTGGAAATGGTTCCACCTTGTCACAGGATGAGTTTTTAGGATGAGCTCTATTTGTGGTATTTTAAAAATCAGCTTGTCTGACAGCATCTTATAAAACTAAATATACACCTACTTTATGGTCCAGTAATTCCATTCTTATATTTTCACCTAAGAGAAACATATGTCCACAAAGACTAGTACAAGAATGTTCATAATAACAAAAAACTGAAAAGCCAGGTAACCAACAATAAGATAACATATAAACAGTGGTAATATATAAACAATGGAATATTGCTCAGCAATAAAAAGAAAAGAATTACTGATACACACCATACGGGTGAATCTAAAAAAAAAAATCACACTGAGTGAAAAAAGCCTTATGTAAGAGCACATTATAATGTATGATTCCATACATATGAAGTTCTAGAAAAAGTAAAACTATGGTGGAAAAAATAAGAACAAATTGTTGTATGGGAAAGAGACAGGATTTACTGGAAAGGAATATAAGGTACTTTCTGGACAATAGTAATATTCCATATTTTAACAGGGTTCTGGATTGCCTGGGTGTATTTCTTAGAACTCATTGAATGGTAACTTAAGATTTGTGCATTTACGGCCTGGCCGGCATGGCACCGTGGTTAGAGCGTCAGCCTGCACACCAAAGGGTCTTGGGTTTGATTCCGGGTCAAGGGCTGGTATCTGGGTTGGGTTTGTTCTCTGCCCCTGGTTGGAACCAATCGATGTGTATCTCTTACATCTATTTCTCTCTCTCTCTCTCTCTCTCTCTCTCTCTCTCTCTCTCTCTCTCTCTCCCTCCCTCCCTCTCCCTCTCCCTCTTTCTCTCTCTCCCCTTCCCCCCTCCCTTCTACTGTCTAAAAATCAATGGTAAACATACCCGAGGGTGAGGATTAAAAAAAAAGACTTGGGCATTCACTGTACATAAATTTTACCTCTAAAAAAGACTACCCATTAACAAATACTGTAAATGATATACATTCAAGTATTGGGAAGATGGGTACTGATATATGTAATTTACTTTGAAATATATTTTAAACAATATGAATTGATGGATAAATAGTGGGATAGATAGATGGCTAGATATGTGATAAAACAAGTATAATAAAATGTTAATTGTAGAATCTAGGAGGTGGATATAAAATTCTTTTAATTTTTCTCTTATTTAGAATTTTTGTAAAGAATTTTTTCTTGCCAAGCCTACGTGGCTCAGTGGTTGAGCATCGACCTATGAACCAGGAGGTCATGGTTTGATTCCAGGTCAGGGCACATGCCCAGATTGCGGGCTTGATCCCGAGTGTGGGGTGAGGAGAGGCAGCTGATCAATGATTCCCTCTCATCATTGATGTTTCTATCTCTCCCTCTCCCTTCCTCTCTGAAATCAATAAAAATATTTTTTTAAAGAAATTTTTCTCCATTTACTCAAGTTTTTATGTTGCTCAAAGTGTAACTGTGTTGTTTTTTTTGTCCTATTCATCTCTGGGGAGAACATTCATGTTCTACTCTTAGCAAATTTGAATAATGTAAGACAGTGTTATCAACTGCAGTCACCAATCCCCAGACCACATTCATCTTCCAGCTGAAAGTAAATCTTTTAATGTTATTTATTAAAACATTACTTTGTAATATAGGAAAGACACTGTTCCTCTTCTTCTTCATTGCAATGATAAACAACTTTAAAAAAAGGTAAAGCATGCTCATTACAAGATATACAAACAGAACAGAGGAATAGAAAGCAAAATATGTCTCATTCACCTCTTGCCAGTCCCATTTCCCAAAAGTGATCACTAAAATACTTTCAAAAAGTGAATCATAAGCCTTTGGCTAACTGTGAATATAGAATAGCTGAGCAGGGAGGCTTTGGGAGATGAGTCATGAAATCTGGGCAGTTCCTCTAATTTATTGGACACAATGGCACACACATTGTGTTCTTTCTCCTACCCTACACCACACCCAGAAAAAGGGCCAATATACAGTCATTATTTCATTACAAAAACATTTCTTACTTTAAAAAATTGTTTCCACTGCACATACATTAATTAGGGTGCTCAGTTCGAAAAGTTTAACATTAAAAAAAAGGAAAAGGAAAACTAAGATTCCATGAGCAATACTTTGTAAAAAGCCTTAGGATAAGTGACAAAGGATTTCTAAAAAGTTATGGCTGTCGCCCAGCTGGTGTGACTCAGTGGTTGTGCGTTGAACCATGAACCAGGAGGTCACCAGTTCAAGTCCCCATCAGGGCACATGCCCGAGTTCTAAGCTCAATCCCCAGTAGGGGATATGCAGGAGGCAGTCAATCGATGATTCTCTCTCATCATTGATTTTTCTATCCTTCCCTCCCTCCCCCTTCCTCTTCCAGAAATCAACAAAAACATATTTTGAAAAGAACTATGGCTATTGTTTTCCCAATATTTGAGTGTCTAAGAACATTTCCCAAATTTTCTTAAAATTCAAATTCAGCATAGTTGATCTGAGACATTTTCCAGAGATACATGTGGAAGCTCTGAATTCTACAGTGGGGGCACAGATGGTGGGCAGTGTCTGCTGGCTATTAAATCATTCACACTTGCCCTCCTATCTCAAAACCCAGCTGTACCGCGTGCTTTGTATGCCCCCTCTCACTTAATCGTCCCCAACCCTATGATGCTATTGGTGTTACAACTTACCATATTGTGCAACTTTGTGGGGGGAGGAGAGGCTTGAACTACAGAAACCTTGAATATTAAATTCATAAGCAATCAATTATACATGCTTACACACATATCAGGGATAAATCGTGTGAAATATATATCCTGCAACCAAGATGAAGGAATCATTCACAGATATACTCTTTGGCTTCTGGCCAAAGAGAAACACTCCTTACCCAAACATACACTCCCTGTCAGTGGACCCTGAGGCCCTGAGAGACATGCCATTCTGCCATCCTAGTCTAAAGCAAGGAGAGGAAGAACAAAGAAAATTGGGTGCTAAGGAGATCCTCATTCCTCAGTTAGGTGTGGACAAGTGACTAAGTTCTAGACAAGGAGATATAAGATAAAGTATATTATGAGATCTCTAGGAAGGTGGTGCAAAAGGAAGGGTGTGAGCCTCCCCCCCCGTCCCCCCCCCCCCCGTCCTTCCTCCTGAATCTGGAATTTAGATGTGATAACCAGTAGTCACTATGGACCCTGAAGTAACTTTGAGCATAGCAGAACTGAGAGTTAGAAAGGGATCGAGTTCTCTAATGATACCGTGAAACTGCTATATTGGCCCTACTTACTTTCAGATTTTGTATATACTAGTGGCCTGGTGCACTGATTTGTGCACATTGAAAGAAAATTAATTAGAAGAAATATTTTAATATCGCTATTCGCCCTTTCTCTATAATAGAAGTATCAGAGATGAAAATTAGTAAAATGTATATGAAAATAATATATAAATTAATAAACAAACAGTAACAACAAAGACATGATATAAAAACAACAAAAACAGCCCTAACCGGTTTGGCTCAGTGGATAGAGCATCAGCCTGTGGACTCAAGGGTCCCAGTTTCGATTTCAGTCAAGGGCAAGTACCTGCCGAAACCGGTTTGGCTCAGTGGATAGAGCGTCGGCCTTCGGACTCAAGGGTCCCAGGTTCGATTCTGGTCAAGGGCATGTACCTTGGTTGCGGGCACATCCCCAGTAGGGGGTGTGCAAGAGGCAGCTGATCGATGTTTCTCTCTCATCGATGTTTCTAACTCTCTATCCCTCTCTCTTCCTCTCTGTAAAAAATCAATAAAAACATTAAAAAAAAAACAAAAACAAGGGCATGTACCTTGGTTGCAGGCACATACCCATTAGGGTGTGTGCAGGAGGCAGCTGATCGATGTTTCTAACTCTCTATCCCTCTCCCTTCCTCTCTGTAAAAAATCAATAAAATATATTTAAAAAAACAAACAAAAACATGATATAAAAACATTAATAAAAACAATGACTGATAAATTGATTAAACTTATTCTAATATTTCCCTGTACCACATTAAGAGTAAAAACACTTTCAGAGTGCTTGATTAATTTCCCTTGTGATGAAGTATTTACAACCTTTAACGTCACACGCTCTTCAAACTCGAGAGAAAGCAACATATAACTGACTATGTCCGAAAACGGGTTCAGGTAGGAATATTCCTACTCTGTCTAGTTTGTCGTTGTGATTTATTAATAGTCATCACAAATGCCAGCATCATGGGAATCTGTCTTTGAATTAATTTAAATGGGAGGCCAGTGTCAAAACACGCGTGCGATTGGCGCCAGCGAGACCTTTACTAGTACATACAGTAAATCGCGCATGCGCAAGTCAATGTTTATTTTTAAATTGCCAGTGTGTGTCATATGTACCGGCTGGTTGGTCGATTGGCCGGTTGGACAATCAGTCACTTAGCCTTTTATATATATAGATAATAAATAAACCTGTTTCATTTTCTGATATAGCAACCAACCCCAAATAGCTAGTTGTCTATACTAATAAAAGCCTAGGTGGCCCTCATGCACGATGTCATCACAAGATGGCCAACACAAGATGGCTGCCACAAGATGGCCACACACACAGAGGAGGCGTGGCCCGGCAGCCGCTCCATGCGGTGAGGCCTGGGGGTCCCGCAGCTCCAAGTGGCGTGGAGGAGGCTTGTCCTGGCAGAGGAGGCAGGTTGCGGCAGGGGAGGGCAGTTGTGGGTGATCAGGCCAGCAGGAGGGTGGCAGTTGTGGGCAATCGGGTTGGCAGGGGAGCAGTTAGGCGTCAACCAGGCCGGCAGGGGAACAGTAAGGGGGGGAGCAGTTAGGGGGCAATCAGGCTGGCAGGCCGGCAGGTGAGCGGTTAGGAGCAAGCGGTCCCTGTGGGATCGGGCCTAAACTGGCAGTTGGACATCCCCCAAGGGGTCCCAGATTGGAGAGGGTGTAGGCCAGGCTGAGGGACACCCCACAGAGGTTAATTTCATGCACCAGGCCACTAGTAAGGATTAAGACTTGTGATGACCTAGAAATGGGAATGATGGGGATGCTCCTGAATGCATTTTTCTCAGCCCTCTTGATAAAGTACAATGCTGCATACATTTGCTAAAAAAAAAAAAAATGTTACGAGAAATCAATATTATAAAGCCCCCACTAGCAAAGGAGACCTCAGCCAATCTGCACATTCCCCAAAGTTTATGCTTTGGCTGGGATAGTGTCCATCAAGGGTCTATCCATTGAAAGTTAAGCATTCAATATTCAATACATTAATACTGATAAAATCTGATCAAATATCAGGTATATGTTATTTCAGTTAAATCTAACAGCAACTCTACAAGCTAGATACTATTACTCCCATTTTGAAGAGAAATTAAAAGATGGTCACACAGCTGGTAAATTGTGGAAGTGGAGTAAATCTAGGACTACCTTTCTTCACATATCTTATTATCCTTTAAAAGATTAAAGACTAATGAAGAGAAAAAAATCTTCCTAATGCGAAATAAAACTAATTGATGATTATTTCCATTTTATGAGTTTCTAAACAAAGGGGCAGTGATTTTTTTTTTAATGCACTCATTACTCAACCACTGATTTTCAGATATTCAATATACATATGTGTCTGCTCAAGTACTAGTACTGATTTCAAGTACATTCACCTCTTTTGCAGAGATGAATATCCCTCTGGGAAAGGTATGTACTCAACTCTCAGCCTTATTGAGGATATCTCCCAGGTGTGGGAGAACCAAAAAAGTAAGTGGCAGCCAGGAATACTAAGCTCTGCCCTAGGCCTTTTCCTAGAGCTGTTCACGTTCTCTGATTTGAGAAAAAGGCACCTAGAAGGAGGGTTCAGCTCCTTCAGCTAATTGTTCACTCAATCAACATTATATTATTTACATTAAAAATAAAAACTATTTTTACAACTACAATCCTTGGTTGCCTACAGCAGGCACTTGTACTAGGTATTCTATACATTTTAACCCACTTAATCCTCACAACCACCTTATGAGTGAGGTATTGTTTTCCCATTTTACAGATGAAGAATCTAAAGATCACAGAGGTTAAGGAATTTGCTCAAGGCCATATATCTAAATAAAGAGCTATTAGGATTCAAACTCAGAACTTTTATTGATTAAAAAAAAATTTTTTTTTTAGAAAGGGAGAGTGAGAAACATTGATCGATCGGTTGCCTCCCATACACACACCAACCAGGATTGAACCCACAACCTAGGAATGTGCCCTGACCAGGAATCGAACTGCAACCTTCCAGTATATGGGATGATGCTCCAACCAAGCCACCGGGCCAGGGCCAAAAATTGAGCGTTTAAAACTCCAAAGCTCACATCTTCCTTCATACTCCACCAGATACTGAGAACATACAGACAGTTTAGATATGGACATTGTCATCAAGTAGCTCACTAACCAGTAGTGAGGCACAAATAAACTATGTATTCAAACCTTGAATGAACATTAATAGTAAGATGAAGTGGTAAAACTTCAGAACAGGGGAGGAATTTTCAGGGGAGGTAATATTTGAGCTCAATTTGGAAGGATAAAGGGTAGGTAGCCAAGAGCAGTGGTCAACAGAGCCAAATATCAACAGAGCCAAATATCAACAGTACAACGATTGAAATTTCTTTTGAGAGCTGAAAACCGACTTCTGCGCATGGGCCACGAAGTTTCAATCGCACTGTACATGCGCGCCTGCACGTGGTATTTTGTGGAAGAGCCACACTCAAGGGGCCAAAGAGCCGCATGTGGCTCGCGAGCCGCAGTTTGCCGACCTTAGTTAAATTCTACTGGCCAAGAAAAAGGTCAGAAACAGTCTTTCAAGTAGAGAGGACTTGGAAGCATGAAAAAGCTTATCTGCTTCCAGGCATGGCAAAGAGCTGGGTAAGGGTATCAAGCAGGACCTCAATAAATACCTGTTAAGTGACTGTGAAAATTACAAACATGTAAGATTAGAGTCTGTGAGGATATGTGGAAGAAATGCAAGTGGTGATGATAGAGGAAGCAGAGATCAGATCACAAAGGGCTGTTAGCCACATAAAAAGTTTTAACTTTCCACTGAACACACTGAGGAACCACCAAAGGCTTTAGCACAGGGAGGTTGATGGGAACAATTTGGATTTTAGAAACAATGAGTGACAGACAGCAGGGTGGAGGATCAACCAGGGGTGTTTGAGGTTAGAAGAGCCGTTAACTGAAGCCTAGCCACCAAACCAGGAGAACATCAGAGCAGGGCAGAAATATTCAGAGGAGACTGATAAGAGAAGACTTAAATGAGATGTCAGAGGTAAGAAAGGCCCATGTGACTGACTGAGGTGAAACACAATGCTATAAGCAAGAGGATGAATGCTTTGGAACATATCATGGGGAAGGTTATAAGCTGAACAAGGAAAATGGACATGCTGTATCTACATAGAGCAAGAGGGGTGGAGGGGGGAGAAGGGGCAGAATGGCAGACAGGCGCAACGATAGAGCAGCTGCCACAGAAGTTAGGCAGTAAGCCAAAGAAAAAAAGAGGACAGCTGTAAGGGTGACAAAAGCAACAATGAACAAGCCAGGCAGAAGACATCTGACAAGCACAGGAGGCAAGAGTAGGTGGGCACTGGTGAGTACACAACTGATACATGCCACCAAGGGAGGGTGGAGTAAGAACAGCACACTGAATACTTGCCAGTTAGAGAAAAGAGCTTGAAAAACTGCTGAAGGCTTCTGAAGAAGTGCTAGAACACCAGAAATAAACTCTCACTACAGATCTTTTCTTGAAAAAAGCAACGTGGTGAGAGAGGTCCAAAATAAAGGGAGGAGGACCCCCCCAAAATCAGTAGGAGTCTGAGGCCCTAAAGAGCAACTTACTTCCACATATGAAATTATGCAGAGAATGAAACAGGAACAGTAAGCCTGTAAAAGAGGATTGTTAAATTCTACTGCCTTTAACTTTCACCTAAGGGTTAGAATTAGATTTGTTTAAGGCCTAGTCAGAGGAGCCTGGAGGCAAAAAGGTCAAGCAGATTACTTCAAATAAACAAACACAAAAAACAGTCTGGCACAAATTTATATTGCATATTAACTAAAACAAGAAACAATATAAAAAAGTATTTGTTCTGCTTAAAGCACACCTTGAAATAAACTATCAGATATATGAAACTAAAGCAAAATATAGTTTATATGCATAAAAAAACACACCAGGAATAATTTTGAAAAGGAATAAAATGGGAGAAACCTAGTTACCCAATGTTAAAGCTTAGAATACAGCTACCGTAATTAAGACAACATGGTATTAGCAAAGGGATAAACATAACAGATCTATGAAATAAAATAGAGAACCAGAAACAAATCCACACAAATATGCCCAAATAATTTTTTACAAAGGTGCAAAAATAATTCAATGGAGGAAGGCCAGCCTTTTCAAGAAACGGTGCTAGGAAACTGGGTATCCACATGCAAAAGAATGAAGTTGGATTCCTACCTTATGCCATATATACAAAAATTAACTTAAAATGGATCCAAGACCTAAACATAAGAACTAACACTATAAAACTCTTAGAAGAAAATATAGGAGAAAAGCATCACAACATTAGATTTAGCAATGATTTTAAAAAATATGACACCAAATAGACATTCAACAACAAAAAAGTAGGTAAGTTGGACTTAATCAAAATTAAAAACTTCTGTGTATCAAAAGACACTATCAACAGAATGAAAAGGAAATCCACAAATGGGAGAAAACATATGTAGATCAGCTATTTGATAAGGAATTGAAAACCAGAATATATAGGGTGTCCCCCAAAAATGTATACACACTTTAACAGCTGATAGCTCAATTTTGAAAATGAAATGTATTTTAATAAACAATGCCTTTATAATTATTCAAAGTGTGTGTGCATACATTTTTTGGGACACCCTATATGTAAACTCCTACACCTCAATAACCAAAAAAGTCAACCTCATTAAAAAATGGGCAAAGGAACTTGAATTTATACAAGTGGCTAATAAGAACATGAAAAGATGCTCAACATCACTATCATTAAAGAAATGCAAATCAAATTCACACTGAGGCACAGCTGGAGTGGCTCAATCAGTTGAGCATTGTTCCATGCACCAAAGGGTTGCAGGTTCGATTCCCGTTCAGTTCACATCCCTGGGTTTCGGGTTTCATCCCCAGTCAGGAGCATGTAGGAGGACACAGATTGATGTTTCTCTCTCATATCAATATTTCTCTCTCTCTCTCTCTCTCTCTCTCTCTCTCTCTCTCTCTCTCTCTCTCTCCCTCTCCCTCTCCCTCTCCCTCTCCCTCTCCCTCTCCCTCTCCCTCTCCCTCTCCCTCTCCCTCTCCCTCCCTCCCTCCCTTCCTCTCTCTAAGCAGTTCCTTGGGTGAGGATTAAAAAAAGAAAATCACAGTGAGATATTATTTCACACCTATTA
This sequence comes from Cnephaeus nilssonii, assembly GCF_951640355.1. Taxonomy (NCBI): domain Eukaryota; kingdom Metazoa; phylum Chordata; class Mammalia; order Chiroptera; family Vespertilionidae; genus Cnephaeus; species Cnephaeus nilssonii. The sequence continues at coordinate 30,661,974 of NC_137082.1, forward strand.
GACTGGTTATTACAAAAAAAAAAAAAAAAAAAAAAAAAGCCTGGCAGGTGTGGCTCAATAGTTGAGCATGGACCCAGGAACCAGGAGGTCAGGGTTTGATTCCCAGTAAAGGCACATACCTGGTTGTGGGCTCAATCCCCAGTAGGAGGCCCATTTTCTCTTTTTAAGTTTGGGGGGGAAAAACAAAAATAGAAAATATTGCCGAAACCGGTTTGGCTCAGTGGATAGAGCGTCGGCCTTCGGACTGAAAGGTCCCAGGTTCGATTCCGGTCAAGGGCATGTACCTTGGTTGCGGGCACATACCCAGTGGGGGTTGTGCAGGAGGCAGCTGATCGATGTCTCTCTCTCATCGATGTTTCTAACTCTCTATCCCTCTCTCTTCCTCTCTGTAAAAAAATCAATAAAATATATTTAAAAAAAAAAAAAATAGAAAATATTAAGTGTTGGCAAGAATGTAGAGAAACTGGAACCCTTGTGCATTGCTGGTGGGAATGTAAATCGTATATAACCACTTTGAGAAAACATTTGGCAATTTCTTAAAAAGTTAGACATAAATCTTCTATACGATTCAGCCATTACACTCTTGGGTATTCATCCAAGAAACCAGGATATGTACTAGTATGTTCATACAAAAGCTTGTATATCAAGCATGTCAAACTCATGGTCTGCGGGCTGCATGCGGCCCACAATGAATATTTTTGCGGCCCAGCCAATATAACAGCATGTCAGAAACATTTTAATAAAAATTTTGTAACTTAATTTTTACAATATCCTGTTATACATAATTATTAATAACGAACTACAACATTTGCTAATGATTACTATAATCGTGTTGCATTCATTTCCCTTATGCGCCTTACATGCAGGCGCACCATTTCTTTCCACTAATACTAGCAACGAATATTTTAGCAGCCGATCACCACATCATTAGTCTTGTACTGACTTGTTTGGTATGCGCAAAAGGAAATATTTCGCTTTTGGAGAACAAGAAAAATAGGTTTATTTGCATTACACTTATTAATTTGTGCAGTTATTCAGTGTCTAGTAAGTTAATGTTCAAGAAAAAGTATTAATTTTCATTTAAATGTTCTATTATTTTATGTTAATAATGACTAGAGGCCCGGTGCACGAAATTCGTGCAGGGGGGGGGGTGTCCCTCAGCCCAGCCTGCACCCTCTCCAATCTGGGACTGGGCCTAAACGGGCAGTCGGATATCCCTCTCACAATCCAGAACTGCTGGCTCCCAACTGCTCGCCTGCCTGCTGTCCTGATTGCCCCTAACCGCTTCTGCCTGCCAGCCTGATCACCCCCTAACCACTCCCCTGCCAGCCTGATTGATGCCTAACTGCTCCCCTGCCAGCCTGATTGTCCCTAACTGCCCTCCCCTGCAGGCCTGGTCACCCCTAACTGCCCTCCCCTGCAGGCCTGGTCCCCCCCAACTGCTCTCCCCTGCAGGCCTGGGTCCTGCCCAACTGCCCTTCCCTGCAGGCCTGGTCGCCCTCAACTTCCCTCCTCTGCCAGCCTGGTCGCCCCTAACTGCCCTCCCCTGCAGGCTTGATCACCCCCAACTGCCCTCCCTTGCAGGCCTGGTCCCTCCCAACTGCCCTCCCCTGCTGGCCTGATTCCTCCCAACTGCCCTCCCCTGCTGGCCATCTTGTGGCGGCCATCTTGTGTCCACATGGGGGCAGCCATCTTTGACCACATGGGGGCAGCCATCTTGTGTGTTGGAGTGACAGTTAATTTGCATATTATGCTTTTATTAGATAGGATCACTCCTTTATTTCAGCCCTTTGTATTCAGCATTTCTCTATCGAAATAAACCTACGTTTCTATGAAAATTGAAGTTTTTGTTTTTTTGTGGCCCACATAAACTTAAACATTGTTTATTTGGCCCATGTTAGCCTTTGAGTTTGACATGCTTGCTGTACATTAATGTTCAAAAAACTTTTTGTTTGTTTGTTAATCCTCACCCAAGGATATTTTCCCATTGATTTTTAGAGAGAGTGGAAGGGAAGGGAAGAGACAAAGAGGGAGAACGATATATCCACTGGTTGCCTCCCACACATGCCCCAACCAGAGCCAAGGATGGAGCCTGCAACTGAGGTACAGAACCTGGGACCCTTTCCGTCCACTGGCTGATGCTCTAACCACTGAGCAACAGGCTAGGGTATAGAAGCTTTTTTTGTAATAGCCAAAAACTGAAAACAACCCAAATGTCCATCAGTAGATGAATGGATAAACAAACTTTGGTATATCTATATAAAGGAATACTACTCAGCAGTAAGAATGAATGAATGAATGAACTATTGATACACACCACATGGCAGAATCTCAAAATAACTATGCTGAGTAAAAGAAGCAAAACAAAAGAGAGTACATACCTGCTTTAAAGTGTAGGTTTTATTATTGTTCAGGTATGGTGAGACCAAAAAACCAGGTGATTGCCACTGAAAAGACAGTTTATTAGTTTGTTACTCATATCATAGTTCCTAAAAGGAGGTGACACACAATGCCACACAGGGGCCACATGGTGAAGTACCAGGATTGGTTAGGAGCAAGATGGAGTGCGGGGAAAATAAAAACCTTTATTGGGGTTTCTACAGGAAGGAATGGTGGAGGCAGGGTAAACAGGTTTAGGATCAGCTATCTATACTAATAAAAGGGTAATATGCTAATTAGACTGGATGTATTCCGGATGACCCTCCGGACATCCTTCCAGACAAAGCCATGGCTGCGAGAGCCGAGGCAAGCCGCCAAGGCTGGGAGGGCCCATCGCAAGCCTGGCCAGGTTGGTAGGGCCTCCCTCTGCGCAGGATTGATCACAAAGCCCTGGCAGGGTGGGCAGGGCCTCTCTCTGCTCTGTCACTGAACCCAGAGCCCCAGAAGGGTGGGCAGGGCCTCCCTGTGAGCGGGAATAAATGGCGGAGCCCAGGCCGGGCGGGTGGGAAGGGCCTCCCTCTGCTCCGCCATTCATCCCACCCACAGGGAGGCCCTGCCCACCCAGCCTGGGCTCCACCATTAATCACCGCTTACAGGGAGGCCCTGCCCACCAGTCCTGGGCTCTGAGATCAATGGCAGAGCAGAGGGAGGCCCTTCCCACCAGGCCTGGGCTCTGCCATTCATCCCGGCCCACAGGGAGGCCCTGCCCATCCTTCTGGGGCTCTGGGAATCAATGGCAGAGCAGAGAGAGGCCCTGCCCACCTGGCCAGGGCTCTGGATGGGCCCTATCGTCACCCACAGGGAGGCTCTGTCCACCCTGCCAGGGCTTTGTAATCAATGCTGCGCAGAGGAAGGTCCTGCCAACCTGGCTGGGGCTCTGCAATGGGCCCTCCCAGCCTTGGCGGCTTGCCTCAGCTCTTGCAGCCACGGCTTTGTCTGGAAGGATGTCCGGAGGGTCGTCCGGAATATGTCTGGTCTAATTAGCATATTACCCTTTTATTAGTATAATTTTCCTTACCAAGTGCAGAACAACACTGCCAGTATACCAGATAGAAAACAGATTTTCCATGAGACCCGCATTTTTTAACCCTAGCAACGTTACCAAGAGGAAATATTAAAACTCAATGGATGACACTTGTGGATTGTTCTACAAAATATCCCTGCTGTAATGAGGGTATATTGAAAAAAAAAAAGTGACAGGGTGAAGCCAACTCAAAGATGACTTTTAATTATTAAAAGGACTACAGCAAATGACATTTGTGAAAATGGTGCAATATATATATATATATATATATATATATATATATATATATATATCCTTCCAAAAACTCCACATGAAAGCACAGAAAAAGAAACTGTATTTTCAGAACACTGAAAATTAAACAAAGGTGGACAGCATTCCGGACAGCATTTATTTAAGAAAAATGGCTGCATTTCAGTGTGAACGGCGAGCTGTGTGGTGTTTTAGTTGCCCTGTCCCATTCTGCCCCCAAACTCTTGGTGACAGCCTTGGACACCAAGGGCCTGCAATCATTTTGAGCTTTAGCCATTACAGTGAGATTAGCAGGGTGATGAGATTAGCAGTCGATGAGGTTAGCTGGGCAATGAGGTTAGCAGGCAATGAGGTTAACATTATCTTGGTGGTGTTCATGCTTTCAGAGGTTTGTATATATGTCAACACTTATTAAACCGTATACTTTAAATATGTACATCTATTATGTTAATTATACCTCAATAAAACTGTTTTAAAAATAGTAGTTTAAGGCCTCTGTCCAGAAACTTTAATAAGATAAAATGCATATTCCTAGACATTAACCCTCAATATTCTAATTCCCCAGATCTAGGGTAGGACCCAGAAATCTGCATTTTCAACAAGCCCTTCAAGTAATTCTAATGCAGGTTGTCCTTAAACCAACCTCTGGAACACTGGTCTTTGGGAGGAAGGGTTTCTGGAACAATCGTGTGACTAGAATGTTGTTTCTGGGGAAAACAGTAACTTTTTCTACTAGGGGTGTTACAGTTTTCTATTTTATGCCTCTAGCACTCATACTCAATTACCATAAAATATATTTAGTATAGTATTAATAGTTTAAAGGTAAATGTAAGTCATAGTTTCCCCCATCTTATCCTATATAATACAGCGGTAATATGCAAATTGACCCTCGCGTCCTCACAAAATGGCTGCCTAGGAGGCAGAGATTTTGACGCTCACTGGCATAGAAACCTACCAATCAGAACCTAACCTGGTGAACTGCGAAGGCAGAACCTAAGGTGGGGGCTGAGGAGGGGTTTTAAGGGCAACAGCTGTTTGGTGTAAGGTGTAAGAAAGCGGTTCAATTTTTTAATGACCGGTTTGGCAGTACAGTGCATATGGCTGGCTATCAGTCCAGATATAGGGATTATGTATTTTTGTCTGCCAAGGGCATCTCCTCCTGCTGAAAAAGGCTCCCTCCCTCCCCCCCCATTTAAGTAATCCTATCCTATATAATCTATCTATACCAATAAAAGGGTAATATGCTAATTAGACCAGGTTGACTGGCCATCTTCCAGATGTCCGACTTCTTTCTGGACAAAGCCATGGTGGTGAGGGCCAAGGCAGAGGCAGTTAAGGACAATCAGGTCGGCAGGGGAGAGCAGTTTGGGGGGACCAGGCCGGCAGGGGGTTAGGGGCAATCAGGCCGTTGGGGAGGACCGTTGGGGGCGAGATCAGGCCGGCAGGGGAGGGCAGTTGGAGGCAACCAGGCCAGCAGGGGAGGGCAGTTGGGGGTGAGATCCGGCCGGCAGGGGAGGGCAGTTAGGGGTGATCAGGCAGGCAGGCAGGTGAGCAGTTAGGAGCCAGCGGTCCCAGACTGCGAGAGGGTTGTCCGACTGCTGGCAGTCAGACATCCCCCAAGGGGTCCCCGATTGGAGAGGGTGCAGGCTGGGCTGAGGGAGCCCCCCGCACCGTGCACAAATTTCGTGCACTGGGCCACTAGTTTTGAATAATATCAGCCAGCTCTATGGTTTAGAGCAGGTGTCCTCAAACTACGGCCCGCGGGCCACATGTGGGTGTTTTTGCCGTTCTGTTTTTTTACTTCAAAATAAGATATGTGCAGTGTGCATAGGAATTCGTTCATAGTTTTTTTTAAACTCTAGTCTGGCCCTCCAACGGTCTGAGGGACAGTGAACTGGCCCCCTGTTTAACCTTTTGCACTCGGATATCGAGTGTGACTCGACACGGTTAGCATTAGAATAAAGGAATCGAGAAAAAAGCAAGCGAGTGCAAAGGGTTAAAAAGTTTGAGGACCCCTGGTTTAGAGGCTGTCCCTAATTGCCTGGTACCTGGCCATGGAGTGAACTGACCAGGTGAATAATGTCCCAGAGTGTGAGAGCCCAATAAAGCAGGTGGTTGGGGTTTGGGTTCTGGATTGATTGGTTTGCATACAAAAGGCACAGTAGCAGGTGAGTTGTCTCTAGAAACTGGCTAACCCTAAAAGCGGCAGTCTCTCCAGAGTCAGCAAGGTCCTGATGTGAAATCATCATGGACACATGGTTAATACAATAATGCATGATTTCACTTATATAAACCACTAGAAAGTACAAACTAATCTACAGCAACAGAAAATAGATCAGTGGTTGCTTGGGGACAGTGCTGTGAGCCCGAGCAAGAAAAAGGGATTACATAGGGACACAAAAAAACTTTGGGGGTTGATAATTTTCACACTCTCTTGATTGTGGTAATAGTTTAACTGCTGTAGACATATGTCAAAACAATAAATTTTACACTTGAGAAAGCCCAAATCCTATATAATAAAAGCCTAATATGCAAATCCACTGAACAGCAGAACGACCGGTGGAGTGACCGGTCACTATGACACGCACTGACCACCAGGGGGCAGACGCTCAACACAGGAGCTTCCCCCAGCCCTCAGGCCCCAGGCCAGCCAAAGTGGGTGCCAGTGGGGCCTCGATTGCCCCACGGTCGCCCCACAGATCAGCCCTGATTGCTGGCCAGGCCTAGGGACCCTTTCCATGCACGAATTTCGTGCATCGGGCCTCTAGTATTATGAATAAGAAGAGGAAATAACAGATACAGCAGATGAAAACTAAGATTATTATCAACAACTATAAGCAAATAATTTTGAAAACTTGAAAGAAATGAACAAAACTCTGGAAAATTAGAACTTAAAACTAGCTCAAAAATAAATAAAAAACCTGGATAATCTTGTAACTATTAAAGAGGTTGACCTGAAGTTTAAATTTTTGCCAGAAAAGAAAACACTGGGCCCAGATGATAGAGGATGGGGTGGGGGCAGATAAATCCCAACTCATCCTAAGAGGTGAGTGAAACCTGGCAGTAAAATTAGTCAAAAAACATTACAAGAGGTGCTGGCTGGCTATGTCAGTTGGTTAGAGCATCATCCAGATATGCCAAGGTTGCCGGTTCGATCCCCAGTCAGGGCACATACAAAGAAACAATCAATGAATGCATAAATAAACAGAACAACAAATCAATGTTTCTCTCTCTCTCTCTAAAATCAATCAATAAAAAAATTACAAGAAAGAAAATTATAGTCCACTTCCACTCAATATTATAAATTAAAAATCCTAAACAATATATTAACAAACTGAATCTGGTATATAAAATCTATAAGTATAATTCATCTATATTAAAGAAGAAAAATCATATAATCATTTAAATTTATGTAGAAAAAAAGCACTGGATAAAAACACATGGATTCATGATTTAAAAACAACAACTCTCTTACTTAGGAACAGAAGACTTCTTTACGGTGATAAAACAGTTGTTTAAAACAATAATCCTACACAATTATCCTCTTTAATTGGGAAACACTAAAAGCATTCCCTTTAAAATCAGGAATAAGACAAAGTTACCCACTATCACTTTTTCTATTCAATAATGTATGCGAGGTCCTAGCCTTTGCAATAAGAAAAAGAAATTAGAAGTACAAAAATTAGATAAGATTATCTGCAGGAAATGCTGCATAGAAAATCCAGAAGAACCTACAGGTAAATTATTAATAATAATAAAGGAGAGTTAATAAGGAGGGTGATCAAGGTAACTTTGATTCAGGGTCAAAAAGACCCTATATACCCTAGCAAAAAGAGCCACTGATTTGCACTCAAGAAAGTGTTTGCTGCCCTGGCCACTGTACCTCAGTGGCTGAGTGTCGGCTGAGCATCAGAGGGTCGCATGTTTGATTCCCGGTCAAGGTCACTTACCTGGGTTGCAGGTTTGATCCCTGGTCCCAGTGCATGTGGAGGCAGCCAATTAATGTGTCTCTCTCACATTGATGTTTCTCGTTCTCTCCCCTCTACCCCCTTCCACTCTCTAAAAAATCAATGGAAAACGTATCCACAGGTGAGGATTAACAAAAAAAAAAAAGAAAGAAAAGAAAGGGCTTGTTTGTTAGGTTGAGCAGGAACAAACCATGTGTAAATGCTGACGATTTCCTGTAAAGTCTGTAGAAAAGTCAAAGGCTAAAAAATTGGAGGAGATAGTGAGATAAACTTTTAAGATGTGATAGTGAGATAAACTTTTAAGATGTGTTAAGACTTAGAATGCTGCTTCAGAAAATGGCAGGAAATGCTGACACTGGGCAGCCCTGAGGGCCCAGGTAAGATAAGACCCATTTTTCAAGAATTCTTTTCTAAAAAAATGCTCTAAGCAGTAATAGCTTAGAGAATATACAGAATTAAAGTTTTGCTGGATGAATGTAACAGAACTCTAAGCAATAGAATTGAGTACTGACAAGAGAATTAGCTGAATTGCTGAACCAGAGTCTAGCCTTGATAGGAATGGAAGGTAGATATTAAAGATGACTAAAGGAAATAAAGTACTTAAGTGACTAAAAACTCAGAAGATGTTCGGGAATGTTTTATAGTGAGAACTACAGAATAGGTAAAATGGAAGCCCCAAGAGACTAACTTCACCAGAATTATTTGGAAACTGATAGGCTCTAGTCCTTGGGGGGAAAAAATCAATATATATGGTTAACTCTACAGTAGGTCCTCGGGTTACGTCGGAGATCCGTTCCTACAGCACGACGTAACCGATTTTCGCCCTAAGTTGGAACCCACCTACATAAGCACCTACATCACTCACATGGAGCACATACACAGCAGTAATGAAGTGAAACAGTAAAAAAAATTTAAAAGAAAGATAACAATTCCTGACCTTTATTTGTGGTAAATAAATAAAAAACATAATGCACATATGTGCATACGTCGAAATGACGGAACTTTTTTTTAATAAATAAATGGGATATGGTGACATAACCACGAAACGACGTAAGTCGAGTCCGATGTAACCTGAGGACTGACTGTATATAGTTACAGTTTCCTTGAGATATGTGGATCTCAATGCCAGTAAAATAAAAATCCTTTACTATCCCCAGATGGTGCCACAAGCATCTTGTTTAATATCCCTTGTTTCAAAATTCCCTGTTTACTTTCCTCCTCTACTCCTGCAGTCAAAACAATTTCAGTGTTATCTTCTTTTAAAAAGTGAATAATGAGTACGCAGATTATTTGAAGCATCTATCAACCTCCTAACTGATTTGACATAATTATCTAGAGGCAAATTTTATATATAACTTTAATATAAACACTTAAACTCTGGCCTAATTACTTGGCAAAAATCTGGCTGCAAGTCATTTTATTTATTAGATACTGATGACACTAACTTCGATGGCTATGACACTAATACTGAAATTTCTTATCTGGAAGGAGGACTATTCATATATTCAGTGTCTGGAAAGAGTCCCTGCTGAGCTAAACATAGTGCAGTATGTACTCTATGAAAGAGTCTATGAGACAGGCTTTGCAGGGGGAGGGTAGTTTCATTCTTTCACAATGCCTGTGGAGAGTCTGGCAGCAAGGAAAGCCTAGAAAACTCATGAAAGGCCCTTTTATAACCACGGTGAATGTGGAACACAAAGTAAAGTCAGATGACCTACTTAAAGCTTTGCTTTTACTGATGAGAATTAATTCTCATTCCAGATTAGTCTCTTTCTAGAAAAAGAAAACCTTACATAATGGCTGGAAAATTAAGGCACAAGGAGTATGACTCGACTAAGTTTTAATAGTTCCCTCTCAAATATCAGCTCAAGACCTAAGATCTATACTTCATAAGCCTCTGAGAGGTATGCTCTTGTTTACCTCAGTGTTAAAATGCGTTGACTGATGGGCTAGGAGGAAATTTAAAATCTATAATACATTGAACAGATCAGAAGTTTGGGCTAATAATATTATAAGAGGAAATATTTTATTGATCTCTTCCTGGACCTTATACAAAGAAATGGATGGTAAACCTGTCTTGATAATGTCACTAATCATCAGAGAAATGCAAATTAAAACCACATTGAGGTATCACCTCACACCTGTCAGAATGGCTATCATCAATAAACCAGTAAACAACAAATGTTGGCAAGGATGTGGATAAAAGGGAACCCTCGTACACTGTGGGATTGCAAATTGGTGCAGCCACTACGGAAATAGTATGGAGGTTCCTCAAAAAAATTAAAATGGAACTGCTTTATGACCCAGCAATTCTACTTCTAGGTATTTATCCGAAGAAATCCAAAACACTAATTTGAAAACATATATGTATCCCTATGTTCATTGCAGCATTATTTACAATAGCCAAGATATAAAAGCAACCCAAGTGCCCATCAATAGACAAGTGGATAAAAAAGTTGTGGCATATATAATGGAATTTTCCTCAGCCTTAAAATAGAATGAAATCTTACCATTAGTGACAATATGAATGGATCTAGAGGGTATTATTTTAAATAAAATAAGTCAGACAGAGAAAAACAAATACCATATGATTTCATTTATATGTAGAATCTATAAAACAAAATAAGCAAACAAAATTGAAACTAACTCATAAATACAGAGAACTGATGGTTGCCAAATGAGAGGGGGTTTGGGAAAAGAGGGTGAAGAGATTAAGAAGTACAAATTGCCAGTTACAAAATAGTCATGGGATATATAAGTATAGCACAGGAAATATAGTTAATAATATAATAACTATGTATGTCAGGTGGTTGGTTACTGGACTTATTGAGGGAATCAATTCCTAAGTTATATAAATGTCTATCTAACCAGTATACTGCATGCCTGAAACTAATATAAAATATTAAATGTCAACTGTAATTGAAAAATAAAAATTTAAAGAAGGAAAAAGACCTAACTATATGCAGTCTACACGAAATGTACTTCAGATATAATATAACAACCAAGGTAGGTTAAAAATAAATTTATTCAGTGTTTCAGGGATAGGGAAAGAGGAATGAGTAAGTGGAGAACAAAGAATTTTTAGAGTAGTGAAACTATTCTGTATGATACTGTAATAGATACACGTCATTATACATTTGTCAAAATCCATAATATGTACAATATAAGGAATAAACCCCAATATAAATTATGGACTTTAGTTAATAATAATGTATCAACATTGGCTCATCAATTGCAACAAATCTACCATGCTAATGCAAAATGTTAATAATAGGGGAAATGGGGAGGGCAGGATTATGGAAAGGGAGTATATAGGAACGCTGTAATTTCCACTTATTTTCTGTAAAACAAAAACTACTTAAATTTTTCCTATTAATTTTTTTTAAATAGATGAAGATATACCAGGGAAATAACTAATCAAAAGAAAGCTGAGCCTAGCCGGTTTTGCTACGTAGTTAGAGCGTCAGTCGGGGCGTGTGCAGGAGGCAACCCAAACATGTGTCTCCCTCACATAAATGTTTCCCTCCCTCCCTCCCTCCCTCCCTCCCTCCCTCCCTCCCTCCCTCCCTCCCTCCCTCCCTCCCTCCCTCCCTTCCTTCCTTCCTTCCTCTCTCTCTCTCTCTCTCTCTCTCTCTCTCTCTCTCTCTTTCTTTCTTTCTTTCTCTTTCTCTCTCTCTCTCTCTCTCCCCCTTCTCCCTCCTTTCCACTCTCTCTAAATAGCAATGGAAAAATATCTTCGGGTGAGGATTAAAAAAGAAAAAGAAAACTAAAATAGTTATATTAATACCAGATAAAGTATTCTTTTAAAAAATATATATTTTATTGATTTTTTACAGAGAGGAAGGGAGAGGGAGAGAGAGTTAGAAACATCGATGAGAGAGAAACATCAATCAGTTGCCTCCTGCATACCCCCTACTGGGGATGTGCCCGAAACCAAGGTATATGCCCTTGACTGGACTCGAACCCGGGACCCTTGAGTGCGCAGGCCAATGCTCTATCCACAGAGCCAAACCGGCCTGGGCTAAAGTATTCTTTAAAGCAAGGAAAATTATCAGGGACAAAGAGGAATAACACGTAATGATAAAAAGGCCAATTCACCAAGAAGACATAAAAATTCTAAATGTATATATTCATCAAAGAACAAAACTTCCAAATATGTGAAGCAAAAACTGGCAGAATTGGCCCTGGCCGATGTGGCTCAGTTGGTTGGAGTAATGTCCTGAACAATGAAAGGTCTCAGGTTCGATTCCCAGTCAGGGCACATACCTAGATTCTGGGTTTGGTCCCAAGTTGGGGCCCATATGGGAGGCAACAGATCGATGTTTCTTCTTTCTTTCTTTCCTTCCTTCTCTCTCTCTCTCTCTCTCTCTCTCTCCCTCCCTCCCTCCCTCCAACCCTCCCTCCCTCACTCTAAATCAATGAGAATATACTTGGGTGAATATTAAAAAAAAAACCACACAAAATCAACTATTGTAGTTTGGGAGTTCAATACCCTCTCTCACTGACAAAACCACTAGATGAAAAATCAGCAAGGATACAGATGAACTGATGTTTTGGGGAAGCTCTATATAGCAACAACATTTTTTTTTTCCAAGCTCCCATGGAACATTCTCCAAGACAGACCACATCCTGATTCATAACACAAATCTTCACAACTTAAAAAAAAAAAAAAAGGAGTATCACTATACTTAGCAGGAACATTAAGGATTAGGGAAGCCAGGCTGGAGTGGCTCAGTTGGTTAAGGGCCGTCCTGTGCACCAAACGGTTGCCAGTTCAATTCCCAGTCAGGGCACATACCTGGGTTGGGGGTTTGATCCCTGGTTGGGGTACATACCATGAGTAACTCCACACACAGAAACCCAACAACGTAAACAAAATGGGCCAATTCCTTAAAAATCACAAAATATCAGAACTCCTACAACTATTAAAAAAATGTTTAACTTAGGAAAAATATCTTCAGGCCCAAGATGCCTTCACTGACAAATCCCACAAAACATTCAAAGGAGGAAATAACACCAATAATATACAATCTCTTCCAAAAATAAAGCGGAGGGAATACTTCCCATCTCTCATTTTTATACCAGCATTATCCTGAAAACAAAACCAGACAGTAAATAAAAATACTCCAGACCAATTTCCCTCATGAACATAGAAAAAAAAAAAATCCTCAATAGGATATTACCAAGTCAAATGCAACAATATATAAAAAGAATAATACACCATGACCAAGTAGGGTCTATTTCAGGAATGCAAGGATGGTTCAATTTTTTAAAAAAATCAATGTGAATTATTGATTGAAAAAACCCACATAAGCCTATCAACTGATGTGCATTTGACATAACACAACACCAATTCATGAGAAAAATTCTCAACAAAGTATGAATAAAAGGGATCTTCCTCTACTTGATAAAAGGCATCTTTAAAAACAAACAAAACCTAAAGTATGATTACTTCCCCCCCTAAAATGATAAACAAGGCCAGGATGTCCACTCTCACCACTCTTATTCAACACAGTACCATAAGTCTTACCCAGTGTAATAAGACAAGAAAATGGGAAAGTAAGAACTAAAACTGTCCCTATTTGTAGAGGACATGATAATCTACACAGAAATTCCTAAGAAACCTACAAAAAATCTCCTGGAACTAATAAATGTAGCAATGTCACAGAATATAAGGTCAACACAAAAAAATCATTAATGTTTCTATATACCAGTAAAGACTAAATGAAAAACAAACTTAAAAACAACATTTACAATTACTCTGTTGTAGGCCAGTCAGACAGGCATGAGCAGAGCAAGGACCATGTGCTAAATACAGAAGGTCACCAGGGCCAAAAGCCCAGGTTGCCTAGCTGCGGACAATTGTAGGGTGGGACCTTGCCACTAGGGTGACTTTTCCTCTCCTAGCATATCACTGGTCATATGGTTTGGACTCCCTGACCTTTCCTCCCTAGAGATAACATCTACCGTATGCCTCAATTGTATTTCAGCTCCAGGCCCAGATAAGCAACAAAACCAGCCACTGCTGACATTCAGGACGAGCTGCATTGAATAATGACCCTGGTGCCCGCCAATCAATCAGTGGAGACCACAACCCTGAAAGGACACACCTGGAAAACTGTTGAATATGCTATTAAGATCTTCCCCTGGGACCTCCCTAAAATCTCCACCCTTAAAACACTTAGGACAGAGGACCCAGTGTGCTCCCTGCTCTCCCTCCCTCCCAGGAGGAGGCCCCTGCCTTCCCCCTCGCTTCCCTGTCCAGGGCCCAGACACATTGACATTAGCTTCCTCACTCCCAAGCTCCAAAGGCCTTTCCTTTACCTCCATAACTTGTTTCCTAAGCCCATTTCTTCTACGAATTACTTCTCCTACCTCTGGGATTTATCAAATAAATGTTCTCTAGAGTTTGAGTCTTGGCTCTGAATTCTTTCCTAGCCAGAACTCTAGTACTGAAGTTGCTGAACCCAGGTTTGGTCTGACCCCACCTGTCAGACACCTGGTGCTGTTCTCTCTGCCTACAACAACTTCCCCAAAGGATTTATACCTATGTATTTCCTCTAACAAAACATGTTAGGATCTATATGCTGAAAAATGCAAAACACGGATAAAACAGTAATCAAATTAAAACTAAATAAATGAAAAAATTTACTGTGTTCATGTTTTGGATTCATGACCAGGATGAAGGCCACCATTATAAAGAATGATAATTACAATGTTTTAATCATAAAAAAAAAAAGCTATTCTTATAGCCTGCAAATAAAATGGAATGAAGAGAACCTGATTTTAGCTTTGTTTTGTGAGAACACTAACTTGGGGGACAAAGACTCCTCACAGCTTTGGTTTTATTTCTCTTACCTTAATTATTTGAGCTGCATCATCCATCCCCACTCACTGGAATTCCATAAATACTTTTTTTTTTAGTTTTGCCACCTGCAACTAAATGGAAAAAAAAAACACCTTTAGAAAGGTAAAACAGCTCTATGGATTGTTCCTAGGGAGTACACTCTAAGGAGATGTTTTATAGATCTGTGTTTAACATTCTAGTAGCCATAGAACAAAGCTCCATCTTAAATAGTTTAGATCATGAGAACTCAATGAGAAATTAGGTCTTTCCAGTGGAGGCAAAATGGAGCATTCCTCTCTTCTCCCAAAACCTGGACTAATCCACTGCAAGGGGACATTTGGCAATGCCTAAAGCTAGTTTTAATTGTCTTACAAATCACAGGATAGTCCTTGCATAACAAAGTATTGGTCAAAGACCCACCTTCTGGTCCAACTGCTGTAACTCATTAGCTAAGTGACCCAAGCCAAACCTATTAACCTCTTTAAGCCTCAGTTTTTTTTCTCTAGGAAAAAGAGTAAAGCCTGAATTAAGTTCTCTTCTTTTCTAATTCTTATGGTACCAAAATAATCAAATTTATATGGAAATAATGCCTAATCTTTAAGCATACACAATGGGCCAGACATTATACTGTTTTACGTGCTCTACCTCATTTAACCCTCAAAATAGCCCTATAAGGCTCATTATCCAAATAAGTAACCTGATATAAAGAGACTCTTAGGGTCACAAAGTAGTAAACAGCAGATCTGAGATCTGAACCTGGCCAATCTGATTCTAGAGCCTCATTCTTATCATCTTCCCCATCCTGCTGGGCCTTGGGGAGTAATGACTGTGGTTCTGAATCCCCTTGGACAGAGGATTAAGAATCACATCCCTAATTTCACCACCCACTAAATACCATAGGAAACTTTAGGTTCAAAACATCGAGGAGACACCATTTTTCAGCTACAAACTAGCCAAGATTAGGAAAACAAAATCCAAAGCTGTTGGGGACCTGATGCCATAGGTTGCTCATACTTTGTTTGCACGGATACTGTAAAAGACAATCCCTTTCAACAGAGGGCCTTCCGAATGTTCACACACTTCTTTAAAATAATCCTAAATACAATAAAAGAAAACTTCAGACAAAGACATTCAGTGACTGCCCAATGACTAGGCAATGAACTGGTCCAAGGCCCTAGCGTTTCTATCCAGTGAGATACTCCACTATTGGGCAATCTGGGCTGACAGAGACTGTCAGGTGTGCACTGCAGTCTGGTGGCTTCCCCTACCTGATCCTACCCTTTTCCTGTTTCCTCATAGTCATTACTCCCCAATGTCAACAAAAGGAAATTAAAACTGATAGGAAAATTTTATAAGAGTTTATTTGAACAAAATCTGAGGACACGCCCAGGAACAAGATCTCAACAAATTGAGAAAATGCTCCAGAGAATGGCAGTTTGGCAGTTCTTTTTAAACATTTAGAATCAAAAGAGAAAACGTAAGAAAGGTTACATGAAATCCACTGGTGGCAGATTAAGGAGATGGAAAAAAAACAAAAAGGAAAAAGCAAGGAAATATCTAGGATTGAATAAAAAGTAAAATGGAGAGATAGTTACTTCTTTTACAGTGGTGGGGACAGAATAGTTAACATTTAACATTTACAGTAAATAGAGATGGTATGTGGACAATAAGATAACTATGAGGAGTTTCATGGTCATATGCTTGGTGCTCTGAGGAGCCTGGAAAATTATTCTGATACTAATGCCCTCGTGCAGGGATTCATGAACATTGAAAGGAAATTAATTAGAAGTTGGCTGGCAGGAGTGGGCTAGATGTGCTGTCCCTCCCCGGCCAGCCGCACCTGGGGTGGCGCTGCGGCTCGAAGGGAGTCTGCGGGGTGAGCAGGGTCCCTCGGCAGGTGGGGTCCCTCAGCCTGGCCTGCGGGGATCAGGCCGAAACCGGCTCTCCGACATCCCCCAAGGGGTTCCGGATTGTGAGAAGGCGGTTCTTGGGTGACATGCCCCAGAATCGGGCTCCCTCCTCTCTGGTTCCAGGGTGCATCACCCGAGAACCACTGCTGCCAAGTCACCACAGCATGACAGCTCCTGCGTTAAGCGTCTCCCCCTGGTGGTCAATGCATGTCATAGCTACCGGCCGGAGCGTCTGCCCCCTGGTGGTCACTGCACATCATAGCTACTGGTCAGATGGTTGCTTAACCTTTTATATATCTAGATTTCATACTCTGATATTTCACAGGGCTCACTTAAGGTAAAGACTGACTTTTGCTGAGAAAGTTATAGGCCTGGTGCGTGACTAACCACCTTGACCTGCCCAGTTAGCAATCTATGATCAGACCATCCTGTGTGGTCACTTTCAGTCACTGAGCTTGTAAAGCCTGTCATGTGGGTACTCTAAGCTTGCCGGTTCTATAGCCAAGTACTAAGAACTAAAAGACCAGGCAGTGGGCTTTACAGACATTTCCTAAGATCAGCTTCCTCATTTGTTAATCAAAAATTGAACTAATTTAAAGACTTTTAGAGGAGACTATGGAGGCTGCTCAGTTCACCCTCCTATTCTCACAGATGAGACCAATGCCCACACAGGATGACAGTAACTGGATGAGCAAAGAAGAATCATTGGCCTTGTTTATCAATACCTAGATCTGCTTCTCTTTCCAGCTGTACTGGTAATGCATCTAAATGTAGACAGCACATTAAACACACAATTCCAAAAAGGCGAAGATTGGTGGCAAGACTCAAACCCAGATATATCTTATTCTGAAATCTGTGCTCTTACCCCCTGGATGATGTATGTCAATAGCCACATGAGGAAAAGGACTCCCCTCTAAGAGCTAAATGGAAAGTTTTAAAAACCTGATTGAAATTTATCATAATTGTCCAATAATTACAAACTCATAAAGTATGGTGCAATGAGACTTTCTATCACTGTCTGACTCTTTGAGTAAAATAAACTGGAAAGGCCAATTCCTTGATATAAAGGCCAGCTCCTAAAACGCCTATGTCAAAGATGGGAAACAAAACCTTGTGGCAGCCCTGGCCATGAGGCTATGCACCAAAAGGTCACCGGTTCAATTCTTGGTCAGGATGTGTGCAGGAGACAGCCAATGGATGTCGATGTATCTATCTCTCTCTCTCTCTCTCTCTCTCTCTCTCTCTCTCTCTCTCTCTCACCCTCTCCCCATCTAAAATTAACGAAAACATTAAAAAAACAAAACACACAATCTTGTGACAAATTAAAGCAACACTGCCGTGGTTTCATTTCCTACTGTTAATAGAGCCACTGCCAGGAAGTTCCCTGTTTACTATAGCAACAACTGGTCTTGCTAACTCACCAAGTTTCTGCCCTTTTGCTTCCTCAGGAAGCAGACAGGAAAATCAGGCTCCTGATCACGTTTTAAAAGAGGAGCTGCCATTTAAAAATAGAAATTAATAAATGCATATGTAAAAAGTAATTTTATACTTTGGCTGACATCCTGTATTTCTGTATATTAAACTCAATCTTGAAAGCACACAGTCTTATCTTTTTTATCTTGCAATACAACAATCTAGAAAATCTACTAAAACTCTCTAGAAATGCTGGATAAATGCCCTTTGAAAAGCTTAGCTAAGTTCTCAAGGAGAGAAAACTGCCAGTAGCATGAAACAAGATGTGAGCCAAAAGCCAGAGATTGAAGTATGTGCTGATCTTTGTATTGGCCCCAGAAGCATTTGTTAAGACATTTCAGTAACGGACGGAAGTGGAGAAACAGAGACAGAAAGCAAGAGAAAAGTAGAAAAGGCACTTCAGAAAGGTGGAGAGTTGGATCTAAGATTTCTTGCTAAGTTGTGACCCTCAAAGGCCTATGCTTTCAATGACAATAAACAAGGAAAAATTCACGTGCATGAACAAGACCAGAAAGCTTGTCTGACTCAGTTTAAGGTATTGGTAAGGTAAGGAAAAGGTTCCCCTTGAGAATTTGAAACCATAGACATAGACCTCATATAGGTTTAAGGTCTAAATTTACTAATTCTTATAACTAGAGGTCTGGTACATGGATTTGTGCACTGGTGGGGTCCCTCAATGTGGCCTGCGGTGATCGGCCAAAACCAGCAATGCAACACTGCCTGCTGCTCCTGCCTGCCGCTCCCACTCATCCCGGGCCCAATGCGCCTGCTGCCGGCTTGTGCCCAGTCAGTCCCAATTGGGAAAGGCTCATGCCACCACAGCGATGCTCGCCAGGCACGATCCCTGCATCTGGCGCCTGTGGGTCAGCTGAGCTGTGCTCCCACTGTGGGAGTGCATGGACCACGAGGGGGCAGCCCCTGTGTTGAGCGTCTGCCCCTGGTGGTCAGTGCACATCATAGCGACTGGTTGACCGGTCGTTCGGTGGTTCAGTCGCTTAGGCTTTTACATATATAGATTCAGGACCGTGCGCCGCCGCCCCCCCCCCCCCCATGGGAAATTAACAAAACTGGCCCATGCCAGTGAGCCAGTAATGCCCCAAGACATCTCTAGTAGAAATAAAATGAAACCACTGTATAAAGGCAATACCTCAACATAAAATGGACAGGATTCAGAAAACATAACAGTCTTATAAAGACAATAAAGTAAGTACGTTTAACAATATTAAAGATGAAAGCATCAAAACCAAAAGGAAGGTGCCCAGCTAGAATGGCTCAGTAGATTGAGCATTGTCCTGTGCACTGTAAGGTTGCCGGTTTGATTCCGGGTCGGGGCACATGCTTGGCTTGCGGGTTCGATCCCCAGTTAGGGTGCATACAGAGGGTAGCCAATCAATGTTTCTCTCTCTTTCTCTCTCTTACTCTCTCTAAGCATGTCCCTTGGTGAGGATTTAAAAAAACAAAAAAAAATAAGGAAGACATAAAACACTTTTTAAAAAATAAAGCAGAACAACTAAATGGAACTTCCAGAGTAAAATACAGTCACTGAAATCTAAAATTCTATAGATGGGTTAACCACTGGAGAAGACTCAGCTGAAGAGAGATTTAATAAACTGAAAAATATATCAGAAGAATTTTTCTAAAATACTGCACAGAAAAATAAACATTCTCTGGTCTAGAAAAATAACTGCAGCACTAAAAGATATAAAGCTAATTATAAAATTTACATAGAAATGCAAAAAACTTAGAATAGCCAAAACAATTTTGATAAAGAAAAAAAAAGTTGGAAGACTACTTGATAGTGAACAAGACAATGTTCTATGGGTATAAGAACAGACATATACACCAAGAGAATAAACTGGAGAGTCCAGACATAGAACCACACACAGATAATCAATGGATTTTGTACAAAAATGCCAAGGCAATTTAATGGGAACACAACAGTCTTTCCCACAAATAGTGCTAATATACTGAATATGCATATGGAAAAAAAAATGAACTTTTGACTCTGAGCCTCATGCCATACACAAATATTAACTTGAAATGATATCAGACCTAGACCTAAATGTATGCCCTGGCCGTTGTGCTCAGTGGTTAGTGTTGGCCTGCGCACTGAAGGGTTTTGGGCTCGATTTCCAGTCAACGGCACGTGTCTAAGTTGCAGGTTCACTTCCACCCCAGTTGGGATGTGGGTGGAAGATAATCAATTATGTGTCTCTCTCATATCAATGCTTCTCTCTCTGATCCTCCCTTCCTCCCTTCCCCTCTCTCTAAAAATCAATGGAGCCTTAGCATGTGTAGCTCATTTGGTTGGGCATTGTCCCAGGCACTGAAAGGTTGCCAGTTCAATTCCCAGTCAGGGCACATGCCTGGGTTGCCGGCTGGATCCCCAGTGTGCAGGAGACAGCCAATTGATGTTTCACTCTCACAGCAATGCCTCTCTCTCTCTCTCTCTCTCTCTCTCTCTCTCTCTCTCTCTCCCCCTTTCTCTCTAAAAATCAATTAAAAATATATATACATTTTTTAAATCAATGGAAAAAATATCCTCAGATGAGGATTTACAATAACAAAATTTATTGATGCTATATAGAATATTAATAAAGGGGAAAACATACGATCCTCTCAATGTAGAAAAAGCATTTAACAAAATCAAACACCTTTTTGTGACAAAAACACTCAACAATGCTCATAGTGGTCAACAATGCTATCCACTATGCCTTTTTACTGTTCATCATCTCGCAAATCACAAATTTACCCACCTTTTCCTCTTTCTACAGATTCGCCATGCATGATAGATGTCACTTTCTGGAGTGACCATGTACAGATTGGCAAATTTCCTCTTTCTTTTTCTGGATGTTTTATATTGTTGATGCATTAACAATGAACTCATGGCCAACAGCACTGTAACTTATGAATGTACAAAGTTTACTTAACACGTTTTTTCCATAAAGCATACATCACAGCCCTCCTGAGCTAAAGAATACTAGACAGCACATCAGTCCTACGCTTGGTGGCCATTTTTAACAATGAAATCACCAGTAAAAAGCACACCAAAAAACATGGCACCACACAGACTTCAAAAAGAACCTTGTTGCCCTAACCGGTTTGGCTCAGTGGATAGAGCATCGGCCTGTGGACTCAAGGGTCCCAGGTTCGATTCCAGTCAAGGGCATGTACCTTGGTTGCAGGCACATGCCCAGTAGGGGGTGTGCAGGAGGCAGCTGATTGATGTTTCTCTCTCATCGATGTTTCTAACTCTCTATCCCTCTCCCTTCCTCTCTGTAAAAAATCAATAAAATATATTTTAAAAAAAAAGAACCTTGTTTACAATATGAGAAATGACACAAAAAGGCATTGTATGACCTAGGCTAGGAATGTATGTGTTGAACCACACAAAATTGTCACCCCTCTGCACATGTATGTGAATGACCATGAAAACAAGTAGATTTGGGGGTTACAAATAAATTTCAGCAAGTAGGTGAATCTGCAAATAATGATGGTCCACTGTACTTTCTTAGTTTCTGAATAATTCAGCCTAAAAACCATTAGGTGATGCTGAGCAAGGCTGGCATCCATATAGTCTCATAAGGAAAGAGAGACTGGGTATATTGGAGGGGCTTGATCAATTAAGTAAATATATTAAGAATAATAAGAGCTAAGTTTCTCTGTCACATAAGAGTTACATATATGAAAGGAAGAAAAATAAAATGAACTCTTGAGATATTAGACAGGAATCAGAGGTACCAGTGTAAACTCACAGCATTTTAAAGAGAGAAATAGTATATATATGGCTACATTTGCATATATATATATATATATATATTTGTGTGTGTACATAAAGTCGTATATTCCCTCGCACTGAGAGTGCCTAAGAGCAGTGATGCCCCAGTAGATCATACCTAGCATCCAGACCTGGTTTCTAAATACATGCTCCAATAAAAGGAACCAGGGCTCGGTAGTGAAATGACTGATTTCAGGGTTAGGGCAGGAAAACAGGACGAGACTGAAACATCTTGTTGTACCAGAAAGTAAGGAAGGGATGTGATCAAAGAATGATAGGACATGCCAAAAGGATACAGGAGCCAGCTTACTGGCTAAATCTAGGACAAATTTAGTATCAAACAACAGATTATATTAATAGATAATAATTACTCACTGAATAAAATGGGAATCCATATGTCCACATTAATATAATAAAATAAATTAGGAGAAAAGAAAGCTTTTCTTTACAATGGTATGTTAACTGTTAATGTGGAAGAAATGATAAAATTAGAAAAATCATCATTTGGCAACCATCATAGTAGTAATCCAGCCAAGAAATATCAATGATACTAAAACTAGTGAGCCAAAGTTTGACAAATGATATTTACATGGTTGCAATGTGCCTCTTTCTCACAAAATAACTTATTGACTACAAATGGAAAAATAGATAAATTTATAATAGAGAGAACTGGCAGGCACCATCTTAATCAAGTGTTCACGGTTAACACACAGAAATAGGATACATAGAAACTGTGTACCTCTGACAGGATAGAATAAAAATACAGCACAATTTATGTGGTATTCCTGATAAAATGCATATTCTGAATCCAATCATGAAGAAACATCAGGCCCAAATTGAGGAATAGTCCTCAAAATAATTAGTCAATATTCTTCAAAATATTTAGTCTATTTATGATCAACTCAAAGACAGACACGATAACTAAATGCAATGTGTGATTCTGAATTGGATCCTTTTGTTATGGAGGATATAATTGGGACAACTGGTTAAACTTGAATAGGATTTGAGGATTAGCTGGTACTACTGTATCACTGTAAGTCCCTGATTTTAATGGGTGTATTGTGGTTACACAGGAGAATGTCCTTGTTTGTAGGACATACACACTAAAGTATTCAGGGTTGATAGGCATCAAGTGAGCAACTTACTCTCAAATGGTTCAGGGAAGGGAAAAGCTTTTTGTACTATTATTGCAACTTATCTATAAATTTAAAATTATTTCAAAATAAAGGACATTTGCAAATACAAAAACAACAATAAGCACACAAATGCCCAATTCTTCCTTAGTAAAACTTCTGGATAAAAAATACCCCAATACCCCTAGTTACTTGTACTAGATTTTATAATAATGTATCAAAGTTTCACACACATAGAAATGTCTGTGATATTGAAAATGGTCTACATATGTACTGCCCAATACAATAGCACATGTGGATGATGACTATCATATTGGATAGTGCAGGTCTAGAAAATAGCTGTAAAAGCCATAAAAGATTAAAGAGTGTTTTCATAAAAAATGTTTTAATACTAATTAGTTTTTAAAACACCCCGGCTGGTGTAGCTCAGTGGCTGAGAAATGACCCATGAACCAAGAAGTCGCTGGTTCAATTCCCAGTCAGGCACATGCCAGAGTTGCGGGCTCCATCCCCAGTAGGGGGCGTGCAGGAGGCAGCCAATCGATGATGTTTCTCTCATCAATGTTTCTATCTCTCTATCCCTCTCCTTTCCTCTCTAAAATAAAAGTCAATTTAAAAAAAACGACACATTTAAAACAAGTTACGTTGCTTTACTTTTTCTATACTTATTGAAATACTAATGGCACCATATATTTTTCAAAACTCTTGTCTTCTAATTTCTTAAATCTGAATATCTATTAGAAGCAACCATCTATTTATCTTTAATTTGAGAGTTTTGTTTCACTTTAAACTGACTTCCCTTTTGGAATGCCCATGTCGTCTCTACTTTTTGAAGTATGCTTTCCTAAGATCTAGGGATATGTACATGTCTATCCAATATCCCCACTTCTGGTTCTCACAAACTTAGATCACAAAGTCACTTTTTCCCAAACTTCTTATAATTTACATTTTACTTTACTCAGTCATAGCTGCTACACTGTGTATAACTGGTATTACAGGTTTATTTCCTGCCATTCTCAAGATAAGATTCCTTCTGATCAGATCAGTTTATTTCAGGACGAGTGTATTATTTCTTGTCCACATGAAACATACTTAATTATCACTTATCACTTACCCAATCATTCCAATATTTTAAATCAAGATCTAAAAGCTAAAGTCTAGTTTAATGACATCACCTACATAGACTATAGGAAAAACAGCATGTTTCATGATTATCAAATTCTACAACTCCTGATTTGAAAATAAATGCAAAGTAGAATTCTCATTACTTGTGATTCACCTTGGTAACCTAATGCCTTGAGCGAATGCAATAGCAGTCACTCACCTACCAGGTTCTGTTTTTTGTTCGTGACTGACTTAATTCAGAACTAGAAAAAAAAAATACACTCATGAAGTTAACACCTATGCCAAACATCTTTAGAAATATTTAACAAATCTAGGAATATCTAGAATCCTACCAAAGATAGAACTGTTTTAAACAAGAGTTGATTTAGAAAAATCCCTCCAGACTGGTTGGTGTGACTCTGATTGAGCATGGACCCATGTACCAAGAAGGTTAAGGTTTGATTACCAGTCAGAGCACATGCCCAGGTTGTAGGCTCCATCCCCAGTAGGGGGCGTGCAGGAGTCAGCCAATGGATGATTCTCTATTATGACTGATGTTTCTATCTTCCTCCCTCTCCCTTCCTCTCTGAAATCAGTAAAAACATATTAAATAATTTTTTTAAAGAAAGAAAAATCCCTCCATCCCCTTACTTCTATTGATAGTTACTTAAAACAACAAAAATAAAATTAAAAAGCTATTTTGCCCTGGCTGATTTGGCTCAGTAAATAGAGCATTGGGCCTTGGACTAAAGGGCTCTAGGTTCCATTCCGGTCAAGGACACATACCTCGGTTGCAGGCTCAATCCTTGGCCCCAATCGGGATGCTTGTGGGAGGCAACCAATCGATGTGTCTCTCTCACATTGATGTTTCTCTCTCTCTGTCTCTCCCCCTCCTTTCCACTCTCTCTCTAAAAAATCAATGGGGGAGGAGAGATAAACGGAAAAACTTATATGCATAGCCCATGGACAGGGGCAATAGGGTGGTGAAGACCTGAGGGGATGGATAGGGGCTGGGCAGAGGGGACTAAAGGGAGAGCTCTGTAATACTGTCAACAATTTATATATATCTCTCTAATAAAATGGTAATATGCAAATTAACCATCACTCCGCTACACAAGCCACGCCCACCAGCCAATCAGGGTGAGTATGCAAATTAACCCCAATCCAAGATGGCTACAGCCACAGAGAGCAAGGTTTCCCAGGTAACAGAGCAAGCCAAGCTTTCCATAGCCATTGCAGGCCTAAGCCTCCACTCAAGCTACAAAGTTTCAATTATAGAAGGTAAACAAATTCAAACAAATGGCGGCAGAATGGAGCTTGAGAGAGCAGGCCAGGGTTGCCGGCGGCAACAGGGGAAGCAAAGCTTTCCGCACACCCTGGCGGGGCTCACCCATTCAAGGCTACAAAGTTTCAATTGTAGAAGGTGAATTAACTGCCACAGAAATGGCTGCCGCCCCAGAAATGGCTGCCGCCCCAGGCTACAAAGTTTCAATTGTAGAAGGAAAATAAATTCCAGATACCAGGGCCTCCCCTTGGGTTGCCAGGGGGCGTGGCCGGCCTGCAAACCACCACAGGCCCCTCGCTCAGGCCGCCCTACACCCCAAGGGAACCCCCACCCTTATCTGTGACACCCTTCAGGGCAAACCAGCTGGCCCCCACCTGTGCACCAGGCCTCTATCCTATCTAATAAAAGAGTAATATACAGATTGATCATCACTGCAACACACAATATAGCTGCCCCCATGTGGTCAAAGATCCTGCCCCCATGTGGACACAAGATGGCCACCACAAGATGGCCAGCAGGAGAGGGCAGTTGGGAGGCACCCGGCCTGCAAGGGAGGGCAGTTGTGAGGGACCAGGCCTGCAAGGGAGGGCAGTTGAGAGGGACCAGGCTTGCAAGGGAGGGCAGTTGGAGGTGATCAACCCTGCAGGAGAGGGCAGTTAGGGGTGACCAGGCTGGCAGAGGAGGGAAGTTGGGGGCAAACAGGCTGGCAGGGGAGCAGTTAAGCATCAACCAGGCTGGCAGCGGAGTGGTTAGGGGGTGATCAGGCTGGCAGGCAGAAGCGGTTAGGGGCAATCAGGAAGGCAGGCAGGCAAGCAGTTGGGAGCCAGCAGTCCTGGATTGTGAGAGGGATGTCCGACTGCCCGTTTAGGCCTGATCCCGGGCAGTCGGACATCCCTCCAGGAGTCCCAGATTTGAGAGGGTACAGGCTGGGCTGAGGGACAACCCCCCGCTGTGCACGAATTTCGTGCACCGGGCTTCTAGTTTTTAAATAACAATAAATTAAAAATCAATGGAAAATATTAACAACAAAAAGCTATTTCAAATTTCTAACAACATTAACATTTATAAGATGCTTAATGGAACCAACGAAGTTCTATCTCAATTGAGAAATCACATCCTAAACTTTCAAGTTAACATGGCATCAATGCAAGTAATGCCTATTAGGTTGTCCTTGTGAAACACCCAAGAAGATACAAAAGGAAGGACTAGGGTGAGGGAATCTGATGGAGCCTATACTTTGTATGCTCTGTCTCTGAACAAAACATGTATAGATAGAAAAGGCAGGATGCAAAACACAAGACAAATGATTTCAAATAGATTTCCCTGCCCTAACCAGTTTGGCTCAGTGGATAGAGCGTCAGCCTGTGGACTGAAGGGTCCCAGGTTCCATTCCAGTCAAGGGCATGTACCTTGGTTGCCGGCTCGATCCCCAGTAGGGGTTGTGCAGGAGGCAGCTGATCGATGTTTCTCTCTCATCGATATTTCCGACTCTCTATCCCACTCCCTTCCTCTGTAAAAATCAATAAAATATATTTTTTTAAATAGATTTCCCTAACTCTTTTTTAGAAAATAGATATTTTATTGATTTTTTACAGAGAGGAAGGGAGAGGGATAGAGAGTTAGAAACATCGATGAGAGAGAAACATCGATCAGCTGCCTCCTGCACACCCCCCACTGGGAACGTGCCCGCAACCAAGATACATGCCCTAGACCGGAATCGAACCTGGGACCCTTCAGTCCGCAGGCTGACGCTCTATCCACTGAGCCAAACCGGTCAGGACTTTCCCTAACTCTTGATGAGCTGACAGATATTACCAATACTGTTTAGTTGTTGTTTACTCAAGGAGTCAATGCCAAGTTTAAAGTGAACAAAATACTAATTCAGTACAACCTAAAGTGGAATCTGCTAAGATGTGTTATAACTGATGGTGATAAAAATACATGTGGAGTAGAAAAGGGCTTATATTTTTCATAGCACATACCCTGGAAAATATCTGAATTTATCATGTGCTACTCAATCAACAATGTTGATGGTGAACTTGATTTACTGTCATGGACTTAACAATTGTCATAAATAAAAGCTGAATAAACTGACTTGCCTGACCACACTGCAGTTTGATGGCTTAGCAGTAAAGTTTTATTGTGATTTTTTTTAAGACCAGGACTGAGACTGAAAATTTTCAAAAACAAGACCTCTTTCAGCCACTATAGAGTGGGGCAAAAGTAAATTTATAGTTGTTCATATGGAGAATAATACAATAATTAATAAATAATAATAGAATAAACTCTGTGTTTGCATACTCACAACTATAAACCTACTTTTGCCTCACCCTGTAAATCCACTGTTTTGTTTGGGAATGTAGATCTCACTTCTTGTTTGAACTTTTGACAGCACAGGAAGTGTATAAAGCACCTTAACATGGCTCATGATTCACGTATTAGTTTTTGTCTAACTGGTGTAACTGCAGTTTCAGATTGCTCAAATAATCACCAGATTACAGTCTACTTGACCAAATTACTGAATTAACCACACTCTTCATTCCTTCTCTAGAATGTACTAAGTCAGTGGTCGGCAAACCACGGCTCGCAAGCCACATGCGGCTCTTTGGCCCCTTGAGTGTGGCTCTTCCACAAAATACCATGGCCTGGGCGAGTCTATTTTGAAGAAGTGGCGTTAGAAGAAGTTTAAGTTTAAAAATTATGGCTCTCAAAAGAAATTTCAATCGTTGTACTATTGATATTTGGCTCTGCTGACTAATGAGTTTGCCGACCACTGTACTAAGTGATTCTTAAAAATAAAAATAAACTCATGGTTAGTTGACTACTCTCTAGTATATCTTGCCTACTGCAATCATAGTTGAATTTTACCTATACTTTGAGGTGTCAGTTTGTTCCAAACCTGTTTATGCCAGTTATATTCATCACTGTACTTTTGGAACCCAATTAAATATTATATAAACTAATGAAATGTGAGTATGAAACAGTTGTTTTTAATAAAGCTAAGTTGAAATTTTTTAAAGAATTGGATAAACACAAGATCCTCCCCCTCACCCAATTACTGTCTTTTTAGTTGTGAGCATGAACACTTTGAAAGATGGGGGGAGCCCTAGCTGGTCTGGCTCAGTGGATAGAGTGTCGGCCTGTGGACCAAAGGGTCCTGGTTTCGATTCTGATCAAGAGCATGTACCTTGGTTGCAGGCTCCTCTCCTGCCCGGGCCCTGGTCAGGGCTCATGCAGGAGGCAACCAATGGATGTGCTTCTATCACATCAATGTTTATCTCTGTCTTTCCCTCTCTCTTCCACTCTCCCTAAAAATCAATGGGAAAATATCCTCGGGTGGGGATTAACAAAAAAAAGAAAAAGAAAAAAGAAAGGAAGATGAGCAGGAAATCATACTAAAGGTCTGGATGCTCAATTGTCTTATAGTTGTCTAAGTTCTTGCTCCATTTTAAAGAAATTCAAATTTGAAATCACAGATATGTATTATAGATGTGATATATACAAGAATGAACATGTGAAACATTATTTAGCAGATCCATACTCAAAGACAAGGTCTTGGCTTTCTACTAAAATATTGACTGATGAATGTACATGTAAGTAAAAAAATCAAATATTTAAGTTAGATATATATTTTTTGATGACCTGATTTACTGTATTTATTTTCATATAAGCAGCCCAGGTCCTATTTGTGTTGGGTAAGTTTTTTACCAATCCCTGGAGGAAATAAAGGAGATTCTTTGATATCCTTACTAGAGGCCCAGTGCACAAAATTCCTGCACTGGGAGGGGGGAGGGTGTCCCCCAGCCTGGCCTGTGCCCTCTCACAATGCAGGAGCCCAGCTATCGATTGCCCCAAATAGGTAGGCCCCGCCCACCTATCTGGGGCTCCTCGATGGATTGCCCCAAAGAGGTAGGCTGGAGAGGGGGTCCCATCTCCGTGGTGCGCAGAGCCACGGGACCCCCAGGCCTCACTGCGCAGAGCCACCGGGCCCCGCTCTGCGGTGCACCAAGCCCTGGGATCCCCAGGCCTCGCCGTGCAGAGCCGCTGGGACCTGCCTCTGTGCCGTGCACATAGCGTCTGCTGTGCACGCAGCCTCCTGGTGATGGACTGACGGCGTGAGGGTGTGACGACCACATAGGCTTTTATTAGGATAGATGTTAAGGGAAAGCCGTTCTCCAAAAGAGGGGTCATCAAACATTTTCTGTAAAGGGCCAGAGAGTATACATTTTAGGCTTTGCAGGTCAAAAAGCGAAATTGAGGCTATTCCTAGGTACTTTATAAAGACAGAAAACACATATTCTTATTGATGAAATTCAAATAATTAATAGTTTGTTAATACTAGATCAGTGATGGGCAACCTTTTGAGCTTGGTGTGTCAAACTTCGCCAAAAAACTGAGCATAACTCAGGTAGTGTGTCACTTTGAGGAAAAAATTAACTCCAAGACTCTAGTCGCAAATGTTTCATCCTCAGGAGCAGCAAATGTTTCATCCTCGGCATGCGGCCGCGTGTCATCAGAAATGGCTACGCGTGTCAGTGCTGACATGCGTGTCATAGGTTTGCCATCACTGTACTAGATTAATAATGAATGAATTGCTACTAAGTATAACTTTTGGTAATATAGGTATATTAATGAGAAAAATTAAATTCTTTTTTAGGGTGATACATTTTGTTTAGTTGGAGTTCAGAGTTAGTGTGTCCTATCAAAATTGGTTTAAAATGCTTATCTATTAATGCTGATCCATAACGAGATTTTATGTATTTCATCTTTGGAAACTTCTTCACACAGATGTATAGCCAAATATTAATATCAGCCCACAAGCATATGATTTGAGCATATTAATAACATGGGAAACACATAAAATTGTATTCCATTTTTCTTTTAATATTTACCTTTTAACATATCATTACATTGCAGGTTAATTAGTTTCAAATGAAGGTTAGGTGGAAGCTCCATAATTGTGCTGTTAGATTTTAAAATATAGAAATTTTCTTTGCACTTTCATTGAAGTCCTAAAAGTGCTTCTAGAACTGTAGTTTGAGCTACGAATATAGTATTTTGGTTTCAATCTTTAAAGACAATAACAAAAGCTGTACCAACAAGAACTGCATAAATATCTAATTAGTAACAATATTTAGTACCTCCTCAATATCCTTACTGTAAACTGCATGCTACCATCTAAATTCTCTATACACATCCTGTACAACCAAGAAGTGTCCTTTGTTTTAGGTGCTGAAAATTGTGAAATTTTAAAATGTAAGGTTTTTCCAAGTTTAGGAGCAGATTGAATATGCTTATGAAAATACCTATACTTCATAAGTTACAGATCCACTCATCTCAACTACATTTATAAGGTAAGAACTTCCTATGAAGTACAAATGACCTTTAAAGAAACATATTAAGTACAGCCTCCCAGGTTTTCTTAAACCAGGACCCTCCTTCCCTGGAACTATAAATATACTTCCTGTCATCAATAGCAATGGCTGGAGCAACCCCTCTGTTCAAAAGAACTAAAAATACATTATTGTACATATCCTTTCTTCTGCTACCCACCCACCATTCCAAAAGGAACTCACAGAGGGAAATGCAGAGTTGTTTAAAGTTCAGCTGAGAGCAGTGCAGAGACTGTAATTTTTTTTAAGGCTACCTTCAATTGAATGATATCTAAGTAGGTAATAAACAGCTATTACAAAGTCAGAGTAAATTTTAAATTTTGAGAAAAGCTATTCCCGGTTACAAGTTATATTTTGCATTTCCTCAACTGATATTTGGGGATCTGTGTCCTTTAAACCATTAAATTAGAAATTCTTGCATATTAGAACCAAACAAAGAACTGAACTGTATATAAAAATAGTGCATAGAACTAGATAGAAGTGCTCAGCCAACACTTTATGGGGCTGGAAGCAATGGGATGGCCTTCATGGTCTGAAGATATTCCCTAGAGGGGGTGGAGCAAAAAGGATAGAAAGCCAGATTCTCAATGTCAGAGAAAGAGGTCAAATTCAGAAAGGTGAAAGAATAGAAGAAAAAACCCTGTGGTGTTGGAATGGAGTTAGAGGTATCAGACTGAAATTATGGCTTCCAATATTTATAAGCAGATATGGATGTTTATATATGTTTATATACATATATATGAAAATATTACAACCTTTATAACCACAAACCCCAACATCTGTGTTTTACTTCCTGCCCAACAGTGGATGTTCCCACCACTACTGTAATAAAGGCTCTCACTGCTTTCCCCTCATTTCTTCTGCCTCCTGACTGACGCTGGTGCTTTCCCCAGGTAGCCCTGCAAAGCATGGTGTCTCTTCTGTTTCTGGGAAACTATCCTAGTATATAAAAAACCTGGGTTCGTCACATCCACAATGACCGGAGGCTCGACCAACCGGAAGTCAGTCCTGCAGTCAGCGCTGGGTTGCCATGGCGACCCAGCACTGACTGCTACAGCTGCGGGCACGGTGACCCAGCACTGACTGTTGAGGGGGCTGCAAATCTGGCCTGGAGAGAAGCCTGAAGAGAGAAGCAGGGTCTGATCCGAAGCCTCTGTGGCAACTGTTGATCAGCACTTGCCTCTTTCTTTCCAGGACTGGCCAGCAGCCACACCCTCATTTATCTCCAGGCCTTGACCGGGGGTTGCTGATCAGCCCGCCTTTCTGATCAGGCCTCGTTGATAGACCCAGAGACACTGACTGGCATAGAAACCAACCAATCAGAATCAAATCTGGGTCAACTATGAGGAGCTCATGGCTGCCAGGAGGTGGAGCTTTTGACGCTGACTGGCATAGAAATCGACCAATCAGAACCAAATTGGCCGGCAGAGGAGGGCATTTGGGGGCGAGATCAGGCCTGAAGGGGAGAGCAGTTGGGGGTGAGATCAGGCCAGCAGGGGAGGGCAGTTAGAGGTGATCAGGCAGGCAGAGGCAGTTAGGGCAATCAGGCCAGCAGGGAAGGGCAGTTGGGGGCAAGATCAGGCCAGCAGAGGAGGGAAGTTGGGGGCAAGATCAGGCCAGCAGAGGAGGGAAGTTGGGGGCAACCAGGCTGGTAGAGGAGGGCAGTTGGGGAGGACCAGGCCTGCAGAGGAGGGCAGTTGGTGGGGGACCCAAACAGACCCACAGCCAGACAAAGAGAAAATCTTAAAGGCAGCCAGAGAAAAGAAAACTGCTACCTACAAAGGAGTTCCCAAAAGGCTGACACTTGACTTCTCATCAGAAACTACAGGCCAGAAGGGAATGGCATGAAGTACTCAAGGATCTGAGACCAAGCTTACTATATCCAGCAAGGCTATCATTCAAAATAGACGGTCAAATAAAGAGCTTCCCAGACCAAAAAAAAAAGGCTAAAGGAGTTCATTACCACCAAGGCAGCATTACAAGAAATGCTAAAGGAATTGCTGTAAGGAATTGCTGAGGAGAAACAGAGAGAAACCTAGCCATACAGAAATATAAAGGCAATAAATAAGTACCTCTCAATAATAACCCTAAATGTAAGTGGACTAAATGCTCCAATCAAAAGGTGCAGGGCAGCTGAATGGATAAAAAAAACATGACCCAATTATATGCTGTCTACAAGAGACCTACCTCAAAACAAAAGACAAACACAGGATGACAGTGAAGGGATAGAAAATGATTTTCCATGCAAATGAAAAAGAAAAAAAAGCTGAAGTAGCAATACTCATATCTGACAAAATAGACTTTAAAATGAAGGCCATCACAAGAGACAACAAAGGTCACTACATAATACTAAAGGGATTGATCCAACAAGAGGAAATAACCCTGGTAAACATATATGCACCCAACATAGGAGCACATAAACATATAAAAAAATTTCTAGAGGACTTTAACAGAGAGATCGACAAGAATACAGACATAGTAGGGGACTTTAACATCCCTTGGATTTCACTGGATAGATCTTCCAGACAAAAACTTAACAAGGAAACAGATACTCTAAAGGACACACTGGACCCGATCGATTTAATTGACATTTATAGAACATTTCACCCCATTGCAGCAGAATATACATTCTTCTCAAGTGCACATGGAAACTACCCCCAAATGAAAGACCATTCACAAAGATAGACCAAATGTTAGAACACAAAACAAGTCTCTACAAGTTCAAGAAGGTTGAAATCATATCAAGCATCTTCTCAGATCACAGTGGAATGAAATTAGAAATCAACTACAGTAAAAACACCCCAAAACATTCAAACACATGGAGGCTAAACAGCATGCTATTAAATAATGAATGGGTTACCAATGAGATCAAGAAAGAAATCAAAAACTTCCTGGAAACAAATGAAAATGAACACACAACATCCAGCAATACATTAAAAAGATCATACACCATGATCAAGTGGGATTTATTCCAGGGATGCAAGGCTGGTACAATATTCGCAAATCAATAAACATGATACATCACATAAATAAATTGAAAGACAAAAATCACATGATCATATCGATAGATGCAGAAAAAGCATTCAACAAAATCCAACACCCATTTTTGATAAAAACTCTCATCAAAGTGGGAGTAGAGGGAGCATATCTCAACATGATAAAGGCCATGTATGACAAACCTACAGCCAACATCTTACTCAATGGGCAAAAACTAAAACCATTTCCTCTAAGAACAGGAACAAGACAAGGATGCCAACTTTCACCACACCTTGTCTGACATAGTACTGGAAGTAGTAGCCATAGTGATCAGACAAGAAGAAGAAATAAAAAGCATCCAAATTGGAAAAGAAGAAGTAAAACTGTCATTATTTGCAGATGACATGATATCGTACATAGAAAATCCCAAAGACTCCACCAAAAAACTACTAGTTAATAAATGAATTTGGCAATGTAGCAGAATACAAAATTGACAACCAGAAATCTATGGCTTTTTTTATACACCAACTAGAGGCCCAGTGCATGATTGAATCATGCAAGTGTAGGGTCCCCTACACGCTTTTGCTTTTCGTGGTGGAGCCTGGTGCCAGAGCAGACAGGCACCCAGCTCCCCCACTTTTGATGGTCCGCGGCCACTGAGGGGGGCTACCCTACTGTTGAGAGGCGCAGGGGGCGGGAGTCCCGCCCCCTGCACCTCTCAACGGCCGCTAGGGGGGCTGCCGTGGACACCTAGCTACCCTGCCGTTGAGAGCCGCAGCTGGGTGTCCACGGCAGGCCCCCTCAGCGGCCGCGGATCTGGCCGTTGAGAGGCACAGGGGGCAGGAGTCCCGCCCCCTGCGCCTCTCAACAGCAGGGTAGCCCCCCTCAGTGGCAGCAGATCCGTGCCTCTCAATGGCCGGATAGGCCACCCCAAGTCCCACCCCCCAGCCTCCCACCGCCCAATCGTGGGCGTAGTGGAGTGATGGTAATTTACATGTTACTCTATTATTAGATAGGATAATGAACTCACAGAAGGAGAAATTAAAAAAAAATCCCATTTACCATTGCAACAAAAAAAATTAAGATATCTAAGAATAAACAACCAAGGAGGTAAAGGACCTGTACTCAAAAACTACAGGATGTTGAAAAAAAGGGATAGAGGAAGACATAAACAAATGGAAGAATATACCGTGTTCATGGATTGGTAGAATCAACATCATTAAAATGTCCATACTACTTAAAGCAATCAATAAATTCAATGCAATCCCCATAAGATACCAACGAAATATTTCACATACCTAGAACAAACTCTCCAAAAATTCATATGGAATTAAAACAAAAACAAAAACAGATAGCTGCAGCAATCCTGAGAAAGAGAAACAAAGTTGGAGGAATCACAATACCAGATATCAAGCTATATTACAAAGCCACTGTTCTCAAAACTGGCTGGTACTGGCACAAGAACAGACATACAGACCAATGGAACAGAACAGAGAACCCAGAAGTCGACCCACGCCATTATGCTCAATTAATATTTGACAAAGGAGGCAAGAGCATACAATGGAGTCAAGATAATCTCTTCAATAAATGGTGTTGGGAAAATTGGACAGATACTTGTAAAAAAAATGAAACTAGACCACTAACTTACATCATACACAAAAATAAACTCAAATTAGATAAAGGACTTAAACATAAGATGGGAAACTAAAAAACTTCATAGGCAGCAAAATAGCAGACACATGTTATAGCAATATCTTTACTGATACAACTCCTAAGGAAATGGAAACTAAGGAGAAAATAAATGGGACTACATCAAAATAAAAACCTGCACAGCAAAAGAAACCATCAACAAAACAACAAGAAAGCCCATATTTGCCAATGTTATCTTTGATAAGGGTTTAAACTCCAAAATTTACAGGGAACTCATATAACTTAACAAAAGGAAGCTAAACAATCCAATCAAAAAATGGGCAAAGGACCTCAATAGACACTTTTCGAAAGAGGACCAACAGAAGGCCAAGAGACATATGAAAACATGCTCAAAGTCACTAATCATCCCAGAGATGCAAATCAAAACAACGAAATATCATCTCACACCTGTCAGAATAGCTGTCATCAACAAATCAACAAACGGTAAGTGCTGGAGAGGATGTGGAGAAAAGGGAACCCTCTTGCCCTGCTGGTGGGAATGAAGACTGGTGCAACCACTGTGGGAAATAGTATGGAGGTTCCTCAAAAAATTAAAAATGGAGCTCCCATTTGACCCAGTAATCCCACTTCTAGGAATATATCCCAAGAAATCAGAAACACCAATCAGAAAGG
The DNA here is from genome assembly GCF_951640355.1 of Cnephaeus nilssonii. Classification (NCBI taxonomy): domain Eukaryota; kingdom Metazoa; phylum Chordata; class Mammalia; order Chiroptera; family Vespertilionidae; genus Cnephaeus; species Cnephaeus nilssonii. Next base: position 30,697,875 of record NC_137082.1, read on the forward strand.
ATGTATGCACTCCTATGTTCATAGCAGCACAATTTACAATAGCTAAGATTTGGAAACAGCCTAAGTGCCATCAGCAGATGAGTGGAGTAAAAAACTGTGGTACATCTATACGATGAATACTATGCTGCTGTTAAAAAAGAAGGAAATCTTACCATTTGCAACAGCATGGATGGACTTGGAGAGCATTATGCTAAGCGAAATAAGCCAGTGGAAGAAAGATAAATATCACAAGATCTCACTCATTTGTGGAATGTAATAAACAACATAAACTGATGAACCAAAATAGAGTCAGAGGCAAAAAAAATATTTTAAAAATATAACAGAAGTATTTGCAGGTTTTATAAAAAAAAGTTAGGCATTTTTTTCTATGAAAATTCATACAATTGCTCCCATCATGTGGTTATACACATGGCCTCTTTTTTTTTTTGCCTGATTAACTGGGATACACTCTTGAAGATAAAGGAACAAAAATAAATAAATTTTAGGTCTCAAAATTATGTGCTTCATATGCTTAGAGTGTAGCCTAAGAGGAAAGCCTGTTTAGATTTTTTAGAATAGGAGATGGTTTTAAGAGATTTGACCCATTATAGTGATTACCTTTGATAAATTTAATTCTTTGTACATACATTCCTTAAATATCTACCATATGTCAAGTGCTATGATACTGAAGATAGATCAAGGAAAATCAATAAAATTTGATCCGTGGATTGAATTTAAAAACTTATACCAACAGGTGGGGAGGGGCAAAGGGAGGAGTAGGGCAGGGCATGAACAGCAATGCACAAGATCCATTTGTTACTTTTATGTATACATCATAACGTATATCTAAACATGTCACAATTGAATATCAACTAGAATAAGCAGTAGTCATTGATCTACTGACAATAAAATAAGTGTTAAACCTTAAAAAATATATGCATAGAAGGATAAAGTGACAAAGTTAAGGGAATTATGGTAAAATGTTAACATTTAACATTAACAATGTGTGATGTAGGTGAAGGATATACTAGGCCAAACAGCAAGTAAATATTATCAATTTCCAAAAGACTGAAACCACATAGCCATATTCTTTAACCTCAATGCAATTTACCCATAAGCCCACTTAGAAAAACCTCATATTTGAAAATTAAAAGGCACCCTTACAAATAACCCATGAATTAAAGAAGCGAACCGCAGTGGAAATTAGAAAATAGTCTGAACTATTACTGAAAAAATTCTAGCCAAAATATTAGTAATCTGATGCCATCAACATATAAAATAAAAAATACACCACACATGATGACTAAATTGCGTTTAATTTTTAAAACTAGTTAATGAAAGATAGTTGTCAGAAGCTAAAGGGAAAGCGAAATGGAAAGTTGTTTAAAGGGTAGAGTTTCAGTTGCAGATGATGAAAAAGTTCTGAAGATGGATGTTGGTGATGGTAGCACAACAATTACTTTGTGAATGTACTCTGAATTGTACACTTAAAAATAAGTAATATGGTAAATTTTGTTATGTATATTTTACAATAAAAAATAGATAAAACAATGAGCTTAAAAGCATTTTCTCATTAAAATAATTAATGTAACATTGAAAATTTAAAGAAAAATCATATGAATATCAATAGATGCCGGAAAAGCATGGGATAAAATTCAACATCTACACTAATAAAAGCCTAGGTGGCCCTCATGCGATGCCCTCACATCATAAGATGGCCGCCCCCGTGTCATCACAAGATGGCCATCCCCACGTCGTCACAAAATGGCCACCACAAGATGGCCGGTAGGGGAGGGCAGTTGGGGGCGACCAGGCCAGGAGGGGAGGGCAGCTGGGGGCCATCGGGCCAGCAGGGGAGGGCAGCTGGGGGCCATTGGGCTGGCAGGGGAGGGCAGTTGGGGGCCATCGGGTCGGCAAGGGAGGGCAGTTGGGGGCGATCGGGCCAGCAGGGGAGCAGTTAGGGGGCAATCAGGCAGGCAGGCAGGTGAATGGTTAGGAGCCAGCAGTCCCAGATTGTGAGAGGGATCCCAGATTGGAGAGGGAGCAGGCTGGGCTGAGGGACACCCCCCACCGTGCAAGAATTTTGTGCACCAGGCTTCTAGTGCAATCATAAAAAGTCTTTGCAGCCCTGACCTGTGTGGCTCAGTTGGTTGAGCTTTATCCTGTGCACAGAAAAATCACTGGTTCAATTCCCAGTCAGGGCACATGCTCAGGTTGGGATTTGATCCCCAGTTCAGATGCATGTGAGAGGCAACTGACTGGTGTTTCTCTCTTTTCTCTCTCAAATCTATAAAAGTATATTTATATAAATAAATAGATAAATCCTATCTAATAAAAGGGTAATATGCAAATTAACCATCACTCCGTCACAAAGATGGCGGTGCCCAGTCCTCTCAGCCCCACTGGAGTCCCCCAGTCCCGGTGGGGGGTGGGGGGGTGGGGAGGGGTCGCGGCTGCTGAGAGCGGGCAGTGTGAGCGGCCTGGCGGAATGCTTGCTTCGTCGCCGCAGCAACAAGGCAAGCGTTCCACGCCCAGCTGTGGATGGGCCTCTGGGCCGCGGAGAGCCTCTGGGCAGCAGGTGCGGAGCGGCCAGGCCCTGCAGAGAGCTACTGGTGCACAGATTCATGCGCAGGGCTACTAGTAAGTAAATAAAAATAAAAACTCTTGCCGAAACCGGTTTGGCTCAGTGGATAGAGCGTTGGCCTGCGGACTGAAAGGTCCCAGATTCGATTCCAGTCAGGGGCATGTACCTTGGTTGCGGGCACATCCCCAGTAGGGGTTGTGCAAGAGGCAGCTGATCGATGTTTCTCTCTCATCGATGTTTCTAACTCTCTATCCCTCTCTCTTCCTCTCTGTAAAAAATCAATAAAATATATTTTAAAAAATAAAAATAAAAAAAAATAAAAACTCTTTGGAGACCAGGAATGGAAGGGAAATTCCTTAATCTGATAAATGGTTCCTACAGCCAAACTGCCCTAAGAATCACAAGGTTGGATTCAACAAACTCCTGCCAGATCAGATAACATTGCATGGGATACAAAATAATGTATCTTTCTTTTAAAATTCTATCACAATTATTTGAAATGTAAAACACACTAAAAGAAATTGCCTCCTCTATGTCAATAAACATTGTTTTGATGTCAATAACAATGATCTCAGAAAAATAGTTCTTCTAAGCTACAAGCTACCATCAGAAAAAAAATGGCTTAAGATCAACAACTTTAAAATCAAAATCATCATTTTGGGCAAGAAGTTAATATCCAACAATTTTTAAATACTGCAATTCTGTTTTCTACAGTTCATTTTCCAAAGGAGCTGTCCTGTTAGATTCACCAGAAAATTATGCTTTTTGAAATTGGACATTTCACAGGGAGATTACTGACATCTTTCTATAAGTAAAATTAATACCTAGGTACTCAACTTCGAAATTTTCAGACTAATCCCATTCAAGTCATGCTCTCTTCAATTGTAGAGATAGCTGGAGCCTGATCTATTCATTCATTTGTGGGTTGGAGCTCTTGAACTCTTTTCTGATAACAATCTCCCTCCTGCCTACAGTTGCTCCATATAGAAATGGGAGTAATCACCTTTCAAGGCAGTGTTGTCTTTAAACGCCTTCATTGTTAAAATTGAATTTGCCATTAATCAGCAATTTTACTCATTATTTCAAAGTTTCTTTTTTCTAACGCAATGAAATTCAATCAGCAGATATGATATGTAGAAAACTGCCTTTCATTTGAACAATTTTGGACTCTGCTTAAAATGAGTGAGGCTGCGTTAAGATCTACAGCAAAATCACTACTACAGCCCAGCCGTTGTGGCTCAGTGGTTGAGCATCAGGAGCGGGCCCAGGTTGCAGGCTCCATCACCAGTGTGGGGGGGGGGGGGGGGGCATGCAGGAGGCAGCCAATTGATGTTTCTCTCTCATCGATGTTTCTATCTCTCTACCCCTCTCCCTTCCTCTCTCTAAAATCAATAAATTAAAAAAAAACCCCACATAATAAAAAATCACTACTACAGGGTTTCTCAAATGTGAGAGATACAGATCCCTTTTAAAGAAAAACAAAATTCTTAACGTGCTTCCAATGCTAAGTTAAAAATTTTACTAATGAATAAATATAGGCATAAAACTGCATACAGTTATAGAACTAAAACAAATTTACAAATATAAAATATAAAACTAAAGAAATTCAAATTAACAATATTAATAGTTAGCAATAGACTTAATGCTGAAATTAAATCACCAATTAGAACATAGATATGGTATTGACTACTACACAGTTTATTTTTAGCTTGGCATGCCTAAACAGAATATGCCATATAATACCAATTCGCCCACCACTTTCCCATTCAAACAACTGTGAGGTTGCCCTGTGTACCCAACATTACTTAGTCTTCCACTGGTCCCACAAACTACTTCAAAAAAAGAAGTATATAACCAATGATACTAAACATACACACAAACATGGGCACTGGAATTGTGTGGCAACACTCAGTTATAAGATGGGAAGTCATTCATATACTTATATTTCAGGTTACTGAAATTTAAAAAACTATTAGAGTTTATTCAGAGAAACTTCTCTCCAAAATATATCCAAGGACCCCCATTTGAGATACTGCACTACATTAAGACTGTGGAGATATTATTGAAAACATCATAGCACACATCTCTTATAAGAGGAAAATGCCTCAAACCTGAGGCAGGAAAGGCTGTGTTTTTCACTCCTGATGATGGTTTTAATCTAGTAAGTCAAGTGAAGCTCTTGAAACCACTTTATTTTGGCCAATATAATTTGAGATCTCAGTATGTGTGTAGAGTTTTCTTTAAATAAATGCACAGGATCTAGTGGACTGCATTATCTTTACTAACATTCTCAGGCTGCCTCTCTCCTACCATGAGACCCTTATTTTCCCCTCACTCTGACTTCTTTACATATATTCTATATAATAAAAGGGCCTAAGCCATCAGTCGGACATCCCCCGAGGGCTCCGGGCTGCCAGAGGGATGTCTGACTGCCAGCTTAGGCCTGATCCCCAGGGAGTGGGCCTAAGCTGGCAGGTGGACTTTCCCCGAGGGGTCCCAGACTGCGAGAGGGCGCAGGCCGGGCTGAGGAGCCCCCCTCTCCCCCAGAATATTCATGCACCGGGCCTCTATTTGCATATTTAAATTTTATTGTCCTTACTGACTAAGTAGTCAAGCATACATTATAAAAATCAAAGAACACAAAAGAAAATACACTGAACAGAATGTATCCTCCCCACCAGCCATGCAGTTCCCCAACCCCAGAGGTAGTTATTGTTACCAGTTTTCTTCCATGTCTTTCTAGAGAGCTCCTAAACATACACTCTCTAAATACACACACACATTATGGTATTATCTGTATTATAGCAAATCACTTCAAATTCTTCTTAGAATAAGCTATATTACAAAATAGGGCAAAAGTAGGTTTATAGCTGTGAGTATGAGAAACACAGAGTTTATTCTTGTATTATTTATTAACTATTGTGTTATTTTCCATACAAACAACTGTAAACCTACTTTTGCCACACCCTATATAAGTATACTGGTCCTAATATTTTAGAAACTACAGTGTTTGTAGAATTAAATAATTTTAGAGATAGAAGGACCTTAAGCCATCACATCCTTTATCACTTTATAGATGAAACTGTGACCCAGGAAGACTTGCCTAAAGTAACATAGCTAATTAGTATTACCAGAAATAGAGCTGAGGTCTGCTAATTCCAAACTCCTTCTTTATCCAAGGTGTATTAAAATTTCTTTACATTTTCCACAATCACATGGTGTTTTAATTTATCTTAACCATATGAAGTTGGAAGCAGGAAGTGCCTCTTGTAATAGATCTCAGGGGGATGAAACTGGTTATTTGAGATTAAGTTGTTTAGTCACCATCTGCACAAACAGATTTGTCCATACCAAACCTAATAACATAAAAAGCATCAATAACATTTTTGGTAATTTCCAAAAAACGAAGCTAAAATGTAGTGTAGACACATAGCCCTTCAAATCATCAAAAGAAACAAACAAAAAATTCAGCCAGTGTGGCTCAGTGGTTGAGCATCAACCTATGAACCAGGGCACATGCCTGGGTTTTGGGTTTGATCCACAGTAGGAGACACGCAGGAGGCAGCTGATCAATGATTCTCTCTCATCATTGATGTTTCTATCTCTCCCTCTCCCTTCCTCTCTGAAATCAATAAAAAAATATTTTTAAAAAAGAAAAAGAAAATTTAAAAATATACATGCTCCTCAATAAATAATTGTCCTCTATAAACTACCAGGAAAATTGACAAGAAAAGAGTAATTAAAATACATTGTGATTGCCTTAGCCCAGTGGTCGGCAAACTCATTAGTCAACAGAACCAAATATAAACAGTACGATTGAAATTTCTTTTGAGAGCCAAATTTTTTAAACTTAAACTTCTTCTAACACCACTTCTTCAAAATAGACTCGCCCAGGCCGTGGTATTTTGTGGAAGAGCCACACTCAAGGGGCCAAAGAGTTGCATGTGGCTCGCGAGCCACAGTTTGCCGACCACGGCCCTAGCCAATTTGGCTCAGTGGATAGAGCGTCAGCCTGCAGACTGAAAGGTCCCGGGTTCAATTCTAGTTAAAGGCACGTTCCTGGGTTACAGGCTTGATTCCCAATAGGGGGTGTGCAGGAGGCAGCCAATCAATGATCTTCTTTCATCATTGATGTTTTTATCTCTCTCTCCCTGTCCCTTCCTCGCTAAAAATCAATAAAAATATATTTTAAATAAATAAATAAAATAAAATACATTGTGATCAATATTATAGTTGTTATGGTGCCGAAACCGGTTTGGCTCAGTGGATAGAGCGTCGGTCTGCGGACTGAAGGGTGCCAGGTTCGATTCCGGTCAAGGGCATGTACATTGGTTGCGGGCACATCTCCGGTAGGGGGTGTGCAGGAGGCAGCTGGTCGATGTTTCTCTCTCATCGATGTTTCTAGCTCTCTATCCCTCTCCCTTCCTCCCTTCCTCTCTGTAAAAAAATCAATAAAATATATTTAAATATATATATATATATATATATATATATATATATATATATATATATATATATATATATATATATATAGTTGTTATGGCAATCCTAAAAGAAGGAAAAACAATTTCTGGGAGAATTTAGGAAACTTCACTAAGTAGGTGATACTTTAGCTAGGTCTAGAAAAATCAATAGTAGTATGGTTACTTGTTTTTGTTTAATGAATTCAGCTTCAAAAACAAAGATAAACTGAATCATATACATATAGCCTTTGGCAGTTACAGTGAAGATCGAAAACTGGCAGCAGAGTGTGTTAAAAAAAATTGATTGCTAATTCCTTTAGATAGGCCATGGAATCTCCAGTGTGGCACAGGACTCAATAGATCTAATTCTCTCATTCATATTGCATGCCTGGCCTCCAAAGACATATTTGAATTTGCATCCCCTGACTAAATGCCAAAGATAAGGGGATGGGAGGAGAAAAGAAAAAGGCCTAAAAACCTTCTAAGTTTTGAGGGCATTATAGCGGCTTAAGGTTTCTTATTTAAATCTATTTTCCAGTTTTGTAATCAGAAAATAAGATAAAAGATACAAAACTAAAAGATAAATAAGAAAAATCAGGAATAACAAAAAGATAGTTTTAGATGCTGAGTGACATTAGGATCACTGAATAGCTAAGAGAACTCATCTACTACAACCAAAAAAATATATAAGTAATATGAATCTATGCCTACATATTACTACATATTTTGGACCATCAGAATCCCTCTAAGACCATTAATCTGCATGTGCCAATGTGTGGATTATCATACAATGTAAGTTTATGTATAATTATCACACAATATAAGTGACTTCGATAGAAATAAGCACAGGATCTATACCTAGATTAGACTTGGGACAGTCAGTAAGGTAATGCTGATTGGAAGAGTTAATCTCTATCTAAGAAATTATAATGCCAGGTAAAGAGGGAGATGGACAATCCAGCCAAAGATAGAGGGCACAGGAAAAGGTAAGGCTAAAAGGTTAAGAGGGGTTGTATTAGAAAAGCTTGCTCTAATAAGAAGATTTTATCCTGAGGATTTTAAGATAGGGCGTGCTGTGATATTTAAGGAAGTCAAAAAGATCACTCTTGGAAGCAATGTGATAAATTACCTGAAACAAGGAAGTAATAGTGAGTAGACAAGTAGGGAACCTGCAGCAGTCATCTAAGTGAGGAGGACCCTGAACCAAGGGACTAAAGAGATAGGAGAAAGCAAGCAAATTTGAAAGATATTAAAGAGATAAAATAGTAAGAAATGCATTACCAACCAAATAAATAACATTATCCAGGTTTGTGGTTCAGGTTACTGGGCTGTGCATTTATCAAGATAGAGAATATAAAAATATCACATTTGAAGTGGAGATGAGATCAATTCTGAGCCTGCTATAGGTGCCTAGGAAAGAGTCCAATGAAAATGATCAGTATAGGTTGTTGGCTATCATCCAGTCTGTGCTGAGAACAAATTTTCTCCTAATTAGCAAGGAGCTGGAAGCTGAAACCATGGGCATACGCATGTGCTTCCAGGAAGAATGTGTCAGATGAAATATAAGAGGGCTGAAGATGGAATCTTTGGTAAGCCAAACAAAGAGTGGTCTGAGAAGAGGGGCCTAAGAAAACAGAGCAGTGGGTAAAGAAACAGAGAAAAACCAGGAGTGTGTGTCACAGAACTCGAGAAAAGATAGTTCAGGGAATAAATGTTGTCCAGTCTATCACATTTACTTAATTCTTCTCCTCTCTTCCCTCTCCAATCCTTACCATATTTCCCCTGTTAAAACCAGGAAAATAGAAGTTATTCTGTGATAATTAATATAGCTACACTGTATCCCAACTATGAGGGAGGAAAGAGACATAATCAAGATCATTATAACATTACCTATAGCATTTATTGAAGGTTTACAATGTGCTAAGAAAGAATTATGCTAAGTACTTGACATGCACTATCTAACCCTTCAACAAATATATGCAGTAAAAGAATACTAGTGTTGGAGGAACCAAGATGGCGGCAAAGTTAAACAACTAAACTGTGCCGCGCACAACAATTTCAAAAATACAACTAAAAGACAAAGCGTCTACCATCCAGAACCACGGGAAAGCTGGCTGAATGGTAGATTTACAACTAAGAAGGAAAAAGAAAGAACAAACGCGGAAGGGCTGAGGTACGAAGGCGCGTGAATCAGGCTGGTGGCGGGCGATGGGACGCTCGGCTTTTTTTCCAACCCAAAGGGAGATAAGCTCCCGATCACTCTGAAATCCAGTTTCTGGGGACGTGCAGGGGACCCAGACACCTACGGGGAGAAGCTGGACTCTTGGCCATCGTGTCGGAAAGTGAGAGTGACTTTCTTGCAGAGGTGCGCCCAGCAATCAGTGTTTACTGCACTGGAGCACAGGGCGCAGGGACTTGGAAACACGGAAAGGCAGAAAAGGCAGACTAGCAGCCATTGCTGTTTGCCATGCCCTAGCCTAGTGATGCCCTGAGACCCCGCCCCGCCCTGAGACCCGCCCGGCACATTCTACAAACCCTGCCCAGGCTCCAAACAGCAGCTTTTGCATATAAATGGCCTGCCCTATGGCAGCTTAACCAAATAAACTGCAGCTCCAGTCAGACTGCTCCAAAACCACTCAAGCAAAGAGGAGAAAACTAGTTCTTGCTGTAGCTCCTGCTGGGGGGCCTCAGACAGTAGCTGACCTGCACCCCATTGGAGATCCAGAAACGAGGGCATCTAGTGGTCGGTCTGAGACAACACCAGATTTCAACCACTCACATAAGGGACACATTCAAGAGGCAGACTCAGTAAGCGCCAGAGCCCTACTGGAACAAGTCCCGGCCCATAAACGTGTCTCCAGCACAGCAATTCTTCCTTTATAGCACAGCGGGTCCTCACAGCCAATTGGCCTGGAGGTCAATTCCTCCCAGTAACACCAACAACAATCAAGACTTAACTACAACAAGGCTGTACACACAGTCTAAAAAGGGGTGCACCAAGAGCGTCGACCTCAGGTAACTGGGAGGCTGACCCGTTGAACCAATAGGACACAATAGGACACAAAGCTACCCTAGCAACTCAGGGAAGCAGCGAAAATGAGGAGGCAAGGAAACAGATCCCAAACAAAATAAATGGAGGAGAACAAACGACTGGACATAGAGTTCAAAACCACGGTTATAAGGTTTTTCAAGAATTTCATGGAAAAAGCCAATAAATTTAATGAGACCCTCGAGGATATGAAAAAGGTCCAATTAGAAATGAAACATACACTGACTGAAATAAAAAATATTATACAGAGACCCAGCAGCAGACTAGAGGAACGCAAGAATCAAGTCAAAGATTTGGAATACAAAGAGGCAAAGGACACGCCTCCAGAAAAGCAAGAAGAGAAGAGAATTCAGAAAGTAGAAGATAGTGTAAGAAGCCTCTGGGACAACTTCAAGCATACCAGCATCCGAATTTTTGGGGTACCAGAAGAAGAGAGAGAGCAAGACGCTGAAAACCTATTTGAAGAAATAATGACCGAAAACTTCCCCCACTTGGTAAAAGAAATAGACTTACAAGTACAGGAAGCGCAGAGAACTCCAAACAAAAGGAATCCAAAGAGGACCACACCGAGACACATCATAATTAAAATGCCAAGGGCAAAAGACAAAGAGAGAATATTAAAAGCAGCAAGAGAAAAACAGTTAGTTACCTACAAGGGAGCACCCATACGATTATCAGCTGATTTCTCAACAGAAACTATGCAGGCCAGAACGGAGTGGCAAGAAATATTCAAAGTGATGAATAGCAAGAACCTACAACCAAGACTACTCTACCCAGCAAAGTTATCATTCAGAATTGAAGGTCAGATAAAGAGCTTCACAGATAAGAAAAAGCTAAAGGAATTCATCACCACCAAACCAGTATTACATGAAATGCTGAAAGGTATTATTTAAAAGGAGGAAAAAGAAAAAAGTAAAGATAAAAATTATGAACAACAAATACATACCTATCAACAAGTGAATCTAAAAGTCAAGTGAATTAAAAATCTGAAGAACAGAATAGACTGGTGAACATAATAGAATCAGGGGCATAGAATGGGAGTGGATTGATAATTCTCAGGGGGAAGGGGGGTGTCTGTGTGGGGGGTACAGGAAAAGACTGGACAAAATCATATACCTATGGGTAAGGATAGCGAGGGGGGGAGGTAAGGGCAGAGGGAAGGGTGGGAACTGGGTGGAGGGGAGATATGGGGGGGGGGAGGAGAAACAATTGTAATAATCTGAACAATAAAAATTTATTTTAAAAAAAAAGAATACTAGTGTTGAATCTATTTATTAGGTGAGAAAACTGAGTCTCAGAAGAGTGAAGTACTTTGTTCAACCTCACAAAGCATGGCCAATATGGGCTATGAATCCTAATCCCATTTAACTCCCAAAATTAAAATAACTCTATGGCTTGAGAGGGAATATATGAAAGAAATACAAAGTCCAATTTTATTTAGAAAAAAAATTGATTAAGAAGTTAGTTTAAGCCCTAACTGGTATGGCTCAGTGGATAGAGTGTCAGCCTGAGGACTGAAGGGTCCAGGGTTCGATTCCAGCCAAGGGCATATGCCTGGGTTGCGGGCTCAATCCCCAGTGGGGAGAGTGCAGGAGGCAGCTGATCAATGAGTCTCTCTGCTCATTGATGTTTCTATCTCTCTCTCTCTCTTCCTTTCTCTCTGAAATCAATAAAAATAAGATTTAAAAAATAATAATAAAATAAAGTTAGTTTAAGCCATAGCCGGTTTTGCCAAGTGGTTAAAACGTCAGCCCTCGGACTAAAGGGTTGTGGGTCCAGTCAAGGGCACGTACCTCCGTTGCACACTTGATCTCCAGCCTCTCACATTGATGTTTCTCTCTCTCCCTCCCTTCCACTCTCTCTAAAAGTCAATGGAAAAAATATCCTCAGGTTAGGACTAACAACGAAAAAGAAGTTAGTTTGAAAAAAAATGTACAGGGGGCTGTAAAACAAATCCCAGATATGGAACTCCCCCATTGATGCAAGATTCCAGACTCTTATATAAGAAAGGGCACATCTTAAGTAGAATATCATAAAAACATATAGCCCTTAGTTCTTTTCTCAGTATCGAATCTCTGATTAACAAATCACTCTACTGCCGAAACCGGTTTGGCTCAGTGGATAGAGCGTCAGCCTGAGGACTCAAGGGTCCCGGGTTCGATTCCGGTCAAGGGCATGTACATTGGTTGCGGGCACATCCCCGGTGGGGGGTGTGCAGGAGGCAGCTGGTCGATGTTTCTCTCTCATCGATGTTTCTAGCTCTCTATCCCTCTCCCTTCCTCTCTGTAAAAAATCAATAAAAATATATTTTAAAATAAAAAAATAAATCACTGTACTGTAGTCCAGTATTTTCAATCCAATAACCCTGACTCGCTTAGATGGAAAGGCCACTACAGCTCCAAAAAAAAAAGATGTGAGCAACAAGATGAGGCATACTAAACTCAAGATACTAATACTTTTGTCCTAGCTGGTTTGGCTCAGTGAATAGAGCATCGGCCTGCGGGCTGAAGGGTCCTAGGTTTGATTCCAGGTCAGGGCACATGCCTGGGTTGCAGGCTCGATCCCCAGTAGGGAGCATGCAGGAGGCAGCCGATCAATGATCCTCTCTCATCATTGATGTTTCTATCTCTCCCTCTCCCTTCCTCTCTGAAATCAATAAAAATATATTTTTAAAAAAGATGCTAATACTTTTAAGTTTAGGATATGTGTTTTTTAAAAGTTGATCATTCAGATTCAGCTAATGAAAAGCACTTGAGTCTTAAAAGAACCTGCTTTACTACATTAATACGTTTAATTTTTTAATACTGCTCAAGTACTTAAGGAGATTTTGTTTGTTAAGGAGATAACTCTGACATGTCAAGCAACTTATGCTTGATAGACTGAATGTATAAATGTATTTTTTTTTATTTTTTTTATTTCAAGAAAAACGATTTTAGGAGGAGAAACCAAGATGGTGGCATAGGTAAACACCTGAACTTGCTGCCTCGAACAACCACTTCAAAACTACAACTAAAAGACAAAACAGACATCATCCAGAACCACAGGAAGGCTGGCTAAGTGGAAATTCTACAACTAGAAGGGAAGAGAAAAGTACGCTGAGACTCAGAGGAGCTGCGGAAGTGCAGAGGTATGGAGGCGCGTGCGCAGAGAAGGTTGGCAACTGAGTATGCGGCTGGCTTTTTCAACCCACAGGGAGATACAAGCTCCCGACTGCTCTGAACTCCAGTTCCAGGCGAGACTCTGGGAACCCAGACTCATACGGGGAGAAACTGGACTGTTTGGCAGCAGGCAGAACATGAGGGCGGCTTTCTCTTAGACGTGCTTGCAGCGGTTACTGCGGAACATTGAGACCCAGGGGCCTCTTAGAGCAGGGCTGATGGGAAGCCATTGCTGTTTGCTCCGCCCTGAGACTCCGCCCCATCCAAGCTGTGCACAGAGACTTTTGCATATGAATGGCCTGGTCCTTTGAAAACTAAACTTACCTATCAAACTGCAGCTGAGTCAGAGAGACCCAGAACATCCAAAAGAAGGCCCAAGGCCCCGCAGCAGCTTGCATTGCTTCACAGCTGGGCCTCATCTGGGCACCTCCAAACCCCAAACAGAGAAGAGGAATCTGCAGATCTCTCCGTAGCTCCTACTGGGTGGCCTCAGGCAGAGGCTAAATTAGCACCTCACCTCCTTGAAGATCCAAGAGCCAGTGTACCCAGTGGTCAGAGTAGGACCATCCAGATTACAACTCCTCAGATCCATAGGGACACACTCAGGGGGCAGACTCAGTGAGCACCAAAGCCCCACTGAATCAAGTCTTGTCTCATAAGGGTGTCTCCAGCACAGAAGTTCTCCCATCGTAGACACAACTGATCCTCACAGCCAATTGGCCTGGAGGTCAATTCCTCCCAGTGATACCAACAACAATCAAGGCTTAACTACAACAAGACTGTGCACACAGCCCACAAAGGGGTGCACCAAGAGTGTCCACCTCAGGTAACTGGGGAGGCTGAGCCACTGGGCCCTATAGGACACCTAGCACACAAAGCCACTCTATCAATTCAGGGAAGCAGCCAAAATGCGGAGACAAAGAAACAGGTCACAAATGAAAGAAATGGAGGAAAGCAAACGACTGGATATAGAGTTCAAAACCACGGTTATAAGGTTTTTCAAGAATTTTCTAGAAAAGTCTGATAAATTTAGTGAGACCCTCAAGGATATAAAAAAGGACCAACTAGAAATTAAGCATACACTGACTAAAATAAAAAATAATATACAGAGATCCAACAGCAGACTAGAGGATCCCAAGAATAAAGTCAAAGATTTGAAAGATAAAGAAGCAAAAAACACCCAACCGGAAAAAACAAAAAGAAAAAAGAATCCAAAAATATGAAGATAGTGTAAAGAGCCTCTGGGACAACTTCAAGCGTAGCAACATCCAAATTATGGGGGTGCCAGAAGAAGAGAGAGAGCAAGATACTGAAAACCTACTTGAAGAAATAATGACAGAAAACTTCCCCCACCTGGTGAAAAAAATAGACTTACAAGTCCAGGAAGCGCAGAGAACTCCAAACAAAAGGAATCCAAAGAGGACCACACCGAGACACATCATAATTAAAATGCCAAGAGCAAAAGACAAAGAGAGAATATTAAAAGCAGCAAGAGAAAAACAGTTAGTTACCTACAAGGGAGCACCCATACGATTATCAGCTGATTTCTCAACAGAAACTATGCAGGCCAGAACGGAGTGGCAAGAAATATTCAAAGTGATGAATAGCAAGAACCTACAACCAAGATTACTCTACCCAACAAAGCTATCATTCAGAATTGAAGGTCAGATAAAAAGCTTCACAGATAAGAAAAAGTTAAAGGAGTTCATCACCACCAAACCAGTATTATATGAAATGCTGAAAGGTATTCTTTAAGAGGAAGAAGAAAAAGGTAAAGATAAAAATTATGAACAACAAATACATACCTATTAACAAGTGAATCTAAAAATCAAGTGAATAAAAAATCTGATGAACAGAATAATCTGGTGAATATAGTAGAATCAGTGGCATAGAAAGGGAGTGGACTGACAATTAAAAACACACAGATAACCAAGCTGCTCTGTTAACCACTACTTGCTCTATAGCAGCCTTCATTAAAGTAGAATCTTAGAAAACTAAGTTCAACTGAGTATGAACTGTTTAAGCAATTTCTCCTAACAATGGAGAATCAGACTGAATGCCATATAACCCCTCACCCAAAGGTAAGAACACATCTCAATCTGCCTTAATACCCACCCCATTTGATAAAATTCTGGTACCCTCCTTGATTCTTAGTTGAAATGTAAAACTTAAGTAAGTCCTATATTGTATGCACCTGTATTATTTCTGAAATGTTTCCAAATGCTATTCACAGTACCTGGGAATGCCTCTGGAAGGGGAACTTGAAAGAGGAGGAAAAGAGAATTCCCTTTTACTGTGCATTTTTAGTACTATTTATTTTAACATGTACATGTATTAATCATTTAAATACATACATGACTTGCCCGGCCAGTGTGGCTCAATGGTTGAGTGTTGATCCATGAACCAGGAGGTCATGGTTTAATTCCTGGTCAGGGAACATGCCTGGGTTGTGGGCTCAATGCCCAGTAGGGGGCGTGCAGGAGCAGCTGACAGATGATTCTCTCATCATTGATGTTTCTGTCTCTCCCTCTCCCTTCCTCTCTGAAATTAATAAATTATATACATATATATATATATATATATATATATATATATATATATATATATATATACACACAATAACTTTGTCCTTTAAAAAGGACAAAGAATAACAAGTGTTGGCAATAATGTGAAGAAACTGGAACCCTTGTGCAATGCTGCTGGGAATGTAAAATGGTGCCGTTGCTTTAGAAAATAGTTTAGCAGCTCCTCTAAAAATTTTAACTGCACAATTCCAATCCTAGATATATACCCAAGAGAAATAAAAACATATGTCCACAAAGACACTTGTACATGAATGTTCACAGCAGTAGTATTCATAATAGCCAAAAAGTGGAAAAAAGCCGAACAGTCACTAATTGATGTATGGATAAACAAAATGTGATGTCCATACAGTGGAATATTATATTATTCAGCTATAAAAAAGAAAAAAGTACTGATACAAGTTATAACATGGGAACCCCGCCCAAAAACAAACAAACAAACATCGTGTAAATAAAAAAATCTGGTCACAAAAGCCACATATTGTATAATTCCACTTACATGAAGTGTCCAGAACAGGGGAATCTACAGAGACAGAAAGATTAGTGGTTGTCAGTGGCTGGGAGAAGGTGGAATGGGAGTAAAGCTAATGGGTACAAAGTTTCTTCTTGGGGCGATGAAAATGTTCTGAAATTAGATAATGGTGGTGATTGCACAACTCCATGAATGTACTAAAAACCATTGAACTGTACATTTTAAAAGGATGAATTTCATGGTATGTAAATTATATCTCAATAAAGCTCTTTTTTAATTACGAAAAAATGCTATATCATAGCACGTTTCTTTATAAGAAAAAAGCAGTTACTTTTTCATCCACTGTTAAAATAATACCTTGAAGAGAAAGGATTAAGGATATTAATTTTTCAAATAATATTTGCTAGGTAGCGATTTACCACAGGAAAGTTGGCTTTTTTTTAAATAAGAGAAAAATGTATAACATCAACAACTCTACCAAATAACCAATGAATGGTTACCTGCCTCAATAGTCCATGAAGAGGCAGTGAATAAATTTCATCTTTTTATTCAGCCAAAGCACTATGGACAATTATTTCATATAGCAATGCTATTAAGGCAGTCATTTATCATTAAGAATTTCTTCTCCAGCCCAGCTGGCATGGCTCAATGGTTAAGCCTATGAACGAGAAGGTCACAGTTCCATTCCCGGTAAGAACACATGCCTGAGTTGCAGGCTCGATCCCCAGTGGGAGGCATGCAGGAGATAGCCGATCAATGATTCTCTCTTATCTTTGATGTTTCTCTCTCTCTCTCCCTTCCTCTCTGAAATCAATAAAAAAATATTTTTAAAAAAATTTTCTTCTCCAGTACAACTTTCCTCTAGTAGCTCACAAAATAATGGATTTTTCTTGGAATTATTAAAAGAGAATGTAGCCTGGCTGGTGTGGCTCAGTAACTGATCATCGACGTATGAACCAAGAGGTCACGGTTTGATTCTGGTAAGGGCACATGCCCAGGTTGCGGGTTCAATCTCCAACAGGAGGTGTGCAGGAGACAGCTGATTGATGATTCTCTCATTGATGTTTCTCTCTCTCTCTCTCTCTCTCTCTCTCTCTCTCTCTTCCTTCTTCTGTCTCTAAAATCAATAAAAACGTATCTAAAAATAAAAGTAAATTGCCATTAAAAAGAGAATCTAGTGAATGCATGCTAGAAGCTTCTATACTTTTATAACTATATAGCAAAACTACCACACTGCAAAATTTGTTCTAATATTGTTCAAATCTTCAGCAACATTTTCTACTCATAAGAGTATTTGCTGACAAAGGAATGCATTATTTTCTAAGTATTATGTGTAAATTTTTTTTAATGAGTTTTTTTTGGTGGAGCGAAGGAGGGACAAGACAGAAAGAGCCTGCCAATGATATGTGCCTTTTTGTCCTTTGTAAAACCAAAAAACCTCAGAACATATACTTCAATAATTAGGCTAGTAAAATTATGTACAGCATCTGATTGAATAGCCTATGATTTTAAACATCACTGGGGGGAAAAATGTAGAGGTTTTCTTTATGCTCCAGATGCTTAGTTTTCAAATGTCCTAGTGCTAGTGATAGCCTAGTATTTTATTATTTAATATCTCAAGTTTCTACATACTCTCAAAGCAAGGTTCCTATTAATGACAGAGGATGTAAATCCATGTTTGATTGTTTAATATTTTTATTGATTTCAGAGAGGAAGGGAGAGGGAGAGATAGAAACATCAATGATGAGAGAATCATTGATCGGCTGCCTCTTGCACGCCCCCTACTGGGGGGATCAAGCTTGTAACCCAGGCACGTGCCCTTGACTGGAATCAAACCCGGGGCCTTTCAGTCAGCAGGCCGACACTCTATCCACTGAGCCAAACAAGCTAGGGCATTGTTTGTTTTTTAATTTATTTATTTTTTTATTGATTTCAGAGAGGAAGGGAGAGGAAGGGAGGGAGAGAAACATCAATGATGAGAAAGAATCATTGATCAGCTGCCTCCTGCACACCCCACACTGGGGATCGAGCCCACAACCAGGTATATGCCCTGACCAGGAATCAAACCATGACCTCCTGGTTCATAGGTTGATGCTCAAACACTGAGTCACACTGGCTGGGCTAAATCCCTGATTTAAATAGGCTTCTTGATATTTCCAATATAATAAGAGCTGACTTATTTAATCTAATAGTTCACCAAGAGTTCATAATAGGGGATGAACAATGATTAGCTCTGCCATTTTGTTTGTTTGTGCTTGAATTATTGGCATTTTCTTCAATCACTGATTTCTTTGCAGAAATCATTTTAAGCCACCTGTTCATTCTGCAAAGGTTTAATAAAAACTGCATCATATACACAGTTACCAGTATGTTGCAATACATTAAAAGCAAATATATAAATATGGCTCTGCATGCTTACTGCAGAACTCCCTACTCTTCCTTTAGGACACCCAAATTTCTGTAGTTAACATGGTGACACTGGTTGACCTGTAGACCCAAGAAGATACCAGTGACAATTCTAAGTTTAATAAAAATTATTAAAAAATCAATTTTAAAAAACAACAAATAAATATAACCTTGGGTGAGAGTTAAAAAAAAATACTGGGGATGAGCATTTGCATCGCTAATATTTTTAAAATATATTTTTATTTATTTCAGAGAGGAAGGGAGAGGGAGAGAGAGCTAGAAACATCAATGATGAGAGAGAACCATTGATCAGCTGTCTTCTGTGCCTATTTGGGATCAAATCCACAACTCAGGCATGTGCCCTGACTAGGAATCGAACCGTGATCTCCTGGGTCACAGGCTGATGCTCAACCACCTGCCGACCTGCATTGCTAATCTTTATAATTTCCCCAGGTGAATCTACAGTACAGCCAGAGAAGAGAACTACCCCCACCCCCTTACTCATCTTGATCAGTCAGCTTCCGGTGTTCACCAAACTCTCAATTAGGTCTTGCTAGTCCACGTGTGACCCACCTACCAGTAGCATCTGCCTCACCTGGGAGCTGGTTAGTCTTGCAGAATCCAAAGTCCCAACCCCTCCCCGCCCCCCCAAGACCTACTGAATCAGGACTTGCCATTTTAACAAGATCTCCAGATGCTTCATGTGAGCATTCAAGTTAGAGAAGCACTGCCCTAAGATACCAAAACCCTTTCCCAGCTCAGGGCCGTTGTAAGTGATGTTCAACTACAAATGTTGTGTAACACTGAACTTCTCTGGCACTCACAAGGTATCCTATTCTTCCCCTTTGGTCATATTTGTAATTACCATAAAGTGATTAATGCCTGTTACTATATTAGCCCTGTAAGAGCAGGCATCACATCTATGACACTCTGTGGAGTATTCCCAGCTCCTGGCACAAGATCTGCTATTTTAAATCAAACAGCATCTAGTCTTTTGTTTCATACCAATATGATCTTACCCTAAACTTCTACACTATTTCTGTCCCATCAATAATGCCTTTCTTCAAAAAGAAGTTGCTTTTAGTTACATAACTCTTGGGTAGGATATATATCACACTTTCAAAATCTAAAGAGCTACTGGTCTCTTTTTCTAAAGAAATGTAAATTAAACATAATTCAAGGTACCTTATATTATTTTTAAATTAATAAAATCAAATAACAGTGTTTGTTTGTAATAGCACTGGCTAGACTGTCAGCACACATCAATTGCTGATGGTGTTATAAATTAACTCAGCCTTTGGTACTGAAGCCATATCCTGAAGTCAGTGAACCCACTTTAGTGATAAAAGTCCAAGAAAATAATCTAAAAGACATATTTGAACATGGGTGCTCAGAAGTACCATTTTTAACAGTAAAATGGAGAAAAAAATCAAAATAAAAAAGAGTGCACAAACTACAGTTATCAATGCATAGGACACTATTAAGTAAATATAAAATAACTAATGCTATGCAAGAATACAAAAATAGCCTGGCTAGTGTTGCTCAGTGGTTGAACATCGACCTATGAACCAGGAGGTCACAGTTCAATTCCAGGTCAGGGCACATGCCTGAGTGTTGATCTCTCTCTCCCTCTCCGTTCTCTGAAATCAATAAAAAAATATTTTTAAAAAAATAATATAAAAATATTCTGTATGTACTGATTAGAACTTTAAAAAAGCTATGCCTATACAATGACACAAATGGATATGAATTTACAGTAAAGTTTAACATTTAATTATCTTTTCTATAAAGAATATATTAAAGCAAATTTTAACCTTGGGTTATTGTAGGTTTACTGATCAGTTTTATTAAGTTAGTGTTATAGCTATTTTTGTTGTACTTAGACTCCCTGAAAAAAACACTTCTTAAAAAAACAAACAAAAAAACATTTCTTCAGCTTCGGCATTTGAGAACATTTATTAGTTATTGAACTAGAAATAAAAGACAAGATTCTAAATTTGGCCGGCTTCCTGCTTATACCTCAAACTTCACTTCACCTGTTTGTCATTTTTTCCACATGAAGGTGGAGAAATATAATGCCACAATGATTACTAACAGACTCTAAGCACCTCCAATAAAAGGTGTTGGGCAAATACAAATATCAGAGCTGCTTAAAAAACCACCACCACCTACACTGTCTTGCACAAGTCTCTTTATCTTTCTGAGCCTCAATGTCTCCCCCGGTAAATTGACAGAAATGTTAACAATCACATAGGGAGGGGGTGCCTACTCTGATGAAGATCCATTGAGACCCATTCACATTTGGGGGAGAGAGGACAAGTTAGTACAACCCCTTAGAAGGGGTGGTGATTTGGCTATATGCCTAAAAATTTAAAATGCACATGAATTGCCCTGGCCTGTGTGGCTCAGTTGGTTGGGCGTTGTCCCAAGCACCAAAAGGCTGCTGGTTTGATTTCAGGTCGGGACACATGCCAGGTTTGTGGACTTGATCCCAAGTGGGGAGTATTCCCTAATGGGGGTCATGTGAGAGGCAGCCGTTGGATGTACCATCCTCCCTCCCATTGATGTCTCTCTCTCTCTCTCTCCCCCTCTCTCTCTAAAAAAGGCAACAAAATCTTTTTTTTAAATGCACATGTATCCTTTGAGCTAGTAATTCCACTCTCAGAAATATGTTGTTCACATAATTTTATACATGAGCACATAAAGTATGTATAAGGACATTCATTGTAAAACTATAATAGAAAAACTTGGAAACAACTTACATAGGGGAAGAGTATGGGTAAGTAGACACATGTTTATAAAGGAACAGTGTCTATGTAAGGCCACAAAACTGCAAACTTCAGCTATCTCTGGGGAAGTCAGGGTAGGAGGGAGACTTATTTTTCTCTATATGCCCTCTTGTATACTGTTGG
The DNA here is from genome assembly GCF_951640355.1 of Cnephaeus nilssonii. Lineage (NCBI taxonomy): Eukaryota > Metazoa > Chordata > Mammalia > Chiroptera > Vespertilionidae > Cnephaeus > Cnephaeus nilssonii. The sequence continues at coordinate 30,719,480 of NC_137082.1, forward strand.
AATTTTTTCTTATATGTATTTATTACCTTTTCTCGAAACTGAGCAGGATTCTCTATAGGCCTCATCTGAGTCTAAAAGGCTGTGATTCTGCCTCTGTGGAGCCTGGCCATTGCAGGGGTGACAACATCTGGCCCCACAATACCCCAAATGACCTTCCTAAAGCCCAGTCAGCCCAAGTCCCTGATTTCTTTTAAAATTCTCCAGTGGCTTTCCTCTGGTCAAATTTAACACAGCACATATAGCCCTCAAACTCACCCTACTCTCATCTTCCACCCTTCTTCCTCCTATTCAGTCCAACTATGTTTAACTCTTTGCACTCGCTTGCTTTTTTCTCGATTCCTGCTACCGATGCTAACCGTGTCGAGTCACACTCGACATCCAAGTGCAATTAACCTCTCCAGACTCCCCAAGGACAGTGGGTTCCTTCCACCTCCCAAGCCCACTTGTGCGTTTCCCTCTTTCCTGTATCCTGTCCACCATACACAAACTCCTATGCACCTGTCATGACCCAAAAGCCCCCTCTCAGTAAAGCTTTCTTGAACCACCTAGGGAAGCAATGCTTTCTATACAGCCTGGCAGAAGCTATGGAACTAGACTGCCAAGATCAAATCCTGCTTATTCTCTCATCTTCCCGCTGTATAGTCCCAGTTTCCACCCTTGTCAAATAGGAATAAGCCCCTACATGACTGTTGAAAGCATTAAATAATTCATGGAAATTTATTACATAGCTTGTCACAAAGCAAATAAAAGAAAATAGCTATTATTACACTTTCATACCACCTGTGATGTATTTGTCTGTCCTGCATTAGACTGTGAGCTCCTCAAACGTTAAGATTAGATCTCCTGCCCAGCTGGCGTGGCTCAGTGGTTGAGCGTCGACCTATGAACTAGGAGTTCACGGTTCAATTCCCAGTCAGGGCACATGCCTGGGTTGCAGGCTCAATCCCCCGTGTGGGGTGTGCAGGAGGCGGCCGATCAATGATTCTCTCATCAATGATGTTTCTATCTATCTCTCCCTCTTCCTTACTCTCTGAAATCAATAAAAATATATATATTTTTAAAAGATTGGATCTCCTCACTTTTAATTTGTATCCCAAGCACTTTCCCTTAACAAACAGAAGGCACATGAATGTACTTAGGTCAGAGGATTGGCTTTTCTGGTTCTGAATTTCACCCAGATGGTAAATAAGCAGCTAAAAGGTCCCAGTAAACAGCCTCCTGGATCCCGTATGCCTAGGAGCAGCGGTCCCCAACTGGCGGTCCGTGAGGTCCGAAAGGTTGGCGACCGCTGCCTTAGAGTGCACGCATCAGTCAGACCCCTTCAGGAAGGCAGAGGTGAAAAGACACCAGGAGGCTTTTGGCCTTTCAGAGAGAGTCAAGCAAGACTGAATGCCAGTGGGCTATGAGACCTGACAGTTCCTGCCTGCTGACTACTAATGGGGGTGAGGAGGGGGGAGCTGACTGGGATGAAAATGGGAAGATGGAGAATCAGAGATACCAAAAGTCCTAGGCATGCACTCCAAGAAAGCCTTCAGAAAACAGTCAAGAAAGATTCTTTTGGGAAGTGAGAGTACCTGGAAGTAAACAGAGCCAAGATATAAGGGGGAAAGAGATGGGATAGGACCTACAAGACAATTGAGAGAAAAATCCTTTGAGCATGGGAGGTGAAAAGGTGCACATGACACAGCTCCTGCCCTCAAGAAGCTGCTCTAGTGAAAGGGACTTTAAAGGAAAAAGACAGAGCTGACCAGGTAAGAGTGAAAAGGCAGACAAGCAGCTCTGAATGGCTAGGGAGGGGGGTATGGGAAAGGAGAATCAAAGAATTCAGCTAAAACCAAAAGAACAAGTTGAGGCCAGACTGTCGAGGGCCTTGTATGACTTGATAAGACATTTCAGGCTTCATTCATCCCCTGGGAAAAGGAGAGTGAGGGAATTTTTAAGTAAACAAGTGACAGCATCAGCTCTGTGTTTTTTGAAGGAGTGGCCCGGCAGGAAGATGTTCGCCCATGTTCCATGTCAGGCCTCTCCCCGCCCACCATCTTCTGGTTCCTGGGCTGCCTTCAGAGCAAGCAGGTGGCAAATGAGGAGATCTTTGGGGAGATGTGATGGTTTAGAGCAGGAATCCCTACCCTGGGCAAAGGCTCCTGAAATTATTCACCCTGCCTAGGGAGGTTCTGAACATTCTTTTCCTGTCTTACAAACAACCTGACCTCAGAAAAAAAAAACCCACACAAAACAACACCCTTCAACATTGGGTTCAGCTCTGACATTATTATTTTTATCTTCAGGAAATACAGTTAGGACCTGATTTAAAAAACCAACAACAACACGATATTCTTTATTTTATTTACCAAAAATAAAAAGGGAGGGGGGACCTGCATTCCCAATTGGCTTATTCTGAATTCTGGGCAGCTCTGAGCCCCAATTTCCCTTCCTAAGCGGCCTCAACAGTTGGGAGTGGGCCGAATAAAGAGAGGCCTGGGAGGCGGGTCTGGGGGCCTTTAAGGGAAAGAAAAGTTGGTTTCTGCAGGAGCAAATTTTCTCATGCCAGGAGTTTTCCTCTTTCTTCCTATTAAATGGACCTGAGCGAATTCTGGTCTCACTGTTCCAAGTTTCTTCCTTCAGAATAAACTATGGCATCCCTGGTTTGCACGCAAAGTTCCTGGGCACTCGACAGGGGTCAGCGTCCTGTCCCGCACGTTTCCGGGGACCCCCCCCCCCCTCCCTCGCCCCGGACAGTGCAAGGATGGGGGAGCCGGCTGGATTCTAGACACCCGAAGGGTTCTTCCGCAAAAGAGGGGTTGGGGCTCCTGCCAGCGACCCCTCCCGCCCCTGCCCGGGCGCCACCCTCTCCCAGCCCCGCCACCTCCAAAGCCCTCGGAGCTGTGGCGGCCGCGAACACTCACCGAGTCCGGCGCTGGGCGGGACCGCTGGGGACGAGGACGGCGGCTCCGCCTCGGCTGCGCGGCGGCGTCTCGGCCCGCCACACGCCTTCAGGGCCGCCGCCCGGCCCGCGGCTTGGAGCCCCGCGGCGGCGGCGGCGGCCTCGCCTCCATGGCGAGGAGAAGTGGCTGAGGGGCGATTAGGGCGGGCGGCGGTGATAGCTGCAGGGGTCCGGGGTCCGAGATGGATCGCGCGCGCACGTCTCTGTCAGCGCCGCACTCCCCGCGGCCTCGCTCCCGAGCCGGCCTCGGCTGTAAGGCGCCTCCTTATTGGCCATTAAGAGATGGGCGCTGATTGGTCCGTGCCGAAAGGGCGTCTCCCGGCCTCCCGGGTCCCGCCCTTGTGCGCCTCCGAGCGCCTGCTTACTGGCCGGGGACGCAGAGCTGGTTCTCACTGTCTCGCGCGCTGCCCTGGAGATGTGCACCCAATCGAAGCCCTAGTCCTCATAGGAGCAGGACCCCGGGAGCAGCGGCCACCGGTGCACCCACGCCTTCCGCCTCTCTACAGTCCCAGTCCCTTAGACCTGGGCCTTCTTCCCAGTTTTCAGATGCGAAAACTGAGTCCAAATACAAGTTACACCAAAGTCTAGCGAGAAGGGCGGGCTGGAACTCAAATGCCATCTTTCCACTCCTCTCTCCAACTGTGTTCTATTTGGATTTTTTGTTTCCCAATTGCTGCAAGGTATTTAAAGGAAGAAGCCTCTCACTGGGGAGAGAGAGGAACCTGCAAAGCCCCTAGAACGGGTCTGGCACTGTGGGTGTCGTCTTACATCATGTCGGCCCACGCCATCCCCACCCAAGCCCCAGGGAAATAGCCTTCGCTTTCCAGATGCACCTACCGGTGCCTGGCTAGCCACGGAGCCGGGTAGGAACTCAACACATGGTGCTCTGCAGTGGGGGTGTTGTTTCCGAAAGGCCTGGCGGGGGAGAGGAGGGAGGTTCAAAAGCGCAGGGAGGACCTAAAGATGCGTCCCCGTCCCCCCTCTGCGCCCCCCCCCCCCAGGGCCGGGGACCGGATTGGGGGCGTGTAACTCCTCGCCAGTGCTCCCTATCCCAGTGTGGCGCCCCAAAGCCGGCCGGCCGTTTATCCTGTAGGAGCGGGTTCCCAGGCTGCAGGACTTGGGCGTCTTGCACAGCAGGCTGCAAGCAGAGCTTGGCAATGACCCTTCACCCGAGACCAGGAGTCTGCGCTACCTGGGATGGGTTGCGGCGACCCTCTCCTCCTGGACCCTGAACCCTCCTCTCCCACCGCCTGTCCCGTGGTTTGGCGCGCTCCAGGGAAAGGGTCTGTGGCCAGTGTCAGTTCTTCCCGGCAGGGCGAGTGCGGTGGAGACATTTTGGTGCAGGAGAAGGAGGCCACATCAGTTGCCATTTTCACAGGATTGGTGCCCCTTCTACGTTCAGTCCCCACCACTGTGCACCCCCTCCCCGGTATTTGTGAAGTAAGTGAATGTTTGCCCACCATAGCTACGGCCTACAAACATGGGATGCAGTGGGCCTCCTTCGGGCCATCGCCTCCCCAGTAGAAAAGTCCCTTCTTGAGTGGGAGATGTGTTTCTCACTCCCTCTTGGCAGGGCTTGCCCAGTAGTGTGAAATGGCCAAACCCAAGGCGCCCCTGTGGGACAGACACTTCAGCTCCAAGGCTCCCAGGCCACAAGCCCAATCTCCTGTTAGACCAATGAGGGCAGGTTCTTTCATATGCCCACTGTTCATGTTTCCCAGGGAGTCCGAACTGAGTATCTGCACACCGATGGAAAAGTGAAAAGTCTGCATTCAAAGTGTTTAGAAATCCTGAAAAACAATGACTGTGAATGTAGGAAGCACCTGGGTAGCTAGAATAGCAGCACTCCAGGACACACCTGACCAGTGTGGTTTTACTCCATCTACATCTGAGCTACACTATTATTTCTTGAATACATTTCTTTTGGCTCATTTATATTTTTACTTACATTACCATAAAAAATTTTGACATGCTATTTATATTTTCTTACATTAAAATAGATTTGTTTGTTAATCATCTCCCAAGGATATTTTTCTATTGATTTTGAGAGAGTGGGAGGGAGGGACAGAGGCAGAGAGAGAGACACATCAATTGGTTGCGTCAAGCCTAAAACCAAGGTATGTGCCCTTGCCTGAATCGAACCCAAAACCCTTCAGTCCATGGGCTGACACTCTATCCACTGAGCCAAAAAGGCTAGGGCAAAGTAGACAGTTTTGTTCTTTTAAGATCCTTAAAAAAAGGATCCCCAGCCTGTCTGAGCACACTTGGGAAAATGCTTCAATTGGGCGTGGGAGAGAACCCTGGGGTTTAAGCCTCTCCATTGGCTAGGTGACCTGAATATCCTTCTGCTGCTCTTCCTGGAACCTCCCAGGACTGTACTGAGAATTGCAGGCATGTACAGTTTGGCAAGTAACCCTGTCTCAGTAAATGCAGTTCCTTCTCTCCATGAGACAGCTGCACTGTGGTCAGACCATTTGTGGTATGTGTGCAGGGGTGACAGAACCTCAGACCAAAAAGAGGCAGGGTCTTGGGAATCTCATTCCAGAGACCTGGAGGACAGTTCAGCTTGGCCACCACACATACCCTGTTTCCAGTGGAAGAGGACAGACAGAGTCCCATCCTCAGCTGCCCACCTGTGGAGACCAGCCCAGCCTCTCCATCCTGGCACTGGGGTGTACACAACTCCCCGCCCCCCATTACCACAGGACAAAGGGCTGTCTTCAAAGAGAAGACCTGAGATAAGGAGGGGAGACAGGCTTTCTGTACCAAGCCCAAGTGGGAGGCCAAACCTTTTCTCCCAGTTTCTCCCAGTCCTACTTGTCTTTCCACACAGGAGCATATACCTACAGATAGGTGCCCCAAGAATCACAGGGGTCATCAGAAAAAAACCGCACTAGGAGAGCTGGAGGATGGGGTAAGCAGTGGTCGCCAACCTGTGGTTCGAGAGGTCCGGAAGGTTGGTAACCGCGGGGGTAAAGAACTGTTTCTGCAGACAAGCCACTTCCTCTCTCAGGGCCTCCTTTCCCATGTAGTAAATGGAACAATGTGTCACTTACTCACAAATACTTATTGAGTGCAGACTATGTGCTGGACACAGCAGGGAATGACAGAAAAGGTCTCTGCTCTCATGAAACATTCTGGATGGGGCGACAGACAATAAACAAGTGAATAAAAAAACTTGTTAAATGCTGTAATGAAAATAAAGCAAGGCAATATGATAGAAGGTTGAAGTAAATGAGAGCCCAGTGCCTTTCCAGGCCATTGTTCTAGTCCCAAGGGTCACTTGCCAGCACTGTACCTAAGAGTGCAGCCCCCTCTCCTGAGAAGGTGCCTCGTAGGAGTCTTTGCTCTGATTCTCGCTCCAGGGTTGCCATTAATATCCTAAACTAGAAGACATGTTTCCAGATTCTCTGCCCCTAGCTCGAAAATCCTGGCCCCATGCCCAATCCTAGTCCCATCCATTGGCCAAGAGTTGGCCCCACTCAGACTGTAGGTCCAGGCCTGCCATGCAAATTGCTCAGGGTAGAAGGCTTGTTTTTTTTAAAAAATATATTTTTATTTATTTCAGAGAGGAAAGGAGAGGGAGATAGAAACATCAATGGTGAGAGGGAATCATTGATTGGCTGCCTTCTGCATGTTAGACCAAGCCAGCAACTCAGCCATGTGTCACCGACCGGGATCGAACCTGGGACCCTTCGGTCCACAGGCCGACGCTCTATCCACTGAGCCAAACCGGCTAGGGCGGTAGAAGGCATTTTACACAAATTTCTAAATTGATCAGTGGAGGATTTGAAGAAAAAAAAATCCTGGTTGTTTTTAAGATATCACTGTAGGTATATATGTGCATTTGTTAAAACTCAGCAAATGTACTCTGAAGACCTGAACATTTTATATATAGATTGGGAAAAAAACACAAATTACAAACAAATAATGAACTCTAGCTAATGAAATGCATTCTGAAATATTTAGAGGTAAGTGTACTAATGACTGCAACTTACTTTGGAATGCATTAAAAATGACAGTTTGCCTGGCCCTTGTGTCCCAGTGGTTGAATGTCGACCTATGAACCAGGAGGTCATAGTTTGATTCCCAGTCAGGGCATATGCCTGGGGGCTGCAGCAGGCAGCCAACCAATGATTCTCTCTCATCACTGATGTTTCTATCTCTCTCCCTGTCTCTGAAGTCAATAAAACACATAAAATTAAAAAAATAAGATAGTAGTAAGATGGACACAGGGATGGAAAGATGTATGATAAATATATTAAATGTTAATGGTAGCATCCAGGTGGTACAGGTATTCACTGTAAAATTCTTTCAACTTAGTGTATGTTTGAAAGTTTTCATGATAAAATGTTGGAGGGGGAAATCAGTGTTTTACAAAAAAAGTACACATGGCTGCCTTTCATTTTCAACCTCATGAACATCTCCAGTACTTCTCTAAATGCATTAACACTTTTTTAATGAAGTTATAATTACTGTTTGTCCTCATTGTTATTCTCACATTTTTAAAACTTCACATGTTTAATGTTAGCATATGACATGAGTAAATATGCTATATGTTATTTGGGGATATAGACTTTTAATTGTGTACATTCTAAAAGCAGTCCAGAAGGTGGACTGAGTTATATGGTTCCAACTCCTTTTCATTGAGAATAACTAAAAAAACTGGAGAAAACATTTTTAAAAGGCATTGAAAAGCTACCAGGGAAGTGAAGAATTGTGGGGCTAAGACTGGAGAGGAAAAAAAGCTCAGGATGAGCCTAGTATTGGGGATCTTCTTTCCTTTCCCCGGAGGTTTCTGCTGATTCTAAGAGAGAAATCTGATAGACTGTGCCAGATTGTGATTCCAAAAACTGGCCACATTCCCAGTTCTACACACTCTTCCAGATTCTTTCAACTCCCCTATCAAGAAGTGGAGTCATCCCCCCCCTCTTTATTTTATTATTTTAAAAATATATTTTTACTGATTTCAGAGAAGAAGGGAGAGGGAGAGAAATAGAAACATCAATGATGAGAGAGAATCATTGATCAGCTGCCTCCTGCACATCCCCCACTGGGGATTGAGCTGCAACCAACATGTGCCCTGACTGGGAATCGGACCGTGACCTCCTAGTTCATAGGTTGACAATCACTGAACAATGCTGGTTGCCCCCCGCCCCCTTTTAAATTGATCTCAAGAGAGGAAGGGAGAGGGAGAGATAGAAATATCAATGATGAGAACCATTGATCAGCAGCCTCCTGCACGCCCCCTACTAGGGATGGAGCCCACAACTGGCGCATATGCCCTGACCGGGAATCAAATCTTGACCTCCTGGTTCATAGGTTGACATTCAACAACTGAACCATGCTGGCCAGGTTCGATTTCCCTTTGAAATTGGGTGGGGTATGCCTATGTGACTGCCTCAAGAAACAGAATGTGGCAGGTGTGACTCCCAAAGCTAGGTTAGGGAAGGCAACACAGCTCTGCCTGACCCTCTTGGGACGCTGTCATGTTGGGAGGTACTGCAGGTTGTATGTGTTCTGACCAACAGCCCCAGCTAAGGTTCCAGCCAACAACCGGCTTCCGCTGCCAGACTATTACCAAGACTTCAGATGATTTCAGCCTTCAACTATCAAGTCACCTTCAACCTTTTTCTTCCAGCGGTTGCCCCAGACACTGTAGAGCAGACAAACCATCCCTGTTTTACCTGTCCAAATTCTTGACCCTCGTGTAAGTAGTAAGCATAATAAATGGTTGTTTTACAATTTGATTTATATTTACTGGGAGGATTCTCACAAATTTACATTTACAAATCAGGTGGGGGGGGGGAATGAAAAACCTTACTGGGCCTCTCTCACTCTGTGATGAGGCTTGCCCTCCCTCTGGACTTTGGTTTCCTCCTTTGTCTTCCTTCTAGACTAAGGGAGTAACAAGAGGAAAAAGTCATGTCCTCAGTGTTGGACTGGGGCACTGGGACAGGAAGCCAAGGTGCACTGGATTGCAAACTGAAGGCTAGAAATAGGTTCACTAGAGGGACAAGAAGGCGCGCCTACTGACTGCGGACAAAACCTCCATTCCAGGTAGAGTGGAGCCAGTGTCTCGTTTGCAGTTCTTGGCAGAATTGCCAAAAGAATTCCATCCTTTTCTCTCCAGCTCAGAAACCACTCAGGAATTGTCACCACTGTTTAGTAGGCTGGGTCTCCAAAGACTCCTCCTCCATTCCCTACAATCTGCTGGCCACATGCCTCTCATTAGTCCTCCAATTCACACTGCAGCGCAAACCCGGGCCTTGCTCAGGTTCCCCAGCTTACAAAGGGCCCAATTTTAGTTCCAGCTCTGAGTCATCCCTCCTGTTACCACAAACATCCAAGGGGAAGCTCAAAGATACCCAAATGTCCAACCTGGTTTCAAATCCATTTTGCCACATATTTGTTGTTACCAAACCTCCCTGGACCTCAAATTCTTCTTCTGTAAAATGGGGTTATGTTACCTATCTCACAGGCCTGGCATGTGGAATAAATGAAATAATGGTCAAATGTTTAGCACTGTTCTTGTGTATGTGTGTGTACAATGCTTCTCAGTATGGTTCTTGATGAACTGTTGCTTAAGTTTTGTGTCATCCCTTCCCATAATCTTTCTGGGCTGGGAGCTTGAGAGAGCTTTCCTTGGTAACTGTACAAAGGGGCAGGTCTCTTATAAATGCAGCTCCTTCTCCAGACCCACAACCATGGAGTTTTGCTGAGGTGTCTGCATGGTTCTGCCTCTAGCTTGCTGTTGCTTAGGTGGGACTGCATAAAGCACTCTACGATGTTCACCTTTATTTACAACCAGAACCCTGGCTCCCTTCCTACCCCAGCTCCTCAGCAGAGCTCTGGGGGAGAAGCTGAAGGAGCAGTGACTCTTCTGCCACACCCAGGACCTGAGGAGACGTGCAGGGAGGGCCCCTCACTTCTTCTGGGCTTGTGCCCTGGCCCGCTGAATCTTGTCGGCCGTCGCCCCATCTGTGGCTCCAGTGCAGTGGGACAATACAAGGCTCAGCTCTGCCTCATTCCGGCGCTCGATGGCCACGTCTGCAGCCTGAGCCACATCCCTATGGTTTGAGCAGGAGGGGAGACGGTGTTGGGCTGACCAAGGACACAAACCATGCCCCTCACCAGTCCACTGGCTCCGCCACCTAGCACCCACAGGGCTCTCAGCCGACGCACCCAACAAGAAGCAAGGCCTTGACCTTCTGCTCGGGACCCACGCGGGAAGCGTACTTCTTCGCCTCATATTTGTTGTGTTGCTTCATGCAGATCTCCACAAAGGGCTTAGAGAGGAAGGGGATAAAGGGAGAAGATAAGGCAGAGCCCCCTTGTCATCTCTTACGAGCAAAAGCCTAACTGGATACGTTGTCCTTGTATATTTTATATATCCTTAAGTGTCTATAATTCCCTCACCCCTGCCCTGACACATGCCTGCAACAGGTGTGATCTCAACATTCTCAGGGCAGAAACAACCTAAATCAAAGGTCTGTTAGAGCCTAGAGACCAATTATTTCCATGTATCCACTCCACCATCCGGGCTACCCTTCCACAACAGGTGTTTCCTGCCTTCTCAGGGCCTGTGTTTTCTCTCATGGCTGCCCCACCTACCTACACCGCTGAACTGCCTGCCACCGAAAACACCCGCCCCTCAAAATAGCCTCCACTGCCTGGCAGATGTGTTTTCCCTGTCCCCCTCCACCCTCCACTCAAATTGGACTTTTTCCTTGACATCTCCAGGCCGACTCAGGCCCATTCTCCTGGGTACCTGACACGTGTACACAGGAAGCACCCACTAACTATTTTCATCAGTTGAACAGATGTGCCAGTAGGTCATCAGCCTATCTCTAGACCCGGTCCTCTCCCCAGGACTATCCTCCCTGGCAGGGGGTGGAGGGAGGGCCCCTGCCTCACCAGGTAGCCAATGGGTGATTTCTTGCTCTTAGAAAACTTCTCTAGTTCCTCCCAGTCTTCTAGATCTGCCAGGGCAGTCAGCTTCAGCCACCAGAGCCTGTGGGGAAGCTGGGCTTAGAGGTGCTGTAGGAGGGACACGGATCCCAGGACCTTTTTGAAGCCTGGGCCCTCACCAACCTCTTGTCGGGGATACGGAAGTCACGTGCCAGCTGCTCTGCACGCTTGTTGTGGCCACCAAGGATGAGGGTCGTGACTGTGTCATGTAGAGACAGGTCTAGGAACTGACCCCCCAGCTCATCTTCTAGGCGTCGCTGTAGCCGTAGGAGCCGCATTTGATCCTCTGTGGCCTGGAGACACGGATAAGGCAGGATGGAGATGAGAGAAGGGCAAAGTGGGAAGACTGGGAGAAGAGGCAAGGGAGAAAAAGAGTAGGCCAAACCTTGGCTGCAAACTCATTCTTGGCCTTGTAGAAGGCGTCGGCTGCTGTCTGCAGAGCTGCTACCCGCCCCTCAATACGCTATGAGGACAAGAAGGGAAGCCTGAGCTCACAGCTCAAGGGATCTCAGCCCTCCCCACCCAGGATACGGTTTTCTCCCTGATCCCTGTGCCAAGGGTCACCAGGACCAGCCTTACCCATTGGGTGAACCACCCTGGTGTCCCTAGTGGGAAGGCTAGCTCCTCTGGGACCAACCCTCATTCTGGCCTCATGTCTTCTCAGACTCTCCCTCGACAGTGAGGACCAGATGGGGTGTGTGCCAAGTATGAGGCCTAGATACCTGGTGAAGGAACCAGACCAACAGCCCAGCCCACAGGCCCCACCCGCTCTGTGGGCCTCAGACCTCCTCTGCAGCGTAGCTGGCTCGGATGTGGAAGCTGCCCAGCTCCTGGTGGTTGTCATCCTGATTGTAAAGGTCCTTCAGCGTCTCTAGCTCCTGGTGCTTACAGAACTGGAGCCAGGGCAGGCAATCAGTCAGTAAAAACAACTCAGGGGCTCAGGAGGCTCCAGGCCTACCGCTGCCCACTGCACACACCTGTCGGTACAAGCTCAGGGCCATGGGCTGGTTCCGAAGGGTCATGAAAAAATCTCCTCGGTTCAGCTCGTTCTTCAGGTGCAGCAACACCGTGAACACTATGGGACAATAAGGTGGGGTGGGGACTCCAGCCCAGCCCCTTGCTCAGCCCAGGGGCCCTGGCCTTGGCCTCACCCAAACCTTGCTCACCCAAGTCAGTGTCCCCACTCTCGATGGCCTTGCTCAGTGCCAGTTTGCTCCTCTTCATTTTTAGGAGAAGAGGTACCTGCTCCCCAGAGCGAGGCTCATACTCCAGAAGCTGTGCGGTGGGAAGGAAGACACAGAGAGAAGGAGCTGGCCTGGGGGCCTTGGAAACCCATGTCAGAGCATTTAGAAAGGGCTGGGCACCCACACCTTGATAGCCAGCTCTGTGCGGCCGCAGCCATAGGCCCGAGCAGCAATGTCGGAGTAGGAGACACCAGGTGTGTCCCCCAGCTTCTGGTTAATGGCCCGAGCAACATCCTCATCAGACACGTCCTTCTGTTGTACCTGCAGAGGGAGGGGGTGGTACACACACCTGGATCTCACCCTTCACCCCACCGGTCCTCAATCAGAACCTGGCCCTTCAGCCCTACACTTCATATTTCCTACACCTCACCAGGGTGTGGAAGTCCCTAAATGCTCCTGGATCCTGTGCTATATCCTCACCTTGTAGCAGGCCCAATGGGCCAGGATCCTGCTGACACCCTGTACTTCAGGAAGGCGCAAGTACTCGCATATCTGGATGGCCAGGGGGTAGAGCCTCCGCAACACAAGCCTGGGGTACAGGGGTGAGGTGGGGTAGAGAGAGAGCGCAGAGTGGCCACAGTCTGTAACTTGGGCCTCCCAGATCCCAAAGCAATGGGTCAGGTGCAGTGTCCTCAAGAGCCCACCAGGGGCTGTAATGCTTGCCCACTTAGCACCCTCTTCTCACATCCTTGGGCTTACTGTACCTGTCTAGCAGCACCTGGATGGTGAGCTGCTTGTATCTGCATTTTACTTGGTTAAGGATCCAGCTGGTAAATACGCCTTATTTGCTAAAGACCTTCAGGCAGTATCTCTTCCCCCTGTATCCCTGGCAACCCTCCCTCCACCCCCACCCTGCCACCCCTGGCTGTGAACACCCTTCTAGCAGGCTTGTGGATACTGGCTATAGGTGAGGGGGATCCCGATGTGATAGTCCCGAATGGCATTGAGCACACGCAGGTCCTGACACATACGCACGAAGCCATCAGGTGGAAATCTGTCGAGGAAACACTTTCCAAAGGAAGCAGCCTTCGGAGAAGAACCAGAGGACAATAGAAGTGAGCTCTCCTCACACAGCCCAATCCTGCCCAGTGCCCCTCCCACTAGCCCTGTAGCCCAAGCCAACCCTGAGCAGACTCTTCTGCATGTCTGGCCGGTGCTCATGTCCCGCAGCCTCAATGCACTGCTGCACAGCCTGGGTCAGCTGCCCCAGCTCCTGGATCTCCCGCAGGTACTCATCCGCTTTCTGGCTCTCTTTCTGGGGGAAGTGGGGATGCCAGGATAGAGCATCATGATGGAGAATACTCCCACATCTGGCCCCTAGTCCCTCTGGAATGTGGTTCAAATGAGCTGCAGAGGCTAGAGCCCAAGCTACCTCAGCCCACTCAGTCCACCGAGGTGTTCAGTATTCCCCACAATTGCCTGTGAGAGGCCCTGAGACCTCTTTAAAAAAAAATATATATATATATGATTTCAGAGAGGAAGGGAGAGGGAGAGAGAGATGGAAACATCCTGCACATCCCCTACTGGGGATCAAGCCTGCAACCCGGGCATGTGCCCGTGACCGGATTTGAACCTGGGACTCCAGTCCGCAGGCCGACGCTCTAGCCACTGAGCCAAACCAGTTAGGGCGGTCCTGAGACCTCTTGATAGTAGCCCTGACTTGTGCCTGGGCTGGGGATAGTGGGGCCTCCCTGCCCCTCCCTATTACCACATGGAGGACCCCATGTCACTTTAGTCCACCTGAGCTGGCCCTCTCCAGCCCAGTCTAGTGCCCTGCCTGGACCCCCTTCACAGGTGGCACCTGGCTGTGCCCTCCCATGCCCAGGAAGGAAAGCATCTTGGGGCCCAGGGAGAGGCCCAGGGCTTTACCTCATATTCCTTCTGAGCCTCTAACAGCAGTGCTCCAGGGGCCATTGAGGCAATTTTGAAGATCTCCTCGCTGGCCACTGGGGAAGGGATATGGTGAGTGTAGGAGGCAGGCAGGGAACCCTCCGCTCTCCCTCAATGCTCTAATCCTGTCTGGAGCACTGCCCCACAGCAGTGGTGCCAAGGTGCCCCCGCCCCAGGTCTTACGGTGCCTTTGTGAGGGCCTCACCTGGAACCTCATGTAGGAACTCATGGGTGCTGCGGGAGAAGATGCGGACCCCATCCAGCTCAGGTACCAGGTAGGAGTCCTCATCCAGCACAAACCTGAGCTTGGTCAAGGTTCCTAAAATGGGACGGGACAGATGACCCCCCTTCCCCTCGCCTCTCCCATCCCCACAGGTAGCCCTCCAAGGATACTGGATGCTCTCAGGTGCATCACCCACCACCATCAGCCGCTTCTCCCAGGCCACCACAACAGCCCTCTCCTTGCTACGAGGACGGCTGCACCTGTGGGCAGCACCACACATACATGTTTGAGACATACACCGGACACCAGGCCCTCAGCCAAGTCTCTCACATCACTGCTTATATCACTTTGCCTTGGGATAGTCCTGTGCATGCTTCCTGCTCCTTATCCCATCCTCTGCTTGACTTGAGTGCTTCCCTTTCACCCTGTGCTGTCAGCTCCAGCTGAGGCCCACAGCGGGCAGGGGTTCCCCTCAAGCGTGCACTGGCAGAGAAGATATGATGCAAGCTCCACTTGGCGTGGCCAGTAGACAGGATGAATCAAAGTATCCCAGGAAACAATGCTATGTCCACCCTCACCCCCAGCATAAGACTCCCATCCTCACCAGACCATCTGCTTCGGGGGGGCCCGGATGTTGCAGTTGAACTCGCAGAGTTTTTCCTGAAAGGATGCAGGGAATGTCATGGTCCTGTCCAAGCACTCAAGTTAAAAAACCCCTTCTCTACCCAAATCCCTGGACAAGGCAAAGTGCCCCTGTGTTTTCCCAGGATCAAACCTTGAGTGAAGCTGTCCCCATCCAGATATAACCCGTGTCTGTGAAGAGTGCCAGGTGTCGGTAGGTGAAAGAAACAGCCATCTGCAGGAAGCTGCTCACTCCTGGGGCCAGGCCAGGGGGTGTCTGAAGCAGGGCCAGGGAGGACATCCAAAGATACTAACTTCTCAGCGCCTCCTCCCGGCCTCCCCCAACCCTTCCATTTCACTCCCATTTCACAGGCCCTCACCACGGTGGAGCAGGCTGCATGGTCCAGGAGGTAAAGATCGGGCCCCACAGCCAGAAGAATGTGTGCCACTCGGTCCTGGCACAGTGTGGTCCAGCACGAGGGTGCGCTCTGCAAACCTGTGGTCAGGCAAGAGGACAATCCCAGGATGACCAGAGCCCAAAGCGTCTGCCTCTGTGGGTCCCGCAGTCTGGAAGCACATCTGTGGGCACTGAATGATTGTCTCAGGGGTGTCAGCACTCACCTGGCACTTCTGGCATTCGGCGGAGTTTGAGGTCACCCACATTGGCACTGAGGGTGAAGCGGTGGGCCCCTGTGAGGATGGCCACTCCGGAACCAAACTCAGTATGGAAGATTCGAGCATCTAGAACCCGATTCTGGAGCACCTCCTTGAGAGAGGGACAAGTGGAGAGGGACCTTGAAAAAATCACAGGGTCACAGACTCCATCCCTTTCCCCCAGCTTCCTGTGGCCCCTACATTGCCCATACTGAAGTGTCTCCGGAAGTCCCCGTGAAGCCCATAAACCAGTACTACACCATCTTCCTGCACGCAGAGGAGCTCCTCTTCAGCCGACCAGCCCAGGGACACCACTGGCCCACTCTTCCACTGCAGAGGAGAAGAAGTTCATGAGACTATCTTGGGGCGCAGAAGCGCTGCCTAGCCCCCAGCCCCAAGGCAGGCCAAAGGCGCTCACCAGCAGACTGGCCAGAGGCATGCCAGAAGCAGAGTAGATGTCAAGTACCGGCCGTACGCTCGCAGCCTTCTCCTTCCGCCAGGGGTTCCTCAGCAGTGCTGCAGTTGGAGAAGAGACCTCCTGTCCTAGTTCACTAGTCCCAGCCCATGGGAAGCAGGCCTCACGAGAACCAGAATTAAAAGCATCTCAATTTGGGGGGAGGGTGGCATATGCCAGTGAGAACAACCCAACAATAAGACCCCTAGGGATCAAGAACCTTGAGTTCATCCCATGGTCCCAGAGCACGCGAGGCAGAGGGGTGACTTACCAATGGGGCCTCCATAAGGCGCAGCAGCCACCAGGCAGTCCCTGAGCTCCTCCTTCAGGTCCCAGTCCATGCTGTACAGCTCATATTTCCTGCCCACAGAAAGGTGAACAGAAATTAGGCTTCTCATGCCCATGCATCTGGATGAAGTGAGCCCCAGAGGAACCCCTAAAGCCTCCATTTGTTCTCCACAGGAAACTTGAGGCCCCTCCAGGGGCGGGGAGGGAAGGTGATGACTAGAAACAATATGCATGCAGCATGGAAGGATGGGAGCACAACGATATGGGAGCACAACATCAATCAGCTGCCCCCTGTATGACCCCCTTCTGAGGATTGAGCCCAGGAGCCCATAAGCCCGCAATCAGGGCTTGTGCCCTTGACAGGGAATCGAACCGGCAACCTCTTAGTGCACGGGACAACGCCCAACCAACTGAGCCACACTGACCAGGGATATTTCTGGTTCGTAACACTGAGCCAGGTCATGGGCTTTATACCTGGGGGTCCAGCTCAACACTAGTTAATAAAGAACTCCGTTTCAGAAGTACTGAGTTGGCAGTGCCGGAAAGAAACCCAAGAGGAGCTCTTCAGTCCGTCCAGAGCTGGGGAGAATCCTGGGTTAGAGATGTCAATCTGTGAATGCTTGGCTTACAATAGGAAACTGAAATCACAAGCCAGCACAAGATGACTGCAATCTGAGATGTGTGAGGAGAGTGTGTGCCGCATGAGAAGACAAAGTAGGAGGGGAGAAGGGAACAGAGGAGTAGGCACTATTCCAGGATGTCAAGAAAAAAAACGGTGGTTAAGGAGAGTGCTTTGGGGGTATCATTTCAGGAGCCTTCCCATTAAAGATCAGAAAGATGCTTACCATTACCTTCTTTCTATTTCACATTCTTCTTGGGGTTCTAGCCAAAATAATTTAAGAAAAAAAAACACAGAGAAGTTTCTATTTTGGAAAAGGAGATTGCTACTATTTACAAATAATGTGATTGTCTACTTAGAAAATCCAAACCAGTCTATGGAACAATGAATAAAAGAGCTCAGTTGAGTGAGCAATGGAAGTCAATTTATTCTTTTTTATAAATATTATTATTGAAAAAAAATTTTCTTAAGAGAGAGAGGAAGGGAGAGGGATAGAGAGATAGAAACATCGATAGGAGAGGAACATCATCAATCGGCTTCCTCCTGCTCACCTCCTACTGGGGATCAAGCCTGAAACTGAGCATGTGCCCTGACTGGGAATCGAACCAGTGATCTCATGGTTCCTGGGTCGACACTCAACTGCTGAGCCACACCAACCGGACAGAAGTTAATATATTTTCTACACCAATCAACTGTCTATATACTATAGCAAGAACCAATTAGAAACGTAACTTTAAAAACATCCTGATCATGACAGCAATAAATCTATAAGGAATCCCAAAATAAACATTTTTTTAAATATATATTTTTATTGATTTTTTACAGAGAGAAAGGGAGAGGGATAGAGAGTTAGAAACATTGATCAGCTGCTTCCTGCACACCCACTACTGGGGATGTGCTCGCAACCAAGGTACATGCCCTTGACTGGAATTGAACCTGGGACCCTTCAGTCCGCAGGTCGATTCTCTATCCACTGAGCCAAACCAGCTAGGGCCCAAAATAAACATTTTTGCAATCATATAAAAATTTACTCAAGGATATAGAACAGGGATGGCGAACCTATGACACACGTGTCATCACTGACACGCGTAGCCATTTCTGATGACACGCGGCCGCTTAGGCGGCCCCACGCCGAGGATGAAACATTTGCTGCTCCTGAGGATGAAACATTTGCAAAATAATGTTTTTTCCTCAAAGTGACACACTACCCGAGTTATGCTCAGTTTTTTGGCGAAGTTCGACACACCAAGCTCAAAAGATTGCCCATCACTGATATAGAAGACAGAAAAATATTCCAAAATGATCTATAAATGCACAAGAATTCCAATAAAAATCACCCCCAATGATTGGGGGGAAGGGAAGCACAAACTGATTCTACAGTTTGTCTGGGAGGGAAAAGGTATCTGAAAAAGTAAATACTAGAAGATATTTAGAAACATTTGAAAATATGAGAACACATGTATATTAGATATCAAGTATATTCTATAATAATAAAAGCATTACATGCTAATGAGATCGGATGTCCTTCCGGATGAAGCTGGGGCTTCGAGGGAAGCCCTGGTTCCGGGTGCCAGAGGGAAGCCGGTGCTGGCAGCCAGCCGGGGGAAGGAAGGCCTACTCTCGCACGAATTTCGTGCCTCGGGCCTCTAGTACTACATAAAACTAAAGTTAATTACAACTTGTTTTGGCACAGGAATAAGCAAATAGATCAATGGAAGAGAGCAGAATCCAGGAAAAGACCTGAGAATTGAACATGTAATAAAAATGGCATTTCAAATAGGTGCAAACTGATACTTGAAATGAGACAATGGCCCATACAGGAAGAATCACAGTAAACACTATTTCATTACTCAGTCTCTACAATAAAATATTTTCCAGACAGAATTCAAAATTTAAATGTTAAGCCACAATGCAAAAGACCAACAAATAAAAACTAAGAACTTCTGTATACTTCTATGCAAAAAGGGGTAAAAATAACACATTTGCTTACATTTGAAAAAAAGAAACTTTGGTAAGATTTACAAGAATCTAGTAACAATGGTTACTTGTAGGTGAGGGATGGAATTACTAGTCGAATAAGAACAAGGATAAGAATGAGACTTTGAGTTTTTAAACATTAACAGTTCTTTGGTTTTTAAGAAAGTTGTTTTTTTTTTTATTATTATTTACTGATTTGAGAGAGCAACATCGATTTGTTGTTCCACTTATTTATGTATTCATTGGCTAATTCTTTTTTTAAAATCCTCATCCAAGAAGTGAGGATATTTTTTTCATTGATTTTGAGAGAGTGGAAGAGAGTGGAGAGTGGGAAGGGGTGGGGGGGAGAGAGAGAGAAACATGGATGTGAGAGAGACACATTGATTGGTTGCCTCCTGCACATGCCCTGATGGGGGCTGGGGGAGTGGGGGGGCAGGACTCAAACCTGCAACCCAGGTATGCGCCCCTAATCAGAATCTAACCCAAGAGACCCTCTGGTGTGAAGGCCCATGCTCTAACCACTGACCCATGCTGGGCAGGGCCATTAGCTGATTCTTATATGTGCCCTGACCAGGGATTGAACCCACAACCTTGGCGTACTAGGCCGACGCTCTAACCAACTGAGCTACCTGGCCAGGGCCAATACTTATTTGTTAAGATAATTAACATTAAAAAAATTTTATACATTAAAAAATCCATTAAAATAAAGCAGGAAGACAAACTATGGAGAGGGGGGAAATGTTTGTGATACACATGAAGAGATATTTTCTTAAAAAATACAAAAGGCTCTAATTAATTTTATTTTCTTTATTTTTTATTAAATTTATTGGGGTGACATTGATGAACAAAATTACACAGGTTTCAGGTATACAATTCTACAACACATCATCTGTATATTGTATTACTAGTAGCCCATTTGCAGGAAGAATCCTGCAAGCGGCTGCTGCGGCCGCGTGCGCTGCCGCCGCTATTGCGGCCTCTGCACCCGTGCGCCACCCCGCTCTGCCCCGCCCGGGCTTTCCCTCTGGCAGCCACCTTGCTTTCTGCTTTTCCTCCCTCTTCCTTCTAAGTTGTCTTCAGTCTTCACTCCTCCCTCCCTCAGCATATGCAAATTAACTGCCATCTTTGTTGGGTAATTTGCATACTTGCCCTGATTGGCTGGTGGGTGTGGCAAAGGTATGGTCAATTTGCATATTACTATTTTATTAGGTAGGATGTTTACCACCCAAGTCAAGTTTCCTTCCATCACCATTTATCTCCTCTTTACCTTCTAATTAATTTTTTAAAATGAAAATAAAACTAAAGTAGAAAGCTAGTCAAAAGCCATATCATACTATTTTATGTGAAAACACTTTTCAAACTACACATAAAAATCTTAAAAAAATATAATCTAATATTTTTATAATGTGAATTATGGAAAAGTCTTTTAGAGCAAGATACAAAACCCAGAAATTAACAAGGAACAGAATTTATTACATAAAATAGCTATTCAACTTTTAAATGTGTACATCCTCTGACTTACCAGTTTCCTTCCAAGAGTCTAACTTAGAAAACTACTTGTACAAATGCACAAAGGTATGAATGCACTGCAGCACTATTTTAAATAGTTTCAGAAAATCCTGGAAAAACCTTCTTAAATAGCCACCAAAACAGGACTGGTTAAATAAACTATGGTATGCCCAATATCATGTGGCCATTAATAAGGTGGCTCTGGCCCTAGTCGATGTTTTCAGTGGTTGGAGCATCAGTCTGAGCACCAAAGGGTCTTGGGTTCAATTCCTGGTCAAGAGCACATACCTGGGTTACAGATTCAACCCCTGGCCCTGGTCAAGGCACGTGCGGGACACAACCAATTGATGTATCTCTCTCACATTGATGTTTCTCTCTTTCTCTCCCCCCTTTCTCTCTCTCCCTTCTACTCTCTCTAAAAAGTAATGAAAAAAATATCCTCGAGGTGACTGAGGGTACTAACATGAAATTATCTCTAAGACGTTGTTAAATAAAAAATGTAAGCTGCTGCTCAATATGAACTCATTTATGTAATAAAAACTGAGCACATATATTTTTCTTAAATGAAAAGGAAGCCCACTGCTTGGGAGAATATATTTGCCAAAGATACTATTTTTATTGATTTCAGAGAGGAAGGGAGAGGGAGAGAAATAGAAACATCAATGATGAGAGAGAATCATTGATTAGCTGCCTCCTTCACGCTCCCTACTGGGGATCGAGCCTGCAACCCGGCCATGTGCCCTGACCAGGAATTGAACTGTGACCTCCTGGTTCATGGGTCGACACTCAACCACTGAGCGACACTGGCCATGCTGAGCATGTGTGTGTGTGTGCGTGTGTGTGTGTGTGTGTATATATATATATGTATATATGTGTGTGTGTGTGTGTATATATATATATATATATATATATATATATATATATATATACTAGTGACCCGGTGCATGAAATTCGTGCACATTAAAAGGGGATTAATTAGAGGAAATAATTTAATATTGCTATTTGCCCTTTCTCTATAATAGAAATGTCAGAGATGAAAGAAAATTAGTAAAAATATATGAAAACCTTCCTCCTGTCAGAGTCTGGGGCACACCACGGGACTCAGAGTCAAGTCCCCGCCCATCCACATGCACCTCAAAATCGCGTGAGACCTAGACCCAGCCGCCCCTCCCCCCATTGGGCTAGATCTAGATCCAGACCCGGCCAGTCCCACCCTTGTCAAGTCCTGCTGGGCAGGGGGCGTAGCCTCAGGTCCCCTGGCCCGGCGCCAGGACAGGGGGCGTGGCCTGAGGTCCCCCAGCCCAGACCCGGGTGGGGGGTGTGCCTAGAGGTCTTACATCAAGCCCCACCAGGTGGGGGACATGGCCTGAGGTCCCCCGTCAAGCCCCGCCAGGTGGGGGGGCGCAGCCTCAGGTTTCCCGGCCCAGCACTGGGAGGGGGGGTGCAGTCTCAGGTCCCCCGTCAAGCCCCGCTGGGTGGGGGCGCGGCCTGAGTTCCCCTGACCCAGCACTGGGGGTGCACCTTGAAGTCCCCCCATCAAGCCCCGCTGGGTGGGGGACACGGCCTGAGGTCCCCTGTCAAGCCCAGCTAGGCAGGGGGGCGCAGCCTCAGGTCCCCTGGCCCGGTGCCGTGGTGGGGGGTGTGGCCTGAAGTCCCCTGTCAAATCCCACCTGGTGGGGGGAGCAGCCTGAGGTCCCCTAGCCCAGCACCAGGATGGGAAGCACACCTTGAGGTCCCCTGTCAAGCCCCGCTGGGCGGGGGCGGGGGGGGGGCGTGGCCTCAGGTCCCCTGGCCTGGCACTGGGGCGGCGGTGCAGCCTGAGGTCCCCCAGCCTGACACCAGGGTGGGGGGCGCGGCCTGAGGTCCCCTGTCAAGCCCTGCCGGGTGGGGGGTGCAGCCTGAGGTCCCCTGTCAAGCCCCATGGGGGCTGGGGAGGGCTTAGCCTCAGGTCCCTGCTGATTGCTCGTTAAGGCTCCTTATGGGAACTTGGCCTCAGCTGTGGGTTCAGCCATCTTTGTGACGGAGTGATAATCAATTAGCATATTCCCTCTTTATTAGATAGGGTGTGTGTGTGTGTATATATATATATACACATACACACATATATACACATACACACATATATATATATATACACATATATATATATATACACATACACACACACACACACACACACATATATATCTTTATATATATACACATATGTATACTTTTACAAGCATATTTACACATAATCACATGAATTATAAAAATACATAGAAAAAACGCTCAGAGGCCTCCACATTAAGCCAGACAGCGGTCACTTTGGGGGAGAGTGGTGAGTGGGGGAAGGAGATAGGGGGACTTCCAATTTATAGGCCATATACTTTTGTATTATTTGAATTTTTTACAATCCCATATGCCTTTCTTTTGACACTTCGTTACTAAAATCATGGGTGAAAATCTGATGGGAAAATAGAGCCACACAGACCTAGCATGCCAGTTATCAATTCATTGCTGCTCAGCTCCCAATCCATGCTTCAATGTGTTGTGTTTAAGGGACAGCATACATTTTCCTTCACAGTGAGTAAGATGTTAAACTTTCTCAGTAGAGGGCGCTGGAGGGACACTGAATGAGGAAGGGGTTCTACTGCTGCTTCCAGCAAGGCTTAGCCAGGAGCCAGGGTGTGAGATATGGGGTGGTGATCTACCCCGGCCATGCAACAGCCTAGAAGGCTTGCCCAGACTAGTGATCACCTTCCCTCGGCTCCCTGGACAGACACCACATTCCAGGCCTCCTGCCCAGGCTGTACTTCCTCTGCACGCCAAGATGCTTGGCCACTGGCTGTCCTGCCTGCCCACTTGAGTGTTTCCTCTGATCCCCTCTGCAAATCCATGCTCCCAGCCACTGGCTGTGGCTCACCTTACACACACTGTGTGCTCCAGGCTGCCTGCTTGCACCAGCTACCCCAGCTTGCACCAGTTGCAGCTCACCTATATTCTCCTACCCCCTGAACCCCAGAGGGTTTCCTCTTTTTTTAATCCTCACCCAAGGATATCTTCCCGTTTATTTCTAGAGAGAGTGGAAGGGAGGGAGAAGAGAAAGATGGGAGGGAGGGGCGGGGGGGGGGGGGAAGAGAGAAACATTTACATGAGACACACACATCCATTGGTTGCCTCCTGCATGCTCCCCTACCTGAGCTGGGGAACCTGCAACTCAGGTACCTGCCCTTGACCAGGAATTGAAACTGAGACCCTTCGGTCTGTGGTCTGACACTCCAACCACTGAGCCAAACTGGCCAGGGCTGAGTGTTGCTTCTTGCTTTCATAGGAACTGTGGACCAGCAATGGCCAGGCAAACCAGTGAACTTCTCTGCCATCTAGTGGGCTAAAACTATACAGGGTGGGGCAGAAGAACAGTTATGAGTACTCGAAAGAGAATTATTCCTGTATTATTATTTATTATTCTATTATTTTCCATATGAACAACTGTAAATCTACTTTTGCCCCACCCTGTATTTTCTCCAATGAGGCCTAAACCCCAACCTGGGAAGGGCCCCCTTCTAAATCTGTCATTCCTTGGGTACTCTGCCTAGGCTACCATATAACATTTTCTTATCTCTTTACTCTTTTTTTCAGTTAATATAATAATTCCTTATATTTCTCAAACTTTCCCAGTTTAAGTCTCCTGATTGGACCTAGACTGATAAAGACTTGACTCTGAGAGTGGTCCCAAGAGACAGACCCCAAAGATGGGATTTGAAGGTTAGCTTGGTCGTGTGCTTAAAGCTTGGGTGCAGTGCTGAGCTCCCTGCCAATGGGAAATGGTTATTAGTAACCCATTGCACCCAGTGACATCACAATTAATCCAGCCTGCAGTTTTCTGTGGTGAAATGCCAAGACAAACATGTGCTTTGGGAGTGACTTCTGTGCCTGATTGTATGGCAGTAATAATGATTGCAAGGGCTGTGGTGTGGATGGATTATTTTGAGTGCACTTGAACATTTACAAAGAGAAAATTACAAGCTTGAGTCTATTAACTTTCAGTTCAAGTCATGGTCTGAGAAGCAGAAAGTGTCTATAACAGCCCTAAAACAATCTCATATTTATTACAGCCACACAGCTGCTACTGCTGAAAATCAAAAGCAAAAGTTTAATTAAGTGGGTTGTTAAATTATAACAGTTGAATTCACCAACATGTCATTTCTCATGTGAAACTTAGGGCACTAGTAAGGAAAGAAAGGAATCCTGAAAACTGGAAGGAAGATATCTGGTTAAACCCAGATGAAACTAACAATCCTGAACCCCCAATTCATTCTGAGTCTTCCTTACTAGTAGAAGTAGCTTGCACTCCTATGTCTGAGGACACTTACCTTCTTCTGCTTGACAACCTTTTGATGACCTCAATTGGGGCAGAAGTCTTGGGAGCCTCCCTCCCCAAGGCTGACCTAGCTAACACTACTGCTCTGTGGCTAACCTGTCAACAGAGACCAATACATGGCCCCAATATGGTACCATTCCCAGGAGGACCAACCTGCAAGTTGATTACACTGGACCTCTTCCACCGTGAAGGGGGAACGATTTGTCCTCACTGGAATACAGACACATTCTGGATGTGGATTTGTCTTCCCTACCTGTAATGCCTTTGTCAGCACCCACCATCTGTGGAATTACAGAATGCCTTATCTAATGGTGTGACATTCTGCAAAGCATTACATCTAATCAAGGATCTCATTTCACAAAAAGGAAAGGGCATCAGTGGGCTCAGGTCCAGGAGATCAATTAGTCTTACCATATACCCCATCACCAGAAGTGGCTGGCCTAAATTCATTGACAACTCAGCTATAGCACCAATTGGGAGCCAGTATCCTAAAAGGGCTCGTGCTTTGCATCACAGGCTATTACATGGTGCTGTTTCCTCTAGAGCAGTGATGGCGAACCTATGACACGCGTGTCAGCACTGACACGCGTAGCCATTTCTGATGACACGCGGCCGCCGAGGATGAAACATTTGCTGCTCCTGAGGATGAAACATTTGCGAAATAATGTTTTTTTCCTCAAAGTGACACACTACCCGAGTTATGCTCAGTTTTTTGGCGAAGTTTGACACACCAAGCTCAAAAGGTTGCCCATCACTGCTCTAGAGTCATAATCAAGGGATGAAGTGAGAGTGGCTCTTCTCATTATTACGCCTACTGACTCTTACAAAAATGTTGCTTCCAGTTCCATAACTTTGAGATCTATTGGTTTGGGAGGTTCGTCATCACGGGGAGAATGTTTCTACCAGGAGATACAACAATAGATTCACTGAATTGGAAGATAAGAGCACCGCCTTGCCATTCTGGGCTCCTGATGCCACTGAACCAACAGGCATAAGAAAATGGCATTAATTTACTGGCTGAAGTGATTATCCTGATTACCAAGCAGAAACTGAGTTGCTGCTACATAATGGAGGCAAGAAGGACTATGTCTGACACCCAGGGGATCCCCTGGGGCACCTCTTAGTACTTCTGTACCTGATCATAAAGTTTAAAGAAAAACCTCAGCAACCAAAAAAAGCAGAATGACTGAAATGAAGGTTTGGGTCACTCCATTATGTAAAGAACCAGAGCAGTGAAGGTTCTGGCTGAGGACAAGAAATGGGCAGTTGAAGGAAGCCATAGATAACAACTACAATCTCATGACCAATTACAGAAATGAAGCCTATAGTCACTTTGCACTTTTTCTTCACGCTTGTTATATGCATGTGTTTATATGTATACACTAGCCATTACCTTCTCTCTCCTTCCCATTTTTTATTTACACACAAATAATTGGAGGTTAACTTTACAATTTCATTTTCGGGTAACATGAATATTCAGTGGGACTGGAGGAGAAATTAATACAGTGATAGATATGACTGTTAAGATTGTTTTTTCATTTTGGGAAAGAGTATTTACTTGTAAGAAGAATAGTGGTAGCTTCATTAGCAAAAATATAGACTTTTGTTGTTATGAGGAAGTTCGAAAGTATATAGAGTGTGCATATGGAGCTGAGTAGTCAAAGGGTAGACGGTGCCAGTTATCAATTTATCTGTCAACTCCAAATTCACCCTTCAATACGTGCTCCATGTGAACTAGATGTTAGCTTTTCTCAGTAGAGGGCAGTGTAGGGACACTGCAGGAGGAGGGAACTCTGTTTCCAGCAGCAGGTCAGTCAGCAGTGTGGGTATGAGGACACCTGGTGATACTCTGCCTCAAACACACACCCAGAGCAATCCCTTGATAACCTCACAGCCTTGGCCTACACTGGCGTCCATTTTCCTGTGGCTCTCTCCACACAGACACTGCATGCTTCAGGTCTCCCACTCACATTGGTGCTCTCACTCTCTGTGCAACCCCATGAACCTGGCCACCAGCTATGGCTCATCTGTGTCGAGGGCTGCTTCCTGCTTGCATAGTGACTATGGACCAGCTCTGGCCCTGGCAAACCAACCATCTTCTCCACTACCCAGTGGGCTGCAACTATACCTTTTCCATCAAGGTTGGAATACCAATTAGGAAGGGTACATCCATCTCCTTCTAAGTTTGTCCTTCCTTTCTCCTCAGCCCTAGGGGAGGACAGAGTTTTATCTTACAGTTACTTTGTTATCACAAAAGAGTTCTTTATATGAAACTTCACTTATTTAGTCAGTCCTTGCTTTCTGTCTCCTGATTAGACTCGTACTGATGCAACCAGTGTACCACCCCATAGACCACTTACTTGTTACAACGGGGAAAACAGGACTTTACAATGAAGGATGTGCCATCACCATCCTAATTCCCTTGTGAATGTCAACATCCTTCATAGCAGACAACCCGCTATAATGCTGACTCCAGATGTGATGCAGCACAAACACCATGTCATTGCCTATAAAGCACTTCTGCCAAAAATGTTCAACTAGAATCTAATCCAGTGGTTCCCAACGTGGGGCACATGCCTCACAGGGGGGCAATTTGATTTTTCAGGGGGGCAATCTAGAATGAGTTATTAACAGTGACATTTTGCATTTCTTATGGTTCTAGGGGCCTCATATACAGTATATAAATATATATTGTGACATATTTATGCATTTCAGTTCTCTATTATGTTTTAAAACTTTATTTGCTATTTTTTCATATCACTTCATATTATTATTTTTTTTAACAATTTCTTAGTATTTATTCCCCAGTACTTCAACTGCCTTTTTATTCTTTTATTTTTCTCTTTCATGGATGCCATGTTCTTTGGAAGCTTGTTTAGACCAAGTTAATGGCCTTTTAGGCTTCCTCCACTTGAATAGGAGTTCACTTTTTTAAAAAATATATTTTTATTTATTTCAGAGAGGAAGGGAGAGGGAGCGATAGGGACATCAATGATGAGAGAGAATCACTGATCAGCTGCCTCCTGCACACCCCCACTGGGGATCAGGCCTGCAACCTAGGCATGTGCTCTTGAGCGAAATTAAACCCAGGACCCTTCAGTCCTCAGGTCGATGCTCTATACACTGAGCTAAACCAGCTAGGGCAGAAGTTCACTTTTTGAATAATAAGAATTATATGTCACGGGGTGGGGGTGGGAGGACATCAGGATTTTAGAAATGCTTAGGTGGGGCATGGCCAAAAAAAGGTTGGGAACCACTGTTCTAATCACATCTTTAGATATAATACAGTTTCAGGAAATACAGGCTATGATAGAGAAAAAAGTTAAAAGGTTCCACAGGAAGCAATGGGATAAATCCAGAAAGTGACTTGGTCTCTTTTTAAAATTTTAAAATTTTTATTTGATTTGAGAGAGAGAGAGAGAGAGGAAGGGAGAAATATCAATTTGTTGTTCCATTTATTTATGCATTCATTGGTTGGTTCTTGCATGTGCCCTGACTGGGGATTGAATCTGCAACCTTGGCACATCGGGTCGACCCTCTACCCAACTGAGCTAATGGGCCAGGGACTCCAGAAAGTGACTTGGACTCTTAAACAAGTCAATGTCATGAAAATAAAAAGTAGGGGTGGGAATGGGGATAATAACAAGTTTATAAGGGACTTAATTAAGAGAGGTAAGCAAATGAGTAATTCTTATTTAGGTCTCAATTTGAAAAAATTGGTTACAAAAAGACACTTTGGTCCTGGCCAGGTGGCTCTGCTGGTTGGAGAATTGTCCCATACACCAAGGTTTCGGGTTCAATTCCTGGTAAGAGCACATACCTAAGTTTTGGGTTTGATCCCCAGTTGGAGAACATACGGGAGGCAACCAATTGATATTTCTCTCTCACATCAATGTTTTCTTCTCTAAAATCAAGAAAAACATATTCTTGGGTGAGGATTTTTAAAAAAATGTACACTTTGAAGAAAACTGGAGACATCTAATATTAGATGATATTAAATGTTAATTTTGTTAGGTATGAAATAGATTGTAGTTTCATTGAAAAGTGTAATATATATATAATTGATTTCAGAGAGAAAGGGAGAGGTAGAGATAGATAGAAACATCTATTGAACCAGAGATTGGTGAAAAAAGTATGGCAAACTGTTGATACTTGTTGAAGCCGGGTGGTGAGTACATAGATGTTCATTAAATTACATTGACTATATTTATCTATATTTGAACTTTTCCTTAATAAGAGTTTTTTTAAACTTCCAAAGTAGTTGAAACAAATATTGCAACATGGTAACAATTTTAAAGCCTAAACTATGGCTATGGATGTTGATTATACTATTCTACTTTATTGTACATTTGAAATTTTTCAGAAGAAAAAGTTAAATACAATTTCCAAGAAAGAAAGGGGGTTCATCTCTATCCAATGCTCCAGGGAGTCAAGCTCAGACAATGTCTCAGCTGTGTCCACTGCAGTAACAGAATGTCACTGAGAACAGGGTAGTCAGACCAGAGTGAGTGGTCACTGGGAAGAAAGAAAATGGAAGCAAGTATAGATGGTAGTTTTCAGATTTTTGGGAAGGGGAAGGAAAAGACAGGGCAAAGAGGAATTTATTTTTTGAATAGGGAAGTTTCTTTTTTGTTAGGATGGGGAGATTTGAGTATACTTGAAATCTGGTAGGGAGCACCTGGGGGTAGGGATGGTGGAAAACAATGTCGATCAATGATCTTCAAATTTCCCTGCTGCAAAGAAACACCTGGGTTCTTGTTAAAATACAGATCGAATTCCCAGGGCCCATCCCAGGGATAACAGAGTATATTGGACTTAAGAAGTTGCATGTAGCCAGCATCTCAGGTGATTTGACATAAGGGGTCCTGGACAACAGGAGAAACACTGGCTGAGGGAGGTATGGGTGGATGGAACATAGTTTCTGACAAGGGAGACAGGTGCTCATCTCCTCAGAGGGGTAGGAAATAGAGCAGGCAGGTTTGCTCGGGGGACGCCTAGGTCCTTCTATACAATGACTTCCAGTTCTCCAGGAAGCATGAGGTGAAATTAGCTGTTGGGAGGAGGGACCAAGGAGACTTTAATTTTCAATATTTCCAAAATGTTTTGTTTACAATTAAATGTTTCTTTGTATAATCTTCTAAAAGGAAAAGCAGAGCCCTTGTGATGAGTGTAGGCTGACCCCACATAACAGGATTGTGAAGGCCCAGTTGAAGCTGATAGCCATGGATTTGTAGTAAACTCAACCTGCCTGTGTCGGACCCTCATAGCAGTGTTCAGCAGCCTGGGTAGGGCACAGAGATGGTGAGTGGTGTGGTTCTGGGCCAGCCAGGTGCAATCAAAGGGCAAGGAACAAGATTGTCAGGGAAAAGGCAAGAAAGAAACGGAAATGACTGACCATGGCTGTACACCAAGCTGGACAGGGAGAGACACATTTATAGAAAGAAATTCTGCATGTGGACACAAAGAGAACAGCGGACTCCAGGAATGAGGATCACGGTGAGGTTGAAAGACAGGTGTATTAGAAGGTATCAGTGTCAGTGAGGACAGGAGCTTGTGGCCAGAGAGGGGGCTGTCTGAATTTAACGGTTGAAGTAGAGTAGTTCTGGATGAGAACAGCACACAGCTGGGGTGGCTGAGATGGATAAAATCACTTGAGTAGAGCTCATGGAACCCTGAAGCCAGGTGGTCAGGGAAGTTACCCTGGAAGGTGCAAGAACTGGGATGCTTAGGAGGCTGTGGGCCAAAGTCTCAAATCAAACAATCAGTGAAGGGTACAGTCCAGGAAGTTGGCAGCGACACAGACTAGGCTGGGAAGGAGGCCCTGAAGTGGGTGCGCAGTAAGGGTCAGGGAGTGAAGAGAATCAAAGCAAAGACCACCTCCCAAGGCTTTGAGGTAAAAAAGGCTTCGCAGGGACAGTGAGGTGACTCAAGCCTCGAGGGCAGCATGGGGTATGGATGGGCAGAGTGAAGGACAGCAGGGAGTGTGGCCTCTCAGAAAAGTCTAGGGGTGTAGACTTTGTGAGGACAGGCCACACCTTCAATGAGGAATGCTGGTTATATCTTTCTCTTCTACTTGAAGGTCCCAGAGTGGAAATTCCTTCAGCAGCAGTAAATGGACTCTAGAGTCTAATGCCAGGAAATCACTAAACCTAGTAGCTCTGGTCGCTCAATTCCAGCCTCCTCGAGGAAACAGTGAAGGAATTCTCCTGCCAGTGCAGCTAAAATGCTGGAAATGTGTGATCCACTACAGTGTGAGAAGAGCTCTGTGTGAAAATAGATGATCTCTAGCTCTGGCTTAGTTGGTTGAGCATTTTCTCATGCACCAAGGGATTGCTGGATCGATTCCCAGTCAGAACACTTGTTGGGGTTGTAGGCTTGATCGCTGGTAGGGGCCACGCAGGAGGCAGCCGATTGATGGTTCTCTCTCATCAATATTTCCTCTCTCTCACCCTTCCTCTCTCTCTCTTTAAAATCAACTAAAACATATTAAGAAAAAATACATGATCTCCAGCCTGTCCAGGCTGAGTTGACAAACCACTGGGAATGAAGAAGCACATTACATCTAGCCTTGGGGAATAATCTATTAATTACACAATATCCAGGCCCTAAAGAGAATCCATCATCATCCCTGAAATCCCTTGACTCCTACCTCCTTCAAAAACAAATACTGCCCTGGCCTGTGTTTCTCAATGAGTAGTGTCATCCCATGTACTGAAAGGTGGAGGGTTCGATTCCCAGTGAAGGGAATGTGCCTGGGTTGTAGGTTTGATCCCTGGCACCAATAGGGCACATGTGGAGGCAACTAATCAATGTGTCTCTCTGATGTTGATGTTTCTTTGTCTCTTTCTCCCTCTCTCCCCCACTCCTGCCTCCCTTCCACTCTCTAAAAATCAATGAAAAAAATATCCTTGGGTGAGGATTAACAAACAAAAAAACAAACAAAACAAAACCCAAAAAACAAACACAAATACTACTAACGAACTCTTGTACACTGTTGCTGGAAATGTAAAGTGATTCAGCTACCACAGAAAACAGTATAATAGTTCCTAAAAATATTAAGCAGAATTACCATAGGATCTAGCTACTCCATTTCTGGGTATATATCCAATAAAATTGATAACAGGGTCTTGAAGAGCTATTTTTACACTACTGTTCATAGCAGCATTATTCACAACAGCCGTGAGGTAGAAGTAACTTAAGTGTCTATTAAAGGATGAACAGAGAAGGAAAATATGATATACATACAATGGACTTAACAAGAAAGGTAATTCTGATACATTCTAGTGTCATGGATGAACCTTGAGGGCAGTATGGTAAGTGAAATAAGCCAGTCACAAAACAGCAAATACTGTATGATTCCACTTATATGACCTATCTAGAGTAGTCAAATTCATAAAAACAGAAAACAGCATAATGATGGTTGCCAGGGATGGCAGAGGGAGAGAATGAGGAATTATTATTTAATGGATATAGTTTTGCAAGATGAAAAATTTCTGGAGAGTGGTTGCACAACGATGTGAAAATGCCTCACACTTCCAGATTGTACTTTTGCATGAATAAGATAGTAAATTTCTTTATCATGTGTTAACTACAATTTTTAAAATGTTCATCTTTATATGTGCAAAAAAGAAAACAACCCAAACACACAAACTCCAAAAAATCTGCTAAAATAGTCTACTTCTAAGAAGAGTTTCAGAAATATACAGGGTTTGACAAAAGTAGGTTTATAGTTGTTCATATGGAAAAATATATAATCCTATCCTATATAATAAAAGCCTAATATGCAAAGTGTCCAGTTGTCTGTTCAACCAATCAAAGCGTAATATGCTAAGGATATGCTAAGGCTGCTCAACTGCTCGCTATGACATGTACTGACCACCAGGGGGCAGACAGTTGACCGGTAGACCAGTTGCTATGACATGCACTGACCACGTGCTCCAACCAGTAGGTTAGCTTGCTGCTGGAGTCCAGCGATCGGGACTGAGCGAGACAGGCTGGACTCGCCCTGGAACCCTTCTGCAGTCCCTCCTCGGCTGGCCAACCTCCCACGTTGCTCCCCAGCCCTGATCGTGCACTGGTGGGGTCCCTCAGCCTGGCCTGCACCCTCTCGCAATCCAGGACCCCTCGGGGGATGTCGGAGAGTTGGTTTTGGCCCAATCCCACAGGACAGGCCGAGGGACTCCACTGGTGCACGAATTCGTGCACCGGGCCTCTAGTACAAGAATAAACTGTTGTTATATGCTGTTTTAGAACCATATACCCTTCCAATACAGTGATTATGACCAAACAAATACTGAGTCGTTAGTGTTTATCAACAGTCTCCCCTGCTGGCTGTTAAGTTCTATGAGGGGAGACAGGGTCCATGTCTTTTTATTGGTTGATACATTCAGCCTGGCAAAGGGCTGAACAAAATTAATTAATGGGATTATCCCAAATTGGGTTTCTAGGATAAAAACAACTAAAATTCTGAAGCCCCATAGAATTAATCATCATTCCCTCTCCTTGCCTTTTCCAATTGGTAAGTTTTCCAGAACACTACTACCTTCAAAGAAAAAGAATCCTGTTCTATAGATAGGACTCAAAATGCTCTGTCTGCCACCTGTTTATCATTCATTCCTTTTACTCGAACCTGTAGTAAGTCCTGGCATGAGGCTATACACGAATACAGATAAACACCAAGTATGTGCACTTAAAGCATTTCCACTCTGGTGGAGAAGCGAGGAAATGCTATTTTATTTTCCTGTAAAAACCAACCAAACAAACCTATGCTTTAGCACAGGTTCTAGAATAAGGCTGGGTTTAAATCCTCACTCCACTACTTACTAGCTGTGTAACCTGGTCACCTAACCTCTCTGTGTCTCAGTTTCCTCATCAGTAAGAAAGGTTTAATAATGATACCTAAAAACAAACAAACAAACAAACAACAATAATGATACCTATTTCGTGGGATTGTGAGACTTAAGTTAATACAGATAAAAGTACTTAGCAAAGTGTATAGTACATAGAAAGGCACAACTTCTGTTAGCCAAAATAATATATGCTCCACAGCACGGCTTAGACTTCTACTCCTTTCTGCAGTACAGCACACACAGGTAAACAGGCTAGCCACGCAGGTCAACACTTCCACTTCCTGGTGCATCAACAAAGCTAATACGTCATATCATAAATAGGAGTTCGGTAATAATGAGGCCATTATTTTTAGTACTCTCCTATTTATCAAGCCTGCATAGGCAACATATATTTTCAAAAGTAATACAAGTTAATATTTTCAAAAGTGTATGCTGTGTTGTTGTAGACACTAAATTTCATGCGAATTACATCCCTTCTCCACAAAAACAGATATCATTGTTATTTCCTCACTTTACTGATTTTAACTAAACTTTTGCAAATTTTTTCCATATTGTATGGAAACATATTTACTAGAAATAACAAATGCAACAGAGGTCTAAAAATTGCCACAAGGCATTTGTCACTCTTACGGGCAAAATGGTGTCTTCTATTGAAATAAGACCCCAGCCCTAACCAGTTTGGCTCAGTGGATAGAGCGTCGCCCTGCAGAATGAAGGGTCCCAGGTTCGATTCTGGTCAATCATCTACCTTGATTGCCGGCACATCCCCAGTAGGGGGTGTGCAGGAGGCAGCTGATCGATGTTTCTCTCTCATCAATGTTTCTAACTCTCTATCCCTTCCCCTTCCTCTCTGTAAAAAGTCAATAAAAAAATATATTTTTAAAAAGAAATAAGATCCCAATGAGATGTCTTTGTGATCTTTAGTTGCAATCAATGAAGTGTTTTTTAAAAACTTTATTGGGCAACTACTTACTACATAGCAGGCACTGTTCTAAAGAAGCACTGGAGATAAAGAGATGTAAGAAATATGCTCTCAGCCCTCAAGGAACTTGGTTTAGCAGAAGAAACCTACTATACAAACATTGCCCTACTGTGCCATACATAACAGACCCTGGCACTGGGTCCAAAGGAAGGTCAGCTGTCTCTACTGGGTTGGGTCAGGGAAGAGTACAGAAAGGACCCTTGAACTAAGTCCTAAAGGATGAGCAAGAATGGTCCAGACAGATAAATAATGAAGGAAATGGCAGTGCCCACAGAAGGAACTGCACGCTGGGGCAGACACAGGGCGCCATGAAACCTCACGCTATACTGGGGTCCTGCTCTGTGCAACCGAACACAAAATTTGGGTACAAGAGGGGCAAATGAAGTTGGAGAGATAAATAGGAGCCGACTTACAGATCTAACAAGAGTAGTTTGTACCAAGGATAATGATGCAAACAATTTACACTTTAGAAAGATTAGTGGACTCTACCACTCCCAGGAGAGGGCTGTCCTTAGCTGGGGGGTCCCAACTAGCGCAGCCCCGGATTCACCGACGACGACTGGTCCCCTTCTCCCCGCCTTGGTCAGCACGGCTACCCCGCCCGCCGTGCGCCCCTACGCCTCTCGGAGCGCCCCGGTGGTCTGACTTCGGCAGGACCTCCGGGCAGGAGACTGGGCACTCGCTGTCACCAGGCGGCCTCCTTTAACGTGCTGTGAGCATCATTCCGGAGGCTGACAGACCTAGGCTTCAGCGTTGGGCTCTGCCCCTACTTGTGTGACCACCAGGCTTGCCTCAGTTTCCGTACGTTCAGTGGCAGACGCCGGGGGAGAGCCGGCGAGGGGCGGACCCCAGCGCCGAGTGACGGGGTCGCGCGCTGCGGGCTCCGCCCCGACTCGAGCCGGCGGGAGAGCGGGGTAAGCCAGGCCGTGGGTGGGAGGGCGGGGCGGCTCACCGATAAAAGGCAGAGTCCCCGAGCGGGTTCCAGTTCGCCGTGTAGCAGTCCATAGCTGGTGCAGGGGGCTGCTGGGCAGCACTGAAGGGACACCCGCCTAAGCAAGGGCTCCAGGCCGGCACTTCCGCTTCCGCCCTCCTGGATCACGTGGCGAGGCCGCCGCCACTGCTTTGAGCGCTCTGGGCAGCTGCATTCGGCTGCCGCCGCTTCCCCGCCCACACCCGGGCCTAGTGCCCGCCTCGGTGGGCCTGGCTCTGGTTCCTGCCCCGACCCGGCAGCCAGCCCCGCCTCCTTCCTGTCCCCTCGGGCATTGAGGGTGCACAGGGCGGGACATGGGTGACCGGAAGTGGGAGCTATGAGCGTCGCTGCCCCGGGCGCCGAGGCTCGTGGCGCCGTCGGGGCCGTCGCGACGCACGCATGGAGAACGCTGGGCGCCGGGCTTCGCACCGACGGCTAGCCGGGTCGCACGGGCTCTGCGGGGCGGGGACTGTGCAGCACCGACCGACCTCCCCGGGCGCGGGAACATGAGGCCAGCCCTGAAGCTCACTGCAGGCGAGGCGCGCGGTGCGCAGGCCTGCCCTGTTCGCGGGTGAACTGCTTGGCGCTCCGGGAATCGGTAATTGGCGCGAGCGGGTGCGCGCGCATGCGCGAGGCGGTGGCGGGCACGTGGCGGGGCGCTGGGCGGCGCCGGGCGGGAAGCGCCTCTGTGCCCCGGAGGCCTACGTGCCTGGCGACCCCCTGCCTCTGGCGCCAGCTGTGACCGAGGCCCGGGCCACCATGGGCCTCACGCTGCCGCCGCCACCGCCTGGTCCCTGTAGCCCTGAGCTGCCGGGGAGGGGCCGGCACTGGTCTCCTTTATCCTGCGTTGGGCCCTGCGGCCGACCTGCCCCGAGTTCCCGCCCTCGCGCGGCTAAGTGGCCTCTTCCTGCAGCCGGGTCGTTGACAACAGCAGCATGGTCTTCTGCCTGGAGAACAAGGAGCCGCGCTGCCCCCGGCGAAGCGCCATGGTCCACCTCCAGGCCTCGGAAGTCCAACAGCTGCTACACAACAAGTTCGTGGTCATCTTGGGGGACTCAAGTGAGTGCTCCTCTAGGATCACACTTCTCAGTCCCGCACCTGCAGCCTGTTGTCTAAGTCTGGATACTTTGTCTCCATCTCTGACCCCTAGTCTATTCCAGTCCAGTAGGTTTTCTCATTTTATTTCCCTGTGCACCTTCACAGGTGCCCTGACAGATGTAGCCTGTCAAGCTTTTCACACCATCTTGCTTAGCGGTTTTTTTCTCCCTGACATCTCCCATAATTTCCCTTATGGGAGCAGGTGACTCAGCTGACTTCTGCTAGATCTCAGGTCACTGTATACTAAGTTGGGGGTGGTGCACAACTAGAAGGATCAGTGGCAGTGCCAGGACTTTTGAACCTCACCCTTTCTCCTGCCTCAATGTCAATACTCCACAGAAGTGGTGTTGGGCAACCCCAGCCCTAGGAAAATGAGGAGCCTGGACGTGGGAGACACTGGGATGGGGTGAGGCTTGCCTTAGCCCCATGATCTGTCTCCCTGCAGTCCAGCGAGCTGTGTACAAGGACCTGGTGCTCCTGCTCCAGAAAGACTCACTGCTCACAGCCGCCCAGCTGAAAGCCAAGGTGAGGGAAACTTGGTAGCAATGCCAATGGTGGGTGGGCACAGACCCTGGCCTGGCAGGGTTTTCCTCCCTGGCATGGGTCTGACCAGCTGGGTATGGGGGTGGGCAGGGGGAACTGAGCTTTGAACAGGACCAGCTGGTGGCTGGGGGTCAGCTGGGCGAGCTGCACAACGGGACACAGTACCGAGAGGTCCGCCAGTTCTGTTCGGGTTCTGGCCACCACCTTGTGCGCTTCTACTTCCTCACCCGAGTTTACTCCGAGTACCTGGAGGGCGTCCTGGAGGAGCTGACATATGGGCCTGCTCCGGACCTGGTGATCATCAACTCCTGCCTCTGGGATCTGTCCAGGTTGAGGCGAGGGGAGAGGGAAATATTGGTTGGGGGTGGAGGTATGGCTCAGAGGCCATCTACCTCTGTGCTGTTGCCCACCCACTGTGCTGCCCCACAGGTATGGCCGCTTCTCAATGGAGAGTTATCGAGAGAACCTGGAGCGGGTGTTCATGCGCATGGACCAGGTGTTGCCAGACTCCTGCCTACTGGTGTGGAATATGGCAATGCCCCTGGGAGAGCGTGTCACTGGGGGCTTCCTTCTGCCTGAGGCAAGTGACCCAGCCCCAGGATGGAAGGAGGGGACAGGTGATTAGTAGATAGAGGACCGTCCATCCCCAGCCTGCTTCATTCTGTGGCCCTTAGATGCTGTACTTTCTCTCAGCTCCAGCCCCTGGCGGCCTCTCTGCGGAGGGATGTGGTTGAAGGGAACTTCTACAGTGCTACGCTGGCTGGGGACCACTGCTTCGACGTCCTGGACCTCCACTTTCATTTCCGGCATGCAGTACGGCACCGGCACCGGGACGGTGTCCATTGGGACCAGCATGCCCACCGACATCTCTCACACTTGCTTCTGACCCATGTGGCTGACGCCTGGGGTGTGGAGCTGCCCAAGCGTGACTACACCCCTGGTGAGCCCTATCATGAGTGGGGAGGGTCGTGATGCAGAGAGGGCCCTCACAGCACAGGGCACACAAACAGAACAGGACAGAGATACTCCAGGGGAATAGAGGCCCCTTAAGGATTTCTTCTTTCTCACCCCCTGGGGAGGGTAAGATCACAGGAGCAACAGGGCAGTCCAAGTTGGTTCTTCTGGTCTAGCCATATAGTGACTTTTGGCTTCTACAAGCATTGAGTACATGAGACAGCATGTCAAGAGATCCCTACCCTACAGATGAACTAGAAAGAAATGGGAGTACTCTGAGCTAGGCATGGAAGTGAGGGGTAGAAAGACAGAAAGGGAGGAAGGCCGATCCAGGCAGTGTGGCAGAAGTTCCTTGGCTGGTGCTGTCGGCCTCTCAGTTCCTGCCTGCTCCAAAGGGGCATCATGGCTGAGTGTTTCTACATCTGCTTCTCCTCTGGGTCATGTCCTCAAAGGAAAAGTTTCCTGCCTCCCTTGTTGACAGCTCATGAGCCCTTTTGCTTCCGTGTTTAGCACCACTGCTGTGTGCACAGTAGCTACAGGTTAGTGTTTGATGAATGAGAGACATGAGTTGTGTTAGAAAGCTGTTCATCAAAGCACTGGAGGGAATGGTCGCACAGACAGACCAGGAATGTTATAGAGGCAGACTTCTAGGGCTTGGCAGCCAGGAGTTGGAGCATCAGGGAGGTAAATTAGGACTTTGATTATATAATGGTCCAATTTCCTTGTTTTTTAGATGAAAGAACTGATCCCCAGCAAAGAAGGGATGCTCTAAAGGCCGTAAGGCTAGATTGTGGTGGCTCAGGTCTCCTGAGTCCAGTTTGTAGCTACAGAAATAGGGGCATCACAAGGCAGAGTTGGGTGGGAGACTGAGTTGGTGAGTTTGGTCAGGACAGTTCAGTTTGAGGTACTGTGGAAATGTGGAGTAGATTTGGAGTCAGTGGTCTCCACAGAGAGATGGAAGCTGAAGGGCATGAGTATGAACCTCGAAAGAGATAGCAGAACAACAGCCACATTTTGGAGGTGGAAGGAAAGAGAGAGTAATGGAGGAAACAAGGAGATGAATGTAGAGGCATTTTCAGGGAGGATGAGGCTATTGGCCATGTCATGTGACTGTCAGGAAGAAAGGAATTTGTTAAATTTGCCAGGAAGTGGCTACATTTAGTGGGAAAAGTGTTGCATAATTGGAGCAGAATTAAAAGAGGTAGCAGTTGCTGAGGGAATGTAGATTGGGCACAATACTCGACATTTGAAAAGAACAGGGCACTACTGGGGGAAGAGGGTGACAGGATCTTTATGTTTATAAGAGAAGATTTACTAACTTATTTATTGGTCTGTGGTTAGTTGCTCGGAGAGGGAAAGACTAAAGACCCAAGAGCTGGGCAAACAAAGGTAGAAGGCTCTTTGGAGGGGAGCATGAGGTCAGAATAAAGATGGATCTACTGACTTTTGAGAAAGGCAAGGGAGAAGGAACACACCTTGGGCTTGGCCTGAAATGAGAGGGAATGAGGAAAACTGGGTAGATGGCAGAAGGTACTCCCGCCTGGAGGAGGGAGTAGAGGTTTAGGAGAGTGGAGGGCAGCCTGGCCTCTCAGGCCTTCCTAAAACAACCATCCCATTCCTAGACCCATGGATTGAGGACTGGCCAGAGCCGGATCATCTGTTCCAGGGGAGCCAGGGGCAGCCCCCAGACTTTGGGGAGCAGCTGGCCTTGCCCCCACCTTCTCCCTTGCCCCCTCCCATGCCTTTTCTCTACCCCCTTCCTCAGCCCTCCCCACCTCCCTTGTTCCCACCCCTGCCCCAGGATGCCCCTTTTTTCCCATGCCAGCCCTTCCCACCCCATGAATTCTTCAATTATAATACAACGGAAGACTTCTCAGTGCCACCCCATTTAGGTAGGTGCCTCTGCAGCCTCCCATCACAACTTTCCCAGCCTCTCCTCGCACCTCTCCCAGCCTAGCCTCCTGTGTCCAGGCAGGCTGAGAGCAGTTGGATAACCCTTGTACTCCAGCTTCTCCACCCCCTCCTCAGGATTGGGTTCAGTCATAGCTGAGTCTAGAACAGCATATGTAGACTCATTAATCAGCTCATTGATTGTCACAGTTTCCTGGTTTGGAGGAAGTATTCCATTTTGTACATGGGGAAATGGAAGCCCAAAGAAACTCACCCTGGAGGACCAGAGCAGCCTGAAGGCAGAGCTGGGCTCACCCTGGCCAGAAGCCCACTCTGACAAATGACTGGTTCTTTTGTAGGATGTGGCCCTGGAGTGAACGTTGTGCCCGGTCCACTGCCACCTCCAGTTTCTGGCCCTGTCCCCCATGGTCAGCACCGGGGCCCGGTGGTCCACCGGGGAATGCCACGCTGTGTTCCCAGCAGCCCCTACCATGTGCCAAGGATGGGGGGACCCTGCAGGCAGCGGCTCAGACACTCAGACAGACTGATCCACACATACAAACTGGACAGGCGGCCTCCTGCACATTCGGGGACATGGCCTGGGTAGACTGGACCTTGGGCCGGGGCTGGATGTGCCAATGGCCCTGCAGGGCCTGCCTGCCACCCAGGTGCTGGGCCATGGTGTTGCTGTGCCTGGCATTGTTCTTGTCCATTGCTGTCACCAATAAAGGCATGGAAGAACAGAGTGGCATCTTCCTGTGTCTCCCAAACCATGACCTTACGAGTTGGGAGGCTGCCTCTGGGCTCTTTCCAGCTTTGGACCTTTCACCTCACATTGTTTGGAAATCATTGAATGTGACTTTCCTGTTGCCTCACACACTCATTCTCACCAGAACACATATGCACTAACAAAGATCTTGGGCAGGTTACCTCTTGTCAGCAGCTCTCTGGGATTGGAATAGCAAGGGCTGAGTTGAAATTGTCAACATTTTACTTTTATTTATTTAATAAATTTAGGTTGATGAATTGATTTTAGGGAGAGGAAGAGATAAATATTGATTTATTGTTCCACTTATTTGTGCATTCCTTGGTTGATTTTAAAAAAAAAAGATTCATTGATTTTTTTAGAGAGGGAGAGAGAGAAACATCGTTGTGGGAGCACAACATTGAATCAAACCAGCAACTAGCAACCTCTCGGTGCACAGGACAGTGCCCACATTGGTTGATTCTTGTATGCGCCCTGACCAGGGATCAAACCCCCACCTTTGGTGTATTGGGGTGATGCTCTAACCAACTGAGCTATTGGGCCAGAGCGAAATTGTCAACATTTTATGTGGAATTTATGGATCTGGCTAATTCTTACCTATACCAGTCTCTCATGTATTCATGTGTACGTTCAACATTGATCTGTTCCTGGAGATAGAAAAACACATACCTTGCACAGTTCTTGGCATATGATGGACACTCAAGTGATTGGAACTAATCAAGAAGCTCCCAAACCCAAGTGGAGACTGATTAGAAATCCGTTATTTAATAAACATAATGTGCACTAAGGGCAGAGTGAACACAGGCCACCTTATTTGGTGGTGGGGGAATTCCAGGGTGGCGTAGAGGATTGTGTCAAACGCCGTAAGGAAGAGAATACAGGGTCTCAGCTTGGACGAGTGACTTGACCTTAAGTTTGTGACTAAGCATCAAGGGGGATGTGGGCTAAATGGTGGCATGGGGTGGAGAATGGGGTGTGGAGCAGGAAAGTAAGGAAACAGACCCACAAATAATCTTCACGTAGAATTGGGTGGAAGAGAGGAATGCAGAGATGTGCCAAAGGCCCCGCAGGGCTTGCCTGCCACCCAGGTGCTGGGCCATGCATTCTTTCCATACTTTTTGTTGAAATTTTACCTTGGCAAAGGATATGACATCTAACAAATGGAAATGGAAATAGACCACAAAAGTGTTGATCCTCGCTAGCAATCTAAGTGCGAGTGAAGCTGCTAAGTTAGCACACACTGGTGTTGGGGAAACTGGCACATTAATAGTTAGAGCCCTTTAGAGAGCAACCGCAACAGAGCAGTGGAGAATCAAACGAGACAGTGCCTGAAACAAGGTTGGTTTTCTTTGGTATAGCCCCAAAGTGGAAGGGAACATACGTAAATGAAAGCAAGCCTTTTGTTCAGGAGATAAAATCTAGATAATTATTTTTTGCCAAAAAAAAAAAAATTTCCTTTGTTAATAAAACCCATCCTTTGAACAGCCCTCTTCAGCTGCATCCAGTTTGTCCAATCCCATGTTCACTCCTTTTCTGCCTTTCCTGAAAACCTATTCTCTGTCTGGACATTTTGCACCTCTGCTTCGGAAGCTTCTCGGTACCGCTGGAGAAAACTACACCTGGACTGATTTACAGAAGAAAATGAGTTACTCGGCCTCATGGGACCCCTCTCTGTCGGTTGCCATCCTGTTCTCTAAGAATTCCATCACCTTCCCTAGTGGGCCTTTCCTAGGCTTTTCCACTCCTTGCAAACCCCATCCCAATTCTGGAACTCTCACTTTGTAAGCACTGTGCAGAGGGCTCCATGTTCTCATCATTTTACCTCTGCACGTCTGATTTCCACCCCATCTTGCTGTGTGTCTCCCAACATTTTCTTCAGCGCCCCAACATAGATTTGAAGGTCATCATAACAGTGGATGGTGATAAGTTATCTTCAGTTGTCATATAAGCCTACAATACAAGACACTTCTGCATTATAGATTTTATTCAGTCATGATTGGAAACAAGAAACTTAAACAGTCACATACAAGTCATTACATGCATTTGAATTATTTCCCAGCCACTGTTTTGAGATATAAAAACGATGAAAATCATATGTTCCTCCAGTGTGTGTGTGTGTGTGTGTGTGTGTGTGTGTGTGTGTGTGTATTGATTTCAGAGAGAGGAAGGGAGAGGGAGAGAAACATCAGTGATGACAGAGAATCATCAATTAGCTGCCTCCTGCATGCCCGCTACTGGGGATTGAGCCTGCAACTGGGCATGTGCCCTGACCGGGAATCGAACCATGATTTCCTGGTTCATGGGTCAATGCTCAACCACTAAGCCACACCAGCCGGTCTAGATTCTTGGTTTTATTTTTTCCCCCCAGCTACATTATTTTTTTAATTTCATCTACTTTAATTTTTTCCA
The DNA here is from genome assembly GCF_951640355.1 of Cnephaeus nilssonii. Lineage (NCBI taxonomy): Eukaryota > Metazoa > Chordata > Mammalia > Chiroptera > Vespertilionidae > Cnephaeus > Cnephaeus nilssonii. The sequence goes on from NC_137082.1 coordinate 30,762,698, forward strand.
TCACCATTTATCCCTTCTGTGCCCTTTTTCACCTCCCCCCCCCCCCAACAATCACCACACTGTTGTCCATGTCCATGAGTTCTCTCTCTTTTTTTCTTTTTTGCTCAATCCCTCCACTCCCTAACACTCCCCCAACACACACACATCAGAGATGTCTGTCTGCTTTTTATGAGTCTGTCTCTATTTTGCTGTAGTTCAGTTTGTTCATTAGAAACGACATATGAATTAAATCATATGGTACTTGTCTTTCTCTGCCTGGCTTATTTCGCTTAGCATAATGTTCTCCAAGTCCATCCATGCTGTTGCAAAGAGTAAAATTTTCTTCCTTTTTACAGCAGAGTAGTATGCCATTGTGTAAAGGTACCATAGCTTTTTTATCCACTCATCTACCGATGATACTTGGGCTCCTTCCAAATCTTGGCTATTATAAATAACCCTGCAATGAACATAGAGGCTCAGATATTCTTTCGAATTTGTGTTTTGGGTTTCTTTGGATTAATTCCCAGAAAAGGAATCAGTGGGTCATAAGACAGTTCCATTTGTAATTTTTTGAGGTGACTCCATACTGTTTTCCACTAGATTCTTGTTTTTTAAAGAATGCCTCCAGTATCCTTTCCTTTGCCATGCCAATATATTCCTGAAAGGAGTAGAGGATGCAAGAGCACTTCAGATGTGATGCCAGCCTTTATTTTCCCAGTGTGTGTGTGCTGGGGAGGAGGGAGAAGTCTTTTAATAAAAGAAAATTAGTGGAATTTTTTTTTTCAAAACAGTTTAACCAAACACAGTGTCCCAACAAAAAGAGATGACCTGCCTTCATCCAGTTTGTTGCATAGATTGTGTGTTGAGTTCATCATATGTTGGTGAAAGATAAAGATAAACTTTCTGATTGCAAAGAAATAGACCTATACTTTTTAAAAACCTGCTTTATTAAGGCCTCACTGACAGTAAACTGCACATATTTCAAATGGATGATTTTATATATTTTGACATGCATACATCTGTGAAACCATCATCACAATGAAGTTTATCCTTCTGCCTCTTTAGAATCCCTCCCTGCTTCCCTTCCCATCTCCTTACTGTCCCCCAGCAACTATTGATACTGATCTGTTTTCTGTTACGATAGATCAATTTGCATTTCCTAGAATATGATATAAATGGAATCATTCAATGGGTACTCTTTTTCATCTGGCTTCTTTCACTCAGTCTAATTAGATTGGTGGAACAACATCCATGTCATTGTGTGTATCAGTAGTTCACTTTTTTCACAAGTTCATAGTATTCCATTTTATGGCTAAATCAACTATTTATCCTTTCACCTGTTGGTGGACATTTGTGTACTTTAGTTTTTGGCTATTACAAATAAAGCTTCTATGAATATTTGTGTACAAATCTTTGAATAGACATATATTTTCATTTCTCTTGGGTAAACATGTAGGAATGAAATGGCTGAGTCATATGGTAGATGTATGTTTAATTTTTTTAAGAAACTACTAAATTATTTTCCAAAGTGGTTTTCCGATTTTACATTCCCCCTAGCAGTGTATGAGGGTTGCAGTTCCTCCATATCCTCGCCAACACTTAATACTCGTTTTCTTAATAATAGTCATTCTAATAAGTGGGTAGTATGTTGGGTATTTTAAAAGATTTTCTTTTTAAATAGATTTTTAGAGAGGGGGAGAGAGAGAGAAACATTATGTAAGAGAGACACATTGATTGGTTGCCCGGAACCCTTCGGTGCACAGGCCGACGCTCTAACCACTGAGCGACGCTGGGCATGGTGGAAACAACAGATCTTAAATCAAGTTCTTTTATTTTTAAAATGGAAAATATTTGAAAAGTAAGAAGGCAGTATAAAGGATGCAAGATCCAAACTATAGATGGAAATGTCTCAGCAGAAAAAAATGACTTGTCCAAAGTTGGTTACTTCCAGACCCCTACAGACCTCACAAAAGACAGCTTTTTACCCCAGGAGGAATGGGAAGACAGACTAGGGGTGGGCCAGGAGTCTGGGACACAGGGAAGCCTGCAAGATGGGGCCCTTTCTTCTCCAGGATTCTCAGGAGCTCAGCCCTCTATGCTTCTGGGCTTCTGGTTGGGGGACCCAGATAGAAGATTTGGGGTAAGGGGTGAGGAATCAACGAGGCCGCGACTGTGAGGACAGTGGACCGGAGATGATCCTTCCTGGAATCCACCCTCCCCTGGCCTGTGAAATATGTCTCCCCTTCTTCAACCAACACTCCAGCCAACCCCGATTCTTCGCGGCCAGAGCTGGAGATATCCGCCAGAGGGCGCCCTTGCGCCGTCGGTCGCCGGGTCCGCAAGCTGTGATTCCCTGGCTGTCGATTTTCCCGGACGGCTACCTAGCACCTTCCCTGGGCGGGTGCCCACAGCCCTCCAAACCCCTACTAGGTTTGATCTTTCCAGCCTCAGCTCCTTGTCTGCCCCGCTCCGCCCCCACGGTCAATACGCCCGCCTCGACGCCCTCCAGCCGTCGCCCTGGTCCCGCTCCCGCGCACTCGCACCTGCTCTAGGGGCTACCTCCCGTGCAGCGCAGGCTGCCTCCCCCACCTCTCCTCCCGCCCTGACCCGGTCTCCCCCAAGTCCTCTGTGGCCACGGACTGCTGGGTGAGGAGAGCTGCTACCCTCATCCCCCAGCGAGGACATAGCCTCTCCTTTTCCCTGCACACACGAGGCTGAGGGAGAGCGCCTCCTCCTTCCAGGGACCCCTCTCCTTCCCCCAGGATGGCCACTGACAACTGTCTCAAGTGGTGCCCCAGCCTCATCAGCCCCCTTGTCACCACCCTCTCGGCCCCCCCCCCCCCCCCCCCCCGTGTCCTGGCCGCTCCCTGTTCCTTGGGGCAGAGGGAAGCCCGGCCCCGGACGCTCCTGCTCCTGCATATGCGGCTGTGGATTCCTCTGTTTTCTTAGGTGCAAGGCCTCGGGAGGCTGATGCCTCCTCCGCTGCGTTCTTCATTCCCCGCCCAACCTGATTATTTTTCTGGCCCGGCCACACGGGTTACTGGACCCCCACGCCCGTCCCAGTCCGTCGGAGCAGGCTGTGGCTGGCAGGGAGGACAGGCGGAGATCCCACTCAGCCTCCCAGGTCACTCGGGCCACTGGAACATCGCAGCTCTCCCTCTTGGCCCAAACCCAAAAGGCTTAGAAGGCCTTCATTCCAGCATGTTCATTCTCCCCGAGCTTGCATTTTTAAGCCTTTTAACCCTAAAAGGATGACTTGGTCTACATTTAAGGGAATTTCAGGAAGTATGTTCATGATATCATTTTTCTTTAGTCTCTGTAAGGTTCCTCACTTCATTCCCTTTTGTCTGAATACTCCATTCCCCTCTGCCTGCCCCCTAGAGCCAGCCATTCAACTGTTTCTTTTGTTTTCGTGTGTTCTTGCCACCTCCCACCAAAGTGTGTTTTTGCTGGCATGCATTTGAAATTTGCATTCAAAGAATTGTATTATTTCTCATTCAGTTTTTTACTCAAAGCTAGGAGTTCAAGATCAATCTCTATAGCTCCTGCCCCTTCTAACTGCGGCCTCCTCTCAGCGGTGCTCACACTAGGTTTCACTGTTCTCATCTCCTGCCACCACCAATAACAGTGCAGTCATTACTCTCAAACACATCCTCCTATGCAGCGTTTCTCAAACAGTGTGTCACCTGGGAATCTTGTTAAAATGCAGGCTCTGATTCCACGGGCCTGGAGTGGGGCCCCAAACGCTGCCTTTTTAACCAGCTCCCAGGTGAGGCCTGTCCTGTTGGTCCTGGGGCCACACTTTGAGCAAGGCCCTCAGGGGCCTCTGAGAATTCATGTTGGGTTGCTGGGTCACAGGGCATGTGTGGCTCTAATTTGATAAGTACTACCCATCTGCTACCCAGTCTGGTTGTACCACCTTACTCCACATTAGCAGAGCAGGAGAGTGGGAGGTATATATATATATACAGGGAGGGGCAAAAATAGGTTTACAGTTGTATGTGAAACACAGAGTTTATTCTTGTATTATTTATTATTGTATTTTCCTTAAGAACAGCTGTAAACCTACTTTTGCCCCTCCCTGTATTTATGTGGGGAAGGGGAGGAGGCCTTCTCCTTGCTTCTGCCCGCATCTTGTCCCGCAATGTGTTTGGTCTGGGCCCAAACCTCCACTCTCCCTTAACTGGAAGGGGCTCAAGGCTCCGGAGAGATAGTGCCGACCAGCAACGCTGGGCTAAGTCTGTGGCGGACCTGAGGAGAGCATCCAGGAGACTTCAGTTAGGTTGTGTTTTCTCTATTGCTTTCCCTTTAGTGTCCTGTTAAGTAGACGAGGACTCAAACAACCTGGCCTTCCCATGGGCTAGTAGCTGTTTTGAACCCGATTGCTCATCTCTAAAATGGAATAGCAGTAGCATAGCTATGGTTCGCAGAGTGAGGCGTCAGGCTAGGAACTTCACCCGCATGCCAGCAGCCCCGCAGGCGCCCTAAGACGGGGGTTCCTACCTTGTTTTACCCATGAGGAAAATGAAGTTCAGGAAGGCTTAGCAATTCCCACAAGGCCATGGAGATAGAAAGTGACAATGTTGGGATTCAAACCCAGCCTCAGCTAATACTCCAGAGCCCCTGCTAGCCACGAGGCTATACCACCGCCAGGTCCTGCCTTGCTCTTGCTACCAGGCCATATTTCAGGGACAATCACAAGGAAATGGGAAGGAAGGACTATGCCTGGGGTTTCAGGCATGGATGCTGAAGGCTTCTAACCAGTGGCATGGAGGGCTATGAAATTCTACAGCAAATGGACTTTGGCAAAAATGAACCTGGGTTCTAGGGGCTGGTCCTCAGGGCTTGAGTATTTAGGTGGCAGGAGAGGGGGCTTTGGGTCGAGGGCTTTAGGAGCAGGGCGTGTAGGCTTAGGAGTGCACTAGGCCAGGGTTGGGCAGGATTTGGGAGGGTCAGGAATTGGGTGGGGGTTAAAAGTGGGGTAGAGATCAGGTGGTTGGGTCTTAGCTGTAGGTAAAACTGTCTATCATGTGCCTTATCCTATATAATAAAAGTGTAATATGCAAATCAACCAAACAGCAGAACGACCAGTTGGCAGGGGGCGGGGCTGGCGAGCAGGTGGTGCCAGGCTAGCCAAGGTGAGTGCCAGCGGGCAGAGGGAGGGAACAACGGCAATGTGGGGGTGGGGGGTGGGGCGGCACCATCCCCTGATTGGCTGGCCTGGTTACCTTCCGCAGAGGGAGGCCAGACTGTGGCTTAGGTGGGGAGCAGGCCTAAGCCGTCAGTAGGACATCCCCTGAGGACTCTTGGACTGTGAGAGGGCGCAGGCTGGGCTGAGGGACCCCCCGCCCCCAGTGCACACATTTTTGTGCACCGGGCCTCTAGTTTGGTAATAGTTGATCACTCACTGTTTTGTTTGGAGGGTTGGCAGATGTGCAAACAGCCAGCACCCTGGGCATCGGGAATGCCACCTTTCACGACCCTCCTGGTGCAGTGAGCAGCTGGGTCCATTTTGGAAACCATGGGCTCTGCTTTTCCCACTCACATAGCTGTGCAAGCATCTCCTGGCACTAAGCCCCAGGCCCAAGCATTTCACAATCAGAAGAGTTCGACATCTGCCGATTTTGAGATTTCATGACACATGACATTTTCACGTCTTGTCCACACCCATCCATCCTCTGTTTACCACTGTAATTCTACTCACGACAGAACATTTTCCCGAAGGCCTAGGGAAGCTTCTTGCTCTTCCTATGGCCTTAGGGCTCCAAAGACCTTTTGAGTCTACAGAATGTTCTCAGGAGTTCAACATAGCATCTTATTGTTTCCTGGACTTTACAAAGTACTTCATACATCAGTATTGCTTTTGGCGCACTTAGCACAAGCTCAAAAGAATCAATTGGCCAAGGCCACATGTGTAGGTGGGTGAAATGGGACGTGTTTGTTATTCCAGAACAGACCTCAGGAGACTTAAAGAGTGGGTACTCTCTGGGAACCTTACTACCCTATTCAGCCCATTTTCCAGACTTGGGGATGTGGACTGAGGCAGGAGCTAAGGTATCTGGGGAGTAGGGGAATGTCTGGGCAGGAAGGGCTGGGAGGTGAGTTAGTTGAAGTCTCATGGGGCTTGTGGCCAGCCCTCTTCTAGCTAGGCTTCTGTCGGCGGGTCCTTCCTAGAGCTCGGGTAAGTGGGAAAAGAGTGCTGGTGGGAGGAATGGCAAGTCCAGGGGTAGAAGTTCTCAATGAGTCTGAAGCTGAGACAGCTGCAAGAAAAAGATGTTGCCAGTTGCTAAGGGGGCCCCAGTGGTGTCGCCACACCCACATGGGAGCTCTTGGTGGCTTGGCCAAGCTCTGCCCCTAGCTAAGCCTTCTGCCCTAGCCCCTCTCCTCAAAGCCCCTGGCCCCCCACACCAAGTACCTGCAGCAGCAGCTTGAGGGAGGTGCCCAGGGTCAGGCCAGTCTACCTTGCCAGCTCCAGCAACATCACCCATGCCACAACCTGTGCTAGGGACTGGAAGTCTGGGCCTAGTCTCACTGCCCTCCCTCTCCCTCGGGGCCTCAGGCCTTAGGCCAGGGCTAACAGACACAGGCAGCGGGATGGGTTGCCCTTCTATTGGTCCAAGTCCTGAGCGTAGCCTGGGTGGGACATGGAGGTGAGGAGGCCCACGAGGCTCAGCAGCGTAGAGAACAGCAGCAGGAAGGAGGCGGTGAAGAGCAGGGCCGGGAGGGCGCTGAGCACCAGCAGCAGGATGGCAGGCAGCAGATGGCGCCACGCTGCGGCCGCCACAGGCCACAGGGAGCTCAGCAGGTGGGAGCCGGTCGTGAAGAGCGCGTGGCACAGCATCAGTGCCAGCAGCAGGTAGAGGATCCCCTCCAGGTTCCACAGCATACGCTGCAGTGGCTGCCGCCAGCTTGATGTGGTCCACCAGTGGGTCCAGCTCTGGGGCACGTGGCACAAGCACCAGCGCACCCAATCCTGCCGCGTGACCCAGGCCGTCCAGGGCAGTGCCCGCTGCGGCCCCTCACCGGCCCCGATGGCATCCGTCTCCACTCGAGGCTGTTGCATCACAGTTGGTGCACCTGGGGAGAGGCTAGGCCAGCTGCAGGAGCAGCCCTGGAGATGCCTGGGGTGCAGGGGTCAGGAGGGCGCCAGTGTGGGTGGGGTGGGGCTTTGAGCTGGGGTCTGGGTCTTACCTCTGGGCAGAGGTCCCTAAGTCATGTTGCTTCCTGCGGCGCCCAGGACGGCCTGGCAGCCAGAGTTGAGTCCCTCTTTCACTCTCCCTCCCCCTCCCTAGAGGAGCCCCATTGTGACCCGGATTGGGGTGGGGTCCAGCCCAGAAAGGAGCCGCTCCAGGGGGGACCCTCTAGGCTAGCAGGGAAGTCTGGGAGCCCACAGATGTAGCTCCTCATGGTTTCTTGTGGAAAGCCCTCTTGGATCCCTGTCCCTTCCCTACTGGCTAATAACGAGTCCCGCTCTGCTCTCTTGCAAGTCTTTCTCTGGGCCGTCACGCTTTAGAACCACAGGGCAGGCCAGAATGGCCAGCCCCAACCTGTAGGTTCTGAGATGGCTGTCACATCCTGTCCTGGGCTCGCTGTCTCTTACCTCCTCTCACCTTCTATCATTGCTGGAGGTCTGCTGATGCTCAGGCTGGGGACAATGTGTACCCTCCCACCTGCCCCGCCCAGGATGGAGGAAAGGAGCCTGGGGAAGCAGCGTGGCCGGTGTATTTCTGGAGGGCAGTCAGGCCCAAGGATAGAGGCAGAAAGCCAGGCCAAGCAGGGCCAAGGGCATGCCTCGGGCTCCCAAGAGCAGCTCCAGGCCCAGGAGCAGGAGTAGCAGAGCCTCCTGGAGGCTGAGCCGTCCGGTGACTGCCGCGGTCTGCAGGAGTAGAGCCTCCTGCTGTCTTGGGCCCTCGCCGGCCCCTTGACTTTGGCCCCCTGTGAGGAGTGTGTGCTGTGGCCGGGTGGGACCTGGGGGCCTGCGGAGAGAGAGGGTAGCAGCTGGGATTCGGGAGGCTGACCACTTGCTTGCTTGCCTGCACCTGCCCACCTGCCAGGCTGCTGCCCATTTACCTGTGGAGCAGGTCGAAGGCCAGGAAGCTGACCAGTAGCAGCAGCAGCAGCAAGGCTGGGCCAGCCGTGGAAAAGACTGCCCGGATTGTCAACCCCAGTGCTCCCAGCCCTAGGACACTGTCCAGGAGCTGGGCCGGGCTAGGGCCCCAGACGAACACACATGGACCCATTGAACTACCCAATCCCTCCCCAGCACCCAGGCCCCTGGGGGGGACAGGGATAGGATAAGCAAGGACTTCAGGCCTGGGTGACAGAGCTGGGTCATGGAGGGAGGTGGAGGTTATAGGAAGGGGCTGTCCTGGAGGTAGTAATGGGGGGGGGGTGTGGGAGTGTGGGAGGGGATGGCAGACAGACACTCAAGGATGAGCTCAGGGAGTGGGGAATTGGGCTCCTTGGGAATCTCCCCCTCCCCACCCACCCACTCACCCACCCACCCAGTCCTCCTCACCTCCTGCCACTTGGGTCTGCCATTCTGGGACTGGGCAGCTGGGGCATTGTGAGGTGGGGCTCTGTGGTAGGGAGAGGCTGCTGCTGGTTCTGGCCTCACAAGCAGCTAGTGGCTCGGGTGGGGCTCAGCCAGAGGTCAGTTCTTTCTGAGAACTATGACTCGTCCTCTTGCCTCTGCGAATTCTCTGCCCTAGGGCCCTCCCACGGGGATCTGGTTGCCAAGAGGCATTCTAACCCCATCACTACATGGGTGGCTGACCAAAGGAAAGGGGCTGCTTTCTTTCTCCTCCAGGTGCTCGGACCTGTGTCCAGGGACACGTCATCCCGTCTTCCTGCCCACTGCTCTCTCCCCTGAGAAGAGGGTGATGCCTGTGGGCCCTTGCTGGGGAGCTTTCAGGACTGCAGCCCTGGAATGCAGAGCCTCTGTCAGGAAGGAACCAAAGACTTCCCAAGGCTGGGCTCCCCTGTGACCTGCCACATGGGAGCGGGCAAGAGGCAGCTGTTTAAGCATTTAAGTACTATGGTGTGTAGGTGTCCGGGAAACCGGGATTCCAGAAATGGCACAGAGGGCTACAACATAGTAACCCCCAAACTGGAGGTTAGAGTCACTCTCTGAGATTGAAATGAAGGAAAATGAACACGTAATAAAAGGGATTGGTCAATTAGGAAAGAAACCTACCCCCATTGATGATGTGTAATTGCGTGATGGTTCCAACACATCCCAGTTTAGTGACCTGAGAGGCAAGAATGGGAATAGGTCGTAATTGAGAAAACCTGATCTTTGTCCACATAGTATACTTGGAAGGAAAACTGAAGGGACTGGGGAAAGGGGAACAGTGGCCATACAGCCCCTCGGAGAGGAGAAGACAGAGAATCAGGCTGCATATTTGCCTCCAGCGGACCCTGTCCAAAGATTCAAGGGTGATGGCCTTGACACCTTTGATGGCGATGAGCTCAACAGTCCATGGAGCCAATGCCACCAGACCTCGGGACCATTTGGTGATTGCCTTCGGTCTGGCTCTTCCCAGGGCAATAAAGCAATGTCCACAAAATTTCGAGGGAAAATGATTTTCAACCTAGAAACATGTATATGTGCATACGATTTCAAGTGTGAAGGCAGAATAAAGACATTTAAAGTCATATGAGGTCTCAGAAATTTGATTTTGCATACACTTTTTCTTAGAAAGTTACTAGAGTGTGTACTTCAGAAAAACAGGATTAAACTAAGAAATAGGACAGTATGGAATTTTAAGAAATGAGGCTAAGCCCTGGCTGCTGCTTCTCAGTGGTTAGAGCATTGACCTGCGTACCAAGGGTCTCAGGTTCAATTCCCAGTCAAGGGCATGTACCTGGGTTGCAAGTTCGTCCCTGGCCAGACCAGGGCATGTGTGGGAGGCAACCAAATCTATGTGTCTCTCTCACATCAATGTTCCTTTCTCTCTCTTACCCCCTCCCTCCCTCCTTTTCACTCTCTCTAAAAAAAAAAAGCAATGGAAAAAATATCCTTAGGTGAGGATTAACAAAAATAAATAAAAATAAATAAATGAGGCTAAACACAGAAGAATGATGAGAAAGGCCTGGTATGTCAGCTGTGCTCCCAGGTAAAGGAAGAAAGCAGCCTGGCCAATGTGGCTCAATTGATTAGGCTTCATCCCATGTGTTGACCATTTGATTCCGGTCAAAGGAACAGGCCCAAGCTGTGGGCTCAATCCTCAGGATAGCTGATGGATGTTGTGCTCTCACATCAATGTCTCTCTCTCTCCCCCTCTCTCTTCCTTCTTCTCCCTCTCTCTCTAAAAATCAATAAACTATTTAAAAAGGAAGAAAGAAAGCAACCCAGCCTGGAATCAAAAGGCAGATGTTCAAAGAGGGATGTCCCCAGAAGCAAAGGAAGTGATCTGTTTTTAGACATATCCAAAACAAATGTTCAGTTCTGTTGGAAACATTGGGGTTGAATTTACAATTGGTGCCTAGAAAACCAAGCAAATGATAAAACAAAGTAATTAATACCTCCAGGGAACACAAAAAGTTGAACCATAACATTTGCATGGTCATAACATAAGCTCTGCATATTGACTCCAGTGGTTTTGCTCTTTTGGGAAAATGGAAGGAGGGAAAGTGTATGCTTATGTATTTGGACGTGTATGGAAGGGAAGAGGGGGAAGAAAGTGAGATTAATTCCAGAGCAAGAAACCCACAGATAACATCTAACCATAGAAAAATCAAGAAATAGCAATAGAAGCATAGAGGTAAATATAAGGAAAAATAACAGAATTTAAAGTGATTGGGAAAGGAGAAGCATAGAAAAGTCTTCTATTACAAGCCTAAATGTGAGTTACCTCTAAAACTATTTTAAATTATTTTGATAACAATAATTTTGTTAAACAAAGGCAAATTAATATAGGTCATATTGTAGAGGTCGGGAGTACAACCTCCCAAGATGAATGAAACCAATTTCCTAATGTTATATGGTTGTATTCTGGTGGCTTGAGTTAACATTTTCAGTGGCAACATCGAACTCAGAAAGTTGTGAATCTCATGCATTTTAAGTGCAGGTGCTCTACACCTCCAGCTAGTGCTTCTCAACCTTTAATATGCACATGACTCTCCTGGGGTTGAGTCCTGTTAAAATGTAAGTTCTGACTCAGTAGGTCTGGGGAGGGATTCTGCATTTCTAAGAGGCTCCCAGGAGATGCTGATGCTGTTGGTCCTTGGCCACACTTTGAGGAGCAAGGCTCTCCAAGACATTGATGTACAAAAGAGAGAGAGAGCTGGGGAGGTGGTGGTGAGGGAAGGATGGGCATGTGGGAAAGTGCCTCTTGTGCATCTAGGTGCCATGGGAGTCCCCATTAATGCTCAAATGCACCATGGGGGATGTGTGGGGGGTACCTAGTGGGCAGTGAGTTCTCCTCAGCACCAGGACAGGAGATTAGGAGACACAAGTAGGCAGTAGATTTCGCTACTTTTCTATTTGTGCAGCCAAATATGTAGCCTCGTTTCTTAATATTGTTTTATTCTGTCCATGTATTTGGGAGCAAGGAGACTGTGTTAAGCTGTTTTCTCCATCTTTCATTCATCTGATTAATGTCAGGGTTCCTAGAACCTCATAGTATCTCACTTTATCATCACGGCCCTGGGAAGAAAATATTATCATTCTAATTTTACAGATGAGGAAACTGAGGCTCTAAGAGGTGAAATTACTATTCAAGGATACCCGAACAAGTAAACGGCAGAAACTGGATGTGACATTAAGCCAGTGTGGCTCCAAGTCATTTATCCTCTCCAGCCACCCGACCACACTAGCGGCAGGCAATGCTGGCAGGCAATTCCCAGCCCATCCCTTGAACCAAGATCCCTTTAGGCAGGTGCCCCACCCAGCCTGGCTCTTGTGAGGCTACGAAAGATTCTCTCCCTGGCTCCTGGGGCTAGAGATCTGGCTGTGCAAGTACTTGTGACGGGAGGAAGGGCGCTTAAGCGGAATAGAGCCACAGTTGTTTAAAGATTATTCACCGAGTAACCGAAGCTAAGAGGGTTTTTGACAGACCCTGGGGAACTGGAGGATGTGTTGCAAGAAGAAAAACAGGGCTGCAAAAATAAGGTGGCCTTGAAGAAGCCCAGATGGGTCCATTATTCAGAAAAGAAAATACATTTTGAGAGCAAACCGAGGACAGGACATGCTTTAACTTGGCTGCTGTGCTGGGACCCTGGCCCACTCTGGGAGTTTGCCTCAGGAATGCTGACCGTTCTCCAGCCCCAGGAACGGGCTGAGCTCTATCCACCTTGTTCTGGGGCTTCAAGCTCCTAAGGGCAGACACACAGACTGCAGACCCCAAAGCTCCCTTGACCCTGCTGCCCTCCCAGCAGCACAGAGCTATTTTCCCTCACCCTGTATAATCAGCCAGCTGGCAGAAGAAAGGAGGGAGCAGTTTTTTAATTTCCAGGGCATGAAGCCCGCTGCTCATTCCATATTGCTGGCAATATGAAATCAGCACTCCTCAATGGTTCAGCCCTGTCTCTGCTTATTGGCTCAGTAATAACAGGCAGTAACGGCCTTGATTTGGGGGGGCGGGGGCGAGGCGTCCAGTTGCCTTGGTAGCCTATTAGCTGCTACCTCCAGAACCTGCTTCCAGGTTTGGGGGCTTTGCAGCCCCAGGGACCCAGTGGCAAGGGCCAAAGTGGAGTAATTGGGAACACAGTGGAGTGTGAGGGGATGAAGTTCTAAAGGGGCATGAGAAGGTGTTGAGGCTTAGAGGGATGTAAATAGACAAGGCAGAGAGACAGGGGGCACAAAGGGGTAAGAGGGGTAAGAAGAGGTACACGGGACGAAAAGGCATGAATATCCTGCAAATCCCAGCAGCTAAGGGTATGGTGGGAAGTGGCCAACATGCCCTATCCTGCCAGTCCCTTTGTGGGGGGCAGGTGTCCCGGTTCATGGCCTGACATCTCCTGTCCCACAAAACCTGGTACTGTTGGGAAGAGTCAACTTTCCTTCTGCTCTTCTTATTATTTTTATTGATTTTCAGAGAATGAGGAAGAGGGATAAAGAGATAGAAACATCGATGAGAGAGGGAGTCATTGATTGGCTGCCTCTTGCACACCCTCCACCGGGCATGTGCCCTGACAGGAATTAAACCAGCGACCTCTTGGTTCCTGGGTCGACACTCACCCACTGAGTCACACCTGCCAGACCCTCCAGCTCTTCTTGATTCTCTCTAACCTTGAATATATTATACAAATACTTTTTGATCACTGACTAGGAACCAGGCACTTTTCTAGGCCCTGAGGTGCAGCAAACATTTGGGTGCAAAAGGCTTTCTTGACCCTAGCCAGTTTGGCTCAGTGGATAGAGTGTCTGCCAGCAGACTAAAGGGTCCCAGGTTCGATTCCCGTCAAGGGCATGTGCCCTGGTCAGGGTGTGTGTGGGAGGCAACCAATCAATGTGTCTCTCTCACATTGATGTTCCTCTCTCTGTCTCTCTCTCTCCCTTCCACTCTCTCTAAAAATCAATCGAAAAAATATCCTTGAGTGAGGATTAAAAACAAACAAAAAAAAAGGGCTTTCTTGGAGGGTTGCTTACCTCCTGCTGCAGGGGAGGAGAGACCTAACAGTGAACATACAACAAGTTAAACAAGATAATCTCAGTCATGTGGAGTGCCTTGAAGACAACATAATAAAAGAGGGTGAGAGCATAGAGTGTGTGTGTAGAGGAGGGAGCTTATTCCATCAGAATGGACAGGAAAGGCCCTAGGAGGCAGGCGACACGGAAAGGCCGCCTGAATGATGAGGATGCAAATCTGAATGAGGAGGTGAGAGAATGCGAAGGCCCCACGGCTGGATGGGCTGGTGCACTGGAGGAACAGCGCGAAAGCCTGTGTGTTTGGTGGGAGGTGAGCCAGGGGCTGAGCGTGGGGAGATGAGGTGGGAAACGTGTGGGTGCAGAACCTTGTCATGAAGGGCCTTGCAGGTGAGCCCAGTAGGGACTTAAGCCAGGAGGAACTTGACAGGATTTGGCTGCTGTATGGGGACCACCTTGGAGGGGGTGGGTGCCAGAGACGGGAAAGTGGACAGATTGGGCTTTGTTCAGACCTGCTTCTCACTCTATAGGAGCCTGTCCCAGCCTTCCACCCCCACCCCCACTCCCACCAAGCCTTGGCCTGTAGAACCATCCTTCTGCCTTTGACCCCCGTCCTTCTGCCTTTGACCCCCGTCCTTCTGCCTCTGACCTGGTTGCACGTCAGGGAGCCTTGGCTTTGGTGCACCTACCTTGAGTTTTTCTAAGTGCCCCTCTGGTGTCTGGGACCCTGGCAGTGCCGTCCAGGCAGGGCACTCTAAGGTGGGTCCTGTCCAGGTTACTCCCTTTCCGCCTGAGGTAGGTAGTTAGTCAGACTTGATCAGAGCAAGGCTGAAGGGTCAGGTACAGAAGGTTACCAGGGCGGAAGCCCTGAGTGCCTAGCAACGGATAATTGTAGTGTGGGACTTTGTCATCAGGGTGACTATGTCTCCTTAGCGATAACATCTAGGCCTCAGTTGTATTTCAGCTTCAGGCCCAGAAAAGGAGCAAAACCAGACAAGCAAGGCCACACCACCGCGGACCTCAGAACCAGCGGCATTGAATAAAGAATGACCCCCTGCCCAAACAGCCAATCAATCAGTGGAGACCCGGACCCTGAAAGGACACACTCGGGGAGCAGATCTTCCCCTGGGACCTCCCCTCCAATCTCCACCCTTAAAACCCTTAGGACTGAGGACCCAGTGCGCTTTCCCTCCTAGGAGCAGGCCCGTCCCTTTCCCCTCCCCTTTCTCCTCCCCACCCCTCCAGGCCACGCCCCTTTACCTTCCTCACTTCTTAGTCCCAAGGGCTCTTCCTTCACCTCTATAACTTATTTCCTAAGTCCATTTCTTCTACGAATTACTTCTCCTACCTCTGTGATTTTCCAAATACATGTTCTCTCACAGTTTGAGTCTTGGCTCTGAATTCTTTCCTAGCCAGAACTCAAGTACCGAGTTGGCTGAACCCAGGTCCGGTTGGACCCCACCGGTCTAGCACCTGGTGATGCTCTGGCCGTCCCCAACAGGGCGCCTACCCCGCGCGGGTGGGGCGGACCAGGCGTCTGGGGAGCTCCAGGACTCCCGTTTGTGCAGTGGACTGGGCTGGTGTGGTCCTCAGTTCCAGGAGTGTATTTCTTTCCAGAGATCCCGCAGATAGAGCCACCAGAACGGTCCTGAGACGCTGCCTTCGGGTGACTCCGATTGCTTATATAGATGGTGGCCCTGCCGAAAACTATTTGCTCAGGGCCCTTCGTCCTCCGATAGGTTCCTGGCCACCTCCGGGCATCACTGCCCCGTGGGGAGAGCAGTCTCTCTCTGCGGGCTCCTGGCAAAAGCAAAGCATCGGCCAGAGGCGCACAGCGGACGCGTTTCCTTCCTCCTGGGAAGGCGACCCTGGGATGGGAGAGTCCATAGGGTCTTCGAGGGGGGATGAGCAGGGTCCTGCGCTCTGGAATCCAAGGATGGGGGTATCCCCGCGGCCGGAGACCCGAGGCTGCGGGCCCGGGGAGGAGAATTGAGGCACGGGCTGCGAGGAAGGGGCGAGGGCAGGACGCCCAACAAGCCTGGACCCCCCATCCATCCCGGGCCCCAGCCCCGTGGGCATCCGCTCGGGCTCCTCTCCTAGGATTATGTAACACCAGAACGTGGCAGCCGGGCGAGCGAAGGAGGAGGCGAAGGGAGGGCAAGGCGAGCGGGGAGGCGGGGCCGGGGTGGGGGTTTGGTGGTGCTGGGAGGCGCCGCCTCCGGCTGGGCCCCTCGGGCTGCCCGTCAGAAGGATTCCTAGAGGGCCAGCCTCCTCCCATCCCCCACCCCGTCTCAGTTTCCCCGCACCCTTCCCTGGGTCCCACCGCCCTGGCCGGCGGCCTCTGCCTCTAGACGGATTTCCCTCTGGGGTGGTAGTTTCCTCCTCCGGAGTGCCGAGCTCTGCTGTCTTGGCGGAGGCCGTGGCCGCTTTGAGCCTCGGTGGACCAGTTTGGAAAGGGAGGCCGGACTGGGAGGCCACGTGTTGAGCATCTGGAATGGCGCGTGGCCCAAAGCAGGCGCCCGCTGCGGGACCGGAGCCTCGCAGGGAAATCGAGGTCGCCGAGGGGCTTCGCAGACGGGGCGGGGCGGCGCTCGAGGGAGGCCGGAGCGGGAGGGGCAGGGTCGGTGAGTGCCGAGACGTCCGGCTGCCCGTCGGGGGTCCGCCCCGCACGTTCCGCCCCGCCCTCCCTCACCCTCCCTCACCCTCCTCTTTGGGGTCCCGGGCCAGTGAGCGGGCTGTGGGCGGGCCGGAGGCGCAGGGGGCGTGGGGCGGCGGCAGGAAGGGGCGGGGGGCTCTGGAGCAGCGGGCAGGAAAAGACCAACCCACCCACCGCCGCGGTCCAGTGCCTCCGCACCTCCGGACTTCGCCATGTGGGGTCTCCTGCTCACCTTGGCCACCTTCGCGCCTGCCGCCCGTCAGGGTCAGGGGGCGCCCGGCGCCTCCGTGCTGGGCCTTGGGCCACCCAGGACCACTGAGGCCCCGATCTCTCCCTCAGCCCTACCCAGCAGCCCGGCACCGCCGCCCGCGGGGAAGAAGAACGGCGGCTCTCCCGCAGGGCCCACCTCTCCCACAGGTCGGTTGCCCCCACACCCGCGTCCTCCGTGTGACGACCCTTCCCCAGCACACACACACGCACACACACACACACACACACACACACACACACACACACACACTTTCCGACCGGTGCAATAGGTGCTGACTCAGCAGCCCCAGTTCCCGGCCAGACCCAGTCAGCAGTCCTGGGACAGGAGCCAGTGGGATGCTGCCTCTTGCAGCCCCAGACCTTCCTCTTCATAGATAAGGAAACTGAGACCAGAGTCAGGAGGAGGGGAGAAAGAGGCGGAGACAAAGGCGCTGACACGAAAAGGTTCAGAGCAAGACTGTGTGTGCAGGAGAGAGTTGGGGGGCAGGAGCTAGAAGGAAGAAACGAGAGACCGCGAGGGCGAGAACTCGGCTGAGGCTGTCTGGAGGAATGGGGCATCGTCCCGGCAGGGGCAGAGGCAGGCTGCCTGACTTCCAAATGTGGGCGCACAGAGGAGAACGGCCAGGGAATGGCAGTCAAGGAGGGCTTCTCAGAGGAGGCATGTAGAGGTGGGTCCTTGCTCACAAAGCGTGGGCATCTCTGAATCGGGATTTGCTGAAGAGGAGGGCAGCCACGAAGGACACCGCATGTGCAGAGGCACAGGGCACCAGACATGAAAATGTACCGCGTGTCCTGGAGGTACCTGTGGAGCTTGAGTGCGTGGGGAGCTAGTGGCACCTGCCCTGGAAGGCCCTGTGCTGAGGGGCGAGCAGGACACAGGTCCAGCCCTGGGAGGCCTGAGCACCTAGGCAGGCATGGTGTTGAGGACAGAATATCGCAGCCCAGAGGGCAGATGCAGGGATGGAGGTGGCGCAAAGGGCTTTTGGAGACGGAGTCTGGAGCTAAGGAGGGCCCCTTGAAGGGCATCTGAGATGTGAAGGAAGGATGGGAATTAGCCAATCAAATCAGAGGTGGTGGAGGGTGGTATGCTGGGGAGGGGGCAGCCAGTGCAATGGTCCAGCGGTAAAGAACCACACTCAGCTCTTTGGAGCGGCCCAATAGCTCCTGGCGGCTGGGTGTAGCTCTCCATTGGAGGGGGTCAGAGGAGGCCGGCCAAGCGTGTAGTCACATCGGGAAGGAGACGGAGCCAAGGAAGCGGCTGGAGAGGCAGGTTGGGATCAGACCGTGCAGGCCTCTAAGTCCATGCTCAGCTCCGTAGATGCTTGTGGTGGAACCTGCTGTGGCACGCAGGCCTTCTTGGGATGGCAGACCTCTCCACCTGGAATTGCATGCCATTCTTCCCTTCCCCGGTGCTGTTCTCCCTGGTCCCCAGGGACCTCACCACAGCGTGTCCGTGTTCGTGTCATCAAGAAGAAAAAGGTCATTGTGAAGAAACGAAAGAAGTTAGCTAGCCCCAGTCCCCTGGTGACTGCCAGGCCTCCGGTGACCACCAGCCCTGCAGGGACCATTGATCTTCCTGAGGCGCAAGAACCAGGTACTGCCCCTCCAGGGGCCCTGCCCAGATTTGCAGCCCCTGGGGCACGTAGGCACTAACGTAACTCTAGCTGGGCCCGCTTAGACTCAGCTTCCCTCATAAACATCTCCCTCTTGTCCTGTGCCACTGCTCTGTCCCTGCCCCCAGGCTGCCCACCTTTGGGCTTGGAGTCCCTTCGAGTTTCAGATAACCAGCTTGAGGCATCCAGCAGCCAGTCCGTTGGTCTTGGACCACACCGAGGACGGCTCAATATCCAGGTCAGCACCTTGCTCAGAGAAAGGCAACCCCTAGAACCTTCTTTCCTGCCCTCCCCTTCAATTCTAGTCCACCCTACCCTGCCCACCTGGGTCTGATCACCATTTTCTATGCCCACAGTCAGGCCTAGAGGACGGTGATCTGTACGATGGGGCCTGGTGTGCTGAGGAGCAGGATGCTGAGCCGTGGCTTCAGGTGGATGCTAGGCACCCTGTCCGCTTCTCAGGCATTATCACCCAGGGCAGGAACTCCATCTGGAGGTGAGGTGGGCTACCCCCAGGCCAGGAATTCATGGGCAGACTCAGGAGGGCTGGGCGGGAGTCCTGGGGGCCACCGATGATCTCTCCCCGCCCCTCCTGCCAGGTACGACTGGGTCACCTCATACAAGGTCCAGTTCAGCAATGACAGTCGGACCTGGTGGGGGAGTAGGAACCGCAGCAGTGGGATGGATGCGGTGCGTAGTGCCATGTGGCTTGGGCCCTCTGTGCTGAGAGTTGGGCACCCAGCCCATTTTGGGGTGCTGGGCCGGCCTGGGGCTGGGCTGGGGACAAGGAACAGATTCCCACTTGGGCATTCCAGGAGAAAGGGGTTCAGGATGAGTGACACCAAGCAGGCAATCTCAGGGGCCAGGCTGCTTTGGAACATGCCCGTATTCCCCGCCCCCCAATACTTCCATGGGGCGGGTGCCATTTCATGCCATGGCTTCCTGCTGGAACACCCCGTGTGGCGATGGGTCTCTGATGCTTGCATCACCTCTCACCTCCCCATCTCATGGACCCTTTTATACATCGGGCTACAGTGTGGGGTCCTGGCTGGTTTTAGGTTTGGCTGCTTCTGAGTCATGTGGCCATATTTGTCTAATGAGCTGTGAGCCAGCCAGAAAGCATGGCTGCCTAGGGCTGCCCTTTGGCAGGATGCCAAGTGCAGATTTTTACCCGAGTCCACCAGGGTGGGTTTGATGGGGAGTTTGGGTCCTGGGCCGGGTCGCTGGGGTTCGAGCAGCCCCATCGAAGTACTTGACACTCCCAGGTATTTCCTGCCAATTCGGACCCAGAGTCGCCCGTGCTGAACCTCCTGCCCGAGCCCCAGGTGGCCCGCTTCATTCGCCTGCTGCCCCGGACCTGGCTCCAGGGAGGCGCATCTTGCCTCCGGGCTGAGATCCTGGCCTGCCCGGTTTCAGGTGGGCAGTCGGACAGGGGCTGGGTGGGCAGGATGCATCCTTCACTGTGAACTTACCTTTAACCATGAACTTGGCCTTCACCAGATCCTAGTGATCCATTCCCTGAGACCCCTGCCCTGGCATCCTCCGACCCTCTGGATTTCCGGCATCATAATTATAAGGCCATGAGGAAGGTCAGACTTAACCCCTATGACCAAGAGGAAGGTCAGACTTAACCCCCACCTCAGGCCCCCTTCTCACCAGAGCATAACCTGCTATGACCACCCTCCTGTCCCCTCTCCCACCCTCGCTGCCTCACCTTTCTTTCCTGTCGACTCCTAAACTCTGCTCCATTTTCCCTTGTTACGGCACTTTCCCTGTCTGAGCCTTTGCTCACTTCTGCTGCTCCCCGCCTGTCCTGTGCCATGGTGTCCCCATGTGTGTGGGCCGCCCCTGGCTTTTTTAAGTTCTTCCATGGCCACATGGGGTCTGACCCCTGGGTCTCATACATTACACCCCTCCCCCCCTTCGCCCCAGCTGATGAAGCAGGTGAATGAGCAATGCCCCAACATCACCCGCATCTACAGCATCGGGAAGAGCTACCAGGGCTTGAAGCTGTATGTGATGGAAATGTCGGACCATCCTGGGGAGCATGAGCTGGGTACTGGCAGGTGGGGTGGGAGAGGTAGGCACAGGTAGGGCTGTGGGCATGAGCCAGCCGCGAGCCCCTGTGTGTTCCCAGGAGAGCCTGAGGTGCGATACGTAGCTGGCATGCACGGAAATGAGGCCCTGGGGCGGGAGTTGCTCCTGCTCCTCATGCAGTTCCTGTGCCATGAGTTCCTGCGAGGGAACCCGCGGGTGACCCGGCTGCTCACGGAGACACGCATTCACCTGCTGCCCTCCATGAACCCTGATGGCTATGAGACTGCCTTCCGCCGGGTAAGCCACCGGGGCTGGGGGCCACACTGCTCCCTCTCCCCTGGTGCTTGGAGCCTGCTTGGCTGACCAAGCCCCCATTCCTGCAGGGTTCGGAGCTGGTGGGCTGGGCAGAGGGCCGCTGGACCCAGCAGGGCATTGACCTTAACCATAATTTTGCTGACCTCAACACACCACTGTGGGAAGCAGAGGACGACGGGTTGATGCCCGACACTGTCCCCAATCACCACCTGCCCTTGCCCACTTATTACACCCTGCCTAATGCCACTGTGAGTATTCTGGGGGCAGTGGAGGAGGGCCACCCCCTGGGGACCCTTGTCTCTGACGCCCACCTGTCCTGACCTGCCCCCGTCCAGGTGGCTCCTGAAACTCGGGCAGTGATCGAGTGGATGGAGCGGATCCCCTTTGTGCTGAGTGCCAACCTCCACGGGGGCGAGCTTGTGGTGTCCTACCCGTTCGACATGACTCGGACCCCATGGGCTGCCCGCGAACTCACACCCACCGCGGATGATCCCGTGTTTCGCTGGCTCAGCACCGTCTATGCTGGCACTAACTGGGCCATGCAGGACCCAGATCGCCGACCGTGCCACAACCAGGACTTCTCCTTACACGGCAACATCATCAACGGGGCTGACTGGCACACGGTCCCTGGGAGTATGTGCCTGAGGGTGAAGTTACCCCTGTCCCCATAACCCTACCCCGATCAGAATCTGCTGTCCCATACAGCGCTGCTGTCACTTCCCACTGGGGAGCGTCGCTCAGAGGAGGGTACCAGGAGGGCAGGCTCCCTGCCGCCTTGGGCTCCAGTGTCTGTGGTTCCCCTAGGCATGAATGACTTCAGTTACCTACACACCAACTGCTTTGAGATCACTGTGGAACTGTCCTGTGACAAGTTCCCTCATGAGAATGAGCTGCCCCAGGAGTGGGAGAACAACAAAGAGGCCCTCCTCACCTACCTGGAACAGGTGGGACCCGAATCCTCACCCCCCAGCCAGCCCGTCACTCCCGACTGACCTGCTCTCCATTCAGGTTGCAGCTCCCACCATGGGGGTCATCATCCAAGGTTCCGCAGCCCGCATTCTGACTCACAAGATGCCCCGGGCCATCAGGTTGGCGGGGAGGGCTAGAGGACAGGAAGCACAGTGTGCCAGCAAGGCGGCGTCAGGCACTGTTTGCCGGTGGGAGTAGAGCCCGCAGCAGTCTGAGCTGTGGCCCACAGAGTGCTCCCCGAGCTGTTCTCAGAAATGACTCCTCGCCTTCGGCAAGTGCAGGAAGTGCCATGGCGTAGACGCTTCAGATTCCCTTGCAATGACTCCATAAGGATAGCTTCCAAGGGTTCCAAAATGACAAGTTCATAACCAGGGTCACTGAACGTGGGGAAGCCCTACGATACTCCTTCCTACCAGGGAGCGACAGTTTTCCCAGTCCCGGTGTAATTTATCAATAGGAGATACTTCTATCAGAGTCGGTCGCATACTAGCTTTATCAAGTTTGCAGGGAAACAGCCAGGAAATGAACTGAAGGTCACAGCCTCATGCCGGAGGGAAAGGGTTTGATGAGCTTTCCCCACACAGGTGCGCATGGGCATTGCGGGATTTGTGCGGGACAAGGACACGGAGCTCGGGATCGCTGATGCTGTCATCGCTGTGGATGGGATTAACCATGATGTAACAACGGGTGTGTGTGGCGGGGAGGGGATGGTGGAGGCGTGGGAGGGCTTTAGGCTGGGTCGGAGGCTGAGGATCATGGAACCCGGATCTTGCTTTTCACTCCTCTCAGCGTGGGGCGGAGATTACTGGCGCCTGCTGACCCCGGGGGACTATATGGTGACTGCCAGTGCTGAAGGTTACCACTCGGTGACACGGAGCTGCCGGGTCACCTTTGAAGAGGGCCCTGTCCCCTGCAATTTCCACCTAACCAAGACCCCCAAACAGAGACTGCGAGAGCTGCTGGCAGCCGGGGCTAAGGTGCCCCCAGACCTCCGGAGGCGACTGGAGAGGCTGAGGGGACAGAAGGATTAGCTGCAGAGCCTTGGGCAGGCTGGACCTGTCCAGAACTGAAGGAGGGGGACGAAGAGTGGGGAGGGAGGGACAAAGTGGGGAAAAGGTGCTAGGGCTCATTAAAGCTACTTGGCCCCTCAGCCAATCTTTCTGTGAACTCTGTGTCCAAGATCCTCTGCCTGGGCCAGGCCTCAGCTCTCTGTCTTACCCCATCCTACCCTGCACACACTTGCAAACTCTCATCAGTTGATTTCTGGAAAAATAGAGTGAGAAAAGGATCCCACCTGGGTTCCTTTTTTTTAAGCTTAGGGAGGTTTGGCAGAGCAACTCATCAACCCATCAACTTCTGCAGCTGGTGCCATACAGAGCTGTTGAACATTCTGGAAGCACCTGCTCAGTGCGAAGTATGCAAGCAGTCCAGGATAAACCGTGCCCCCCCCCCCCCGCCCCCCAACCTGGGGCTCCCAGTCAAGGATGGGACAGTTCAGTACAGTGTGAGGGGTGCCAAGGGAGAGGCTGGTTGCTGTGGGAGCACAGACAGGGGGGGTCACATACACGTGAAATAAAGCGCTGCAGATCCACGGGGACTCACGCAGGCGAGGTTGCAATAAAGGTGATGATCCTAGGAGTTTAGATGGAAGGTAGGCCAAGTGTGGAGATAGGGACAGGGACACCTCTAAGAAGGACACGACCAAAGTTAGAACAGCTGAGCATTTGGATCTCCTTCACCAGCTATTTTTGGGAAGTGGTGGTACAAATGGCAGGATTTGATTAGTTTCAGACTGAAGGGGAAGTTGTGTGTCAGCCTGGGTTTGGCCAGGAAAACAGCCCACTCTAGGTATTGGAAGCAGAGGGAAATGTAGTGCTGGACATTGGATATCAAGGTGTTGGAAGAATTGGATGGGGGGAAAGGGAGGGGGAAGGGAATTTTCCCTAGAATCCAGGAAGCTGAGGACACACATGTTCTGGCGCCTAGAAGCCTGTGTTTTGCCGATGTTGGTGCTCTGGCGCACAATGACCTGGGGTCACCTGTGATCACTGAGGTCACCCGCCATGGCTACAGCTACACACAGAATCAGTTCTTCCTCCCGCTTCCTAATCTCCAACCTCGGAAGTCCACTGGCAACTATAACTGTAACCTAGCTTACAAGGAGGCCCACAAAATGTATTTTCCAGGCTCCCTGCACCCCTGCAATTTCGAGGCGAGCAAATACTAACAGGTAACATGGTGCGAAGACAGACATGTAGTCTTTTGTTATGTAAGCTCTGCCTAGTGCTGGGCTGTTGTACTGTTTCTGTTTGTTTCTTTTTTAAAAAAATATATATTTTATTGATTTTTTACAGAGAGGAGGGAGAGGGATAGAGAGTTAGAAACATCGATCAGCTGCCTCCTGCACACCTCCTACTGGGGATGTGCCCGCAACCAAGGTACATGCCCTTGACCAGAATCGAACCTGGGACCTTTCAGTCCGCAGGCCGATGCTCTATCCACTGAGCCAAACCGGTTAGGGCTGTTTCTGTTTCTTGAGATCGCTCTGTCTCTGCCTCTCATATTTTCAATCTGAGCTCACCACAGGGATATAGTGCCACATCTCCCTGCTCCCTGTTCCTCCCCCCACACCACCCCCTCCCCCAACTCCTCTTATACAGCATCAACTAAAAAAAAAATTTGTTTTTATTCATCGGAGTTAAATATACATAATGAAAATACACATAAGTGCACAGCTTATTGGCAGAGTGGATTAAAAGACATGGCCTGACTATATATTGCAATCAACTCACTTCAAATATAAACATCTAAAGGCATCTGAAAGGAAGAGAATGAAAAAAAGATGTATCGTGCAAACAATCAAAGGAAAGCAGGAGTGATTATCCTAATATCAGATAAAGTTGACTTCAGGACAAAGACAATTACCAGAGACAGAAAGGGACGTCGTTATATAATAACTGAACACACCCAGGACTGTCCCTTGGGTAGCCTAGAATCAGCTAGTTCAGCACAACTGAAATGGCATGTGAACTCCCCCAGCTGATGTTCAAGCTTCGGATTTTCCCCATTTCTAGCAAGACAAGTCCCTGGCCAGAAAGCTCCCTCTGTTGCATAGCTGCCAAGAGGTTCCCAGATCCCTCCTACTTCCTCATAAATATGTACACTTAATGGGAATAGGGCCCTCCTGGAGCTCTTTTAACAGATATTAAGATAATCACTCCTGCTTTCCTTTGGCCAGTGTGGCTCAGTTGGTTGAGCATCATCCCATGCACCAAAAGGTCACTAGTTTGATTCCCAGTCAGGGCACATCCCTGGGTTGCAGGCTTGATCCCCAGTAGAGGGCCTGCAGGAGGCAGCCAATCCATGGTTCTCTCTCATTGATGTTTCTCTCTCTTCCTCTCCCTTCCTTTCTCTCTCTCAAAAAAAAAAAAAAAAAAAAAAGAATCAATGAAAACATATTTTTTTAAAAGTCAAAACATAAGGGGATCCCTGTTTTCTTCTAGGAATTTTATAGTTTTTGATAACTTCTTGGATATAACCCCAAAAGCACAGGTAACAAAAAAAAAATAGATACATTAGACTTCATCAAAATTAAAAACTTTTGTGCATCATAGAATACTATAAGAGAGTGAAAATACTACAGGAGAGTGAAAAGAGAATACACAGAATGGGAGAAAATATTTATAAAAATTTAAGTATTCAAAATATATAAATACACCTACAACTCAACAACAACAAAACAAACCAATTCAAAAATGGGCAAAGGACTTGAACACATTTCTTCAAAGAAGATATACAAATGGCCAGTAAGTACACAGGAAGATGCTCAACATCATTAGTCATTAGCAAAACGCACATCAAAACCACAATGAGATAGCATTTCACATCCGTTAGGATGGCTATTACCAATAAAATGGAAAATAAGTGTTGGCAATAACATGGAGAAATTGGAACCCTTGCATGTTGCTAATGAGAATGTAAAATGTTACAGTTGCTATTGAAAAGATTTTAGTGATTCCTCAAAAAGTTAGATATAGAATTAACAAATGACCCAGCAATTTCACCCCTGGGTATATACACTAAAAATTATAAGCAGGAATTCAAACAGATACTTGTATACCAATGTTCATAGAAGTATTATTCACAATAGCCAAATTTATATTTAATGCAACACTGGAAGTCCCAGCAAGTTCAATAAGGCAAGAAAAAGAAATAAAAGGCTTAATATTGTAAAGGAATAAATAAGACTGTCCCTACTCACAGATGACATAATCATCTATGCAGAAAAATCCCACAGAATCCATTTTTTAAAAAGTGTCTAGAACTAATAAGCAAGTTTAGCAGGGTCACTAAGGCTCTCAGCTTTGGGGGGACCAAGTGCTTTGATATGTTTGTCCTAATTATCATTGTTAAGAAATACATAATACTTGAGGAAGGGACTTCTCTTTCTAATTTGTACAGAGATACCGTATGTACTAGCATATGCTTGGGATGAAAGCTATTTGATGTCCGTGGAAAGAAAGACAAAGATGGTTTCAGCCAGCGAGAGATAAATCTCAAGATAAATGCCCCCAAGTTTGTGAAAGCAGTGGGGAGGAAATAAAGGCCACAGGTTCACAATTTATTTATTTTTAAAAAATATATTTTATTGATTTTTTACAGAGAGGAAGGGAGAGGGAAAGAGAGTTAGAAACATCAATGAGAGAGAAACACCGGATCAGCTGCCTCCTACAAACCCCCTACTGGGGATGTGCCCGCAACCAAGGTACATGCCCTTGACCAGAATCGAACCTGGGACCCCTCAGTCTGCAGGCCGATGCTCTATCCACTGAGCCAAACTGGTTAGGGCCACAGGCTCACAAATTAATGTCAAATTGTCACTTACTAAAATCTGTGTGCAGAAAGAATGAGGGGAGCACACCCTGTATAGTGACCCAGCTCCACTGGCTTCTTAGAACTTCGAAGTTATTTGTCTTTTTCCTTGTAGGACATGTGATGCTGTCCAAAACATCCACAGAGACATTTGGTCCGCTCTAAAACACCCTTGAAAGTTGGTCCTTTGGTGGGACCAGGGATGGAGGGGATGCATGTGGGGGTGGTTCCTTTTTGCTGATGGGCAGAGGTGGGGGTCTGGCTCCAAGTGTGATCTCCACTGGTTCCGTGGGTTGGGTATAGCCTTTCACCTCTAGGCCGTGGTGGAAGTCCTGACTCTCTGTTAGGTTTGCTGTGATACGATGGCAGCATGGAGGGCAAGAGTCACCTGGTTACTGATGAGTGGGGTGGAAATCCAACTTCCTTACATGGTTTCCACTGAGGAGCCAGTGCGAACACGTGGGCGGGGTGGGGAAATCTCATTACCAGCTGGCGGGGATGAGAGTCTCAGCTTTCTCCTTGGTCTTCTCGAACATCACTCTGGAGGGAGTGTTGGGGTACCACTGCAGCCTGGAAGGGTACAAGTTGAGGCTCCTCACTGGGCCTTTGTTGGTGTGGGTGTAGTACGTGAACATTTTATAAGAAGGTTGTATTCAGGCTCCCCTCCCATCCCAACTTTAGGCAAACACGGATCACTTGTCTGTTCCTATACTTTTGCATGAATTAGTTAGTGCGGGGGTTTGGCCAGAGTAGGAACATTTTGTCTCAAAGCTTCTGTCTCACTGAGTTACTCCTTTCTTGGTCCCTTGGCTGGAAAGAGCACGTTTGGGGGTGGGGGTGGGTGGGTGCTTTTTGTTGTTGTTGCTTGCATAACACTTGCATTTCTGAATTTCTGGCCTCTACAGTTCCAAATCTAGGATATGTGAGTCAAAAAGAAAACCCGAAGAACTCACTGTTGAGTCTTTCCTCAGTACTGAGGTCCCCAGATAGTCTTTCTCCTTTTTCCACCTTTGAGGTTTTTTTTTTACGTTTGTTTTATAAATAATGTCCAAGGTTTTAAGTTATACTTAGCGAAGGAATAGAGATGCACATCTACCCCATTCTTCCAGAAGTGGAAGTCTCTACTGCTCTTCTGTTGGGTTGTTTTTTGATTTTGGTGCATAAAGTGCTCTCTGCCCCTTCTTTATTTTTTCCTAATGCTCCCTCCCATGAGCTTCCTGCTGAGTGCTCCCTTCCCAGAGCTGACCCTCCACCGCCCACTGCTATCTTTACTCTCTGGACACCATGTCACCTCCCCTTGAACTTCCCTCCTCCTGTCTTTCCTCATTTCTGTGCTCTTCCCTCTAGACAGTCAGTAGTGTTCACGTTGCCCGGAGTAGAATTAGGATGGCTGCCCCAGGAACTCAGAGGGAGAAACAGAGCAGGCTCAGTATTTTTTGTTTTGCTTTGGAAATTGGCTCTTGAGTATCAAAAGGGAAAGCCAGAGGGAAGCAGGAGTTGATGCCAAGAAAATATCTTGGAAAGAGACTAGAGGGACAGCAAGACTGCCACCCTTCCCCCTACCTAGGGAACTGGCTGAGGGTCACCTGATCTGGGAGGCAGAAAAGAAGGGAAATGGGGCCCACCTTGTGTAGTGGGGTTGAGGAGGAGGAAAAGGACAAGCAAAAGAGGCTGGGTCAGCTTTCAGAGGCATCTGTGGCAATGGCTGCAGAGCCCCAGGTCGGCAGAGCCAATGTAGACACCACCCATTGCCCTTCCACCAGTGACCACTATATGTATCCACCTCTGCTGCAGAGTTCCGCTGAACCTCATCTCACCTCCCGGGGTGGCTTCCTGCCCTTGGTGTGTCAATGGCCCAGGACACTCCCCAACATGGCAGTGGAATATACAGAAGGGGAGTCCTTGCCACCCCAGAGGTTGTGATGTCATAAAAAAGGCCTAGCCCCAGCTCTTGGAGGTGCTAGGTAGGTGGGTATACTGGAGACCCATGGTGTCCCACCCAGAACATCCTTACCAGCCGGTGCACCCATCCCCTAACTGTGGAGAGTGTTGACTGCAAACAGCTCACAACTGCCCTCTTCCCCCAAGGACTACTGCTGGCCGAATGGGAGCTGCTTGACCCAGAGGTGACACGCTCCACCCCTCTGTGGCAGTCTGCAGCCAAGGACTGGAACAGGGGGTTACAGCCATTTCCTTGCCACAAAGAAGGTCCAACTGTGGTGCCCTTCATGCTCCAGACCCTGGTGCTAGACTCCTGCTGAGAGCCCGTTTTTGTTTTGTTCTGTCTTGTTAATCCTCACTTGAGGATATTTTCTCCATTGATTTCTAGAGAGAGTGGAAGGGAGGGAGACACAGAGACACATCGATGGGTTGCCTCCCACACGTGCCCTGACCAGGGCCGGGGATTGAGCCTGCAACCGAGGTATGTGTTCTTGATGGGAATCGAACCTGGGACCCTGCAGTCCACGGGCCGACGCTCCAACCACTGAGCCAAACCAGCTAGGGCTGAGAGCACATGCTTGCTTCGCTCTTTCCCCTGCCTTATCCTGCCTCTCTCACCCCTTTTCTTCCAGAGAGCACACAAATTCCCATTTCAGGTTCTGCATTCAGGGAATCCCAGCGAATGGAGTGGGATCATGGCAAGTGCTGAAGAAATGGGGGAGCTAATGGCAATGGAGCCCCCTCATACTGCACTGCTGAGGGAAGAAGAAACGTTGCTGAGGCTCGTTCTTCTGCTCTGGCAGCCCTCTGACCCCCAACCCCACACGTGCATGTGTACACACACCTCCCGCAAACCCTCTCCCTGGCTTTCTGCTACTGAACTGCACCCTCTCTCGCCCCCGCCCCCCCGCCCCTCCCGTCCCAAGGAAGGGGTTTGGAGGAATTCTTTGAGCTTTGAGGCTTGATTAGGGGGTTTTGATTTTCAGGTGCGATCAAGAGGTGATGTTTCTGCCTCACTCAACAGGAGCAGAGAGATGTCCGGTGGTCTCTTGGTACCCGCTCCTGGCCCGGCTTGACCCTGGGGACCCCGTAGGGCCCCGTGCTGTGGAAACCGCAGCGGGGACACCACTGACAGGCCTGCCAGGTTTGGGCCTGCTCAGCAGCCGCTCCACCACATTCCACTGGCAGCCACAGCTTGTCTTGGCGAGGTGGCCCTCTGGGCCCAGTTCCAAGAAGGGCCCGGGGGCAGCCCAGACAAACCAGCTTTCACCACAGAAGCCAAAGCTGGCTGGGCTTGACTTGGTGCCAGCCCAAAAGTGGTCGGACCCTCCCCCATTCCCCTAAAAGTGGACTCATGCTCTGGGAGGGTGGCGAGGGGGAGGACGAATGGAGGGAAGCCAGACCCCCAGGTGGGTGAAACCCAAGAAAGGAAGCAGAAGCAGGGACCCAGGCCAGAGGGCTTTCCTGATGACACTCCATCCCGAGACAGGCCATCAGGAACTGGACCCACAGGGCGGCTGCCCAGCTCTGGAGTGGCCCTTGGCCACAGAGCCAGATAGGCAGCCCTTTCAACCCTGCCACGGGGAGACATCCCCACCGCCCCTCTCCCAGCAGCTCAGCAGCTTCCCCAACTCAGCCCTGGAGCCCTGGCAGCCTAGCCTGAGGGGCGCACTCACAGCCAAGGGCGCATCAGGAGCAGCTTTCATTGCCAGGCAGGCGATGGGGAAGGAAGGGCTTCAGAGAACCAGATGCCCGGATGCTGGGCCCCAAGGAGCAGCAGACCTGTTGCGTTACAGCATTTTTCCTTCCCCCTTTAAACACTTGGCTCCTTTTCTCTCAAGGAATAAAATAAAAATGTACTTGTTTCTGTTACCGCCCTGCTGGAAAGCCTCTTCTACATCTTCAGAGCCATGAAGTCTCTTCTGTTCTGTCGCCAGTGGGAGGGGAGAGAGGGTCGGTGCACTCAGAATCCTCCCACTCATTCTCCTTGGCAGCCCCTGCAGCTCTAAGCCCAGAAGCTCCAAGGCTGAGGCAAGGGGAGAGGTTTGCACATCTTCTCCTTTGGAGAGTGGAAGCAGGGGCTCCTGGACAGACTACCCAGGAGTGCTATTCTGGAACTCCAATAGGGGGACCCAGAGCTAAGAGTCCAGCTGGGAAGAGGCAGGTTATGGAGGCAGAAGGACTTAGTGAGAGATTAACGTGTGCTTGTTCTTACGTTTTCCCTCCTCTACTTCAAGAAGTTAGCTGAAGATGGCATGGCAGGGTGAAGTTCTGGGATCGTCTGTAGATCTCTACATTTTGTTTCCCAAAAGCCTAGCTTCTTGAGAAGTGGGGAAGAAAAGAGCCAATGGGTGCCTTCTGGGAGAGGAGTGCAAAGACAGAGAGAAAGAGGGGCAGGGGAGTGGGGTAAAAAATAGACTGGAACCCTAACCGGTTTGGCTCAGTGGATAGAGCGTCAGCCTGCGGACTCAAGGGTCCCAGGTTCAATTCCAGTCAAGAGCATGTACCTTGGTTGCGGGCACATCCCCAGTAGGGGGTGTGCAGGAGGCAGCTGATTGATGTTTATCTCTCATCGATGTTTCTAGCTCTCTCTCCCTCTCCCTTCCTCTCTGTAAAAAAATCAATAAAATATATTTTTAAAAAATAAAATCTTAAAAAAAAATAGACTGGAGTTAACCATTAAAACATGTAATTAGACAGTTGATGCAATGGTAACATTAGACATATAATGAGTGTAATTCAGCACATTAACAAAATATTGGAGAAAGTCACACAATTATCTCAATACATGCAGAAGAGAAAGTCATAAAATTTGCATCTATTCATAATTTAAATTTTTAAAAATAAAATTAAGAATAGCCCTTGCTGGTTTGGCTCAGTGGGTAGAGCTTCGGCCTGCGGACTGAAGTGTTCCAGGTTCTATTCCGGTCAAGGGCACATGCCTGGGTTGTGGGTTCGATCCCCAGTAGGGGGCGTGCAGGAGGCAGCCAATCAATGATTCTCTCATCATTGATGTTTCTCTATCTCTCTCCCTCTCCCTTCCTCTCTGAAATCAATAAAAAAAAGTTTTTAAAAATTAAGAATAAAAGGCTATCTATAAAGCCAAACTTGATTCTTAATGGTGAAATATTAAAAGTTTGCCTAAATAAACAAAGATGTTCACGAGCACTACTTTTATTCCACATATAGTGGAGGTTTCAGTGTATTTAGGCAAGAAAATGAAGTAACAGAAATAAAGACTAGAAATGAAGAAATAAAACTGTCCTTTGCAGGTGATATAATTATTTATTTAAGAAAATTCAAAATGATCTGTGGGTAGTATTACTATAAGGTTTCTGGATACAAGGTTATTGTACAAAAATCAATTGTATCTCTATATGCCCACAACAAACAGAAATTGAGATTAAGAAAATGATATATTGCCGAAACCGGTTTGGCTCAGTGGATAGAGCATCGGCCTGGGGACTGAAAGGTCCCAGGTTCGATTCCGGTCAAGGGCATGTACATTGGTTGCGGGCACATCCCCGGTGGGGGGTGTGCAGGAGGCAGCTGGTCGATGTTTCTCTCTCATCGATGTTTCTAGCTCTCTATCCCTCTCCCTCTCTGTAAAAAATCAATAAAATATATTAAAAAAAAAGAAAATGATATATTTATAATAGCATAAAAATTCAAATACTGAGGAATAAATGAAAGATGTGTAAGACTTCCATACAGAGGCTTATAAAATCCTATTAAGAAAACTTTTAAAAATTCTAAATATCCATAGATTGAAATACTGAATATATCAAAGGTGTCAATTCTCCATTAGTTGATTGACAAATTTAATGCAATCTCAAAGAAAATTCAGCAAGTTTTTAAAAAATAGGAGTTAATAAACTGATTATAAAATTTATATGTAAATACTAAGGACCAAGTATAGCCAAATAATCATGAAGAACTAAGTTGGATGACTTGCTGTATTGGATATCAAAACTTACTAATTTGCCCAGCTGGTGTAGCTCAGTGTTGGGCGTTGACCCATGAACCTGGTTCAATTCCAGGTCAGGGCACATACCCGGGTTTGTAGGCTCAATCCCCAGTAGGGGGCATGCAGAAGGCAGCTGATTGATGTTTCTCTTTCATCGATGTTTCCATCTCTCTATCCCTCTCCCTTCCTCTCTCTCTAAAAAATCATTAAAAACATATTTTTAAAAACTTACTAATTTAACATCCTCTCTAATAAAATGGTAATATGCAAATTAACCATCACTCCGCTACATAAGCCACGCCCACCAGCCAAGCCACGCCCACCAGCCAATCAGGGCGAGTATGCAAATTAACCTCAATCCAAGATGGCTACAGCCACAGAGAGCAAGGTTTCCCAGGTAACAGAGTAAGCCAAGCTTTCCATAGCTGTTGCAGGCCTAAGCCTCCACTCAAGCTACAAAGTTTCAATTATAGAAGGTAAACAAATTCAAACAAATGGCAGCAGAATGGAGCTTGAGAGAGCAGGCCAGGGTTGCCGGCGGCAACAGGGGAAGCAAAGCTTTCCGCCCACCCTGGCCGGGCTCACCCGCTCCAGGCTACAAAGTTTCAATTGTAGAAGGAAAATAAATTCCAGATACCAGGGCCTCCCCTTGGGTTGCCAGGGTGCGTGGCCGGCCTGCAAATCACCACAGGCCCCTCGCTCAGGCCGCCCCACACCACAAGGGAACCCCCACCCTTATCTGTGACACCCTTCAGGGCAAACCAGCTGGCCCCCACCCGTGCACCAGGCCTCTATCCTATCTAATCAAAGAGTAATATACATATTGATCATCACTGCAACACACAATATAGCTGCCCCCATGTGGTCAAAGATCCTGTCCCCATGTGGACACAAGATGGCCACTACAAGATGGCCAGCAGGAGAGGGCAGTTGGGAGGCACCCGGCCTGCAAGGGAGGGCAGTTGTGAGGGACCAGGCCTGCAAGGGAGGGCAGTTGAGAGGGACCAGGCTTGCAAGGGAGGGCAGTTGGAGGTGATCAACCCT
This sequence comes from Cnephaeus nilssonii, assembly GCF_951640355.1. Lineage (NCBI taxonomy): Eukaryota > Metazoa > Chordata > Mammalia > Chiroptera > Vespertilionidae > Cnephaeus > Cnephaeus nilssonii. The sequence continues at coordinate 30,795,952 of NC_137082.1, forward strand.
GCAGGAGAGGGCAGTTAGGGGTGACCAGGCTGGCAGCGGAGTGGTTAGGGGGTGATCAGGCTGGCAGGCAGAAGCGGTTAGGGGCAATCAGGAAGGCAGGCAGGCAAGCAGTTGGGAGCCAGCAGTCCTGGATTGTGAGAGGGATGTCCGACTGCCCATTTAGGCCCGAAACGGGCAGTCGGACATCCCTCCAGGAGTCCCAGATTGGAGAGGGTACAGGCTGGGCTGAGGGACAACCCCCCGCCGTGCACGAATTTCATGCACTGGGCTTCTAGTCTATAATAAAAAAGCATAATATGCTAGTTAGACCGGAGGTCCTTCCGGACAACCTTCCAGACGAAACTGGGGCTGCAGCCATGGGATCAAGGAAGCCACCGCAGCTGGGAGGGAGGGATCCAGGCAGCCGCTGTGGCTGCGAAGGCCTACTCTTTCACAAATTTTGTGCATTGGGCCTCTAGTCTATAATAATCCTATATAATAAAAGCCTAATATGCAAATCGACCGAACGGTGGAATGACCAGTTGCTATGACGTGCACTGACCACCAGGGGCAGATGCTCAATGCAGGAGCTGCCTTCGGCCCACAGGCCCCAAGCCAGCCAAGGTGGGTGCCAGCAGGGGCCCCCCAATTGTCCCGCCGGTCGCCCTGCAGAAGGAGATGACTGGCGGCGGCCGGTGTTGGGGCTGGCCGGCGAGCAGGCTGGTGCCACCCCCCCGCCCCCATCACCCCGCCAGTCACCTCCTGCAGAGAGAGGCGACTGGCAGTGGTGGCAGGCCAATTGGGGGGGGGGGAGTTGGGGAGCAGGGCCGCTGGTGAGTGGGTGGTGCCATCCCTCGATCACCCTGCCAGTCACCTCCAAGGTGGGTGCCAGCAGGGACCCCCCAACTGCCCCAACAGTCACCCCACAGATTGGCCCTGATCGCTGGCCATGTCTAGGGACCCTACCCATGCATGAATTCGTGCACTGGGCCTCTAGTAAAAGCATAATATGCTAATTAGACCAGACGTCTTTCCTTCCAGACAAAGCTGCAGTGGGCGGGGGCCGCGGCAGCGGCAGGCAGGGGCTAAGGCCCTTGCACAAATTTCATGCATTGGGCTTCTAGTAATTCTAATAGTGTGGTATTGGTATAAAGATAGACAAAAAGATCAATGCGTCAGAATAGGGAATCCAGAACAGGCCCATACATTTATGGATACTTGTTTTATGATAAAGTTGCCACTGCAGTGCAGTGAGGAAAAGATGGTCATTTTAATAAATGGTGCTGAGCCAACTGGTTATCCATACAAAAAATATGAAACTGATTGCTGTCTTATAGTATACACAACAATAAAAATATCTTCTTGATTTGGGGATATATAAAGATTTTTTAAAAAGGACAAACGGCACTAACCATAAAGAAAACATTGATAAGTTAGATGACATTCAATTAACAAGTTCTAGTCATCAAACATCCCATGAGAGTGAAGAGAAGAGAGTTTGAAAGAAGTGATAGGAGGACCTGCGTCCACAGAAGTGGTCAGTGCCCTACACCTATCAGGACCCTCACGGTGGGGTCTTCTTGTGAACAACAGACTTCAAGCTGGTGGCTTCAAGGAGGTGGCTCATTCCCTTCTATCATCCAATAACTGTTACTGCCACTGAGGTGGTAGTAGAGGAAGATTCAGGGTATACGTGCAAAGGTGTGGATGGGGAGAAGGTAGGGGGCCACCCTAGGCTCAGGAGCTATAAGCCTCAGAGTATCACTAATTATGAAAAGTAAGTCTCACCTAGGGGAGAAAGACACTGTGATCTGTAAACTTTTTCCTATTTGGAGAAGTTATCCTAAGGAAGAGCAAAGAAATTTTGGGGTCCATTTGAACCACCTTAAACACGCTCAATGATTGCTTCATTCTGTGTGGTGGTGAAATGGTTTGTAGACTATCTTCAAGGACATGAAACTTTGTTTTAGTCTTCACATTGAGATCCACAATCCACCTGGAATTGATTTTGGTGTAGAATGTGAGGTAGAGGTCAAGTTTAATTTTTTCATTTGAATATCCAATTGACCCAATGCCATTGATTAAAAAACCATCCTTTCCCCACTGCATGGCAGTTTCCATTTTTCTGGGAGACCTTTGTTTTTGGGAGAGGCTAAGGGGCCCACCAGTATGGGTGGCATGGGGAGAAGGATGTTTTGCAGAATGGTCAGCAGTAGGGCTGGTCTCAGCTGCTACCTGGCTTCCCTTGAATCATTGAGTCCAGTCCCCGGTGGGTCCTATCTGAGCAAAATGCAGCTTCAGAGGCTGTCTGATCCCCAGGTAGGATGCAGAACACAGCAGCCTAGTTTTGCTGGGAAATATATTGCAAGAAAGCAGAGGACTTCTGGGAAATGTTGTTTCTCTGAAGATTGAGTAACCAACTGTCTTATCTTCATCCTGATTGGGGAAAAAAGCCTGTGGGTGGGCTGATGCTGAGAACCGTCTCTGTCACCCGACATCTATAGAAACAACCTGGGCGGTTTCTGTCACGTGGTCTCAGGAGAATTGGGACTTGCAGATAAAGGAACATTCACGCCCACTCTGAACTTATCTCAAGTACAAAAACCAACTTCCTTTTCCACAGGTTGACTGCCAGGGACTATCTCCACGGTAGACACTTTAGAGTCCCACCCACATCTCCTCATCTTTATCTCTTCAGTGCACACCTGTCTGACTCCATCTGCCAGCACCTGCAGTTTTTTGCCTGAGGATTTTCTCTAGCTTTCGGGACCTGTTTTACCACCCCTAGGCTGACTGACGTGCCAGGAAGGTAATGCTCCCCTCCCGCCCAGAAGCCCTCAACCACTGACTGATGGAAGTTGGTGTATAAATACTCCAGCTCCCCTGCTCCTCAGGTGGAAAAACTCTGGTGTGTTCTACATTGTCTACCCCAGTTCTCCAGCAGGAATCTAGTCTCAGATTCTGCTTCTAGGGGAACCCAAACTAAGACATGTGAAAAAGAAAATTATATTAGTCACCTTGGGCTACCATAACAAAATGCCATAGACGAGGTGGCCGAAACAATAAAAATTTATTTTCTCATTGTTCTGGAAACTACAAGTACCAGCGATCAAGGTGCCAGCTGATTTGGTTCCTGGCGAGGACTCTCTTCCTGGCTTGTAGACAGTCACCTTCTCACCGTGACTGTCTCACCGTAGACAGTCACCTTCTCACTTAGTGAAGAGAGAGCTCTGGGATCTCTTCTTACAAGGACACCAATTCTACCAGATTAGGGCACGACTCTCATGACCTAATTAAACCTTAATCACCCCCTTAAAGGCCCATCTCTAAATATAGTCATATAGGGGGAAAGGGTTAGGGCTTGAATGTATGAATTTGGGGAGGACACAATTCAGTCCATCTAATTGATAGCAAACATAATGGATTAGCTCTGCCTACTCGGGACCAGGGAATGGGCAGTGCCGACTCAAATGGTGGCTTGAGCAGTTGAGAGATTTTTGAAGACAGATATCACATCTCACTCCTATCAACCATGGCATCTGACCCATCCCAGGAACCGGAATATGACCATTGTCCAGCTACCACCTGCATCCAGTCCAGTGGACTGCAGTGGAGAGCCCCAGGCAGTAGGAACTGCCCAGAATCTGCATGGAGCAGGGTGTGGGAGGGCAGGCTTCAGGGCTCTGCAACACAGGCTGGAAACAGGAACTGAGGGGGAGACCAGGCAAGCACTAAAAACAGGGGAGGATGACCAGAAGGCTACCTGTTTTGGTCCCAGATGTTGGCCAGGTACACTAGAGAAGGAAGTGGCAGGACCATCCCATCTGCCTTGGCAAGTGTCTTTGCCCAGAGGGCTACAGGGCAATGGCACATGGGTTGGGGAAGAACAGGATTTCCACAGGCAAGAGTCAAAGAGTGCCGCCAGGCTGGACACTGGGATCCCTGGACAATGGGTCAAAAAAGTGGCTCCCAGGGACCGAGGTCTAGGGCACATGTCTCAGGGGGACAACAGGGATTCATCCTGGAGTGGGGGTAAATGAGTCCAGGAATCTTTACTATCCTTCCTCTAAAACTCTGAGACAGGAGAGCCAGGAAGTGGCTAGGCCTGGGGTCAGACCTCGCTCAGATAGCAATTTTGGGAGCCAAAAGCTACCCCACCCAGCCCAAGTGAGGCCCTGCAGCCTCTAGTCAGGAAGGAGCTTACTTCTGGCCTGTGTACACCTAGGTAATGTTTAATTTGCTCTGTTCTGGTTCCCAGCAACCCCTACCCTGGGGGATGACAATCCCTACTTTGGTCCTGGCCAGACAGCTAGGGGATGGAGTCCTCAGTGGCAGAGAATGTGCTTCCAGCCAAAGATCTCAGGGCTGAGCCCATGTCCTGGGTCCGCAAACCTGTACGCCCTCTCCCCACACCCCCACACAGTACCTGAAAGCAGACCTGGGTAGGGAATAGTTGCTCAGTGGAACTCTGGGGCTGTTGAAAAGCCCAACATGCAAGAAGGCTGCCCAGGGGCACGTTTTGGACGGGCTTCATGAGAAGCCTAGAAAAGCAGACCCACGCCAAGGAAGCAGGCAGGAGAGGCCGGGTGGCCACCTGCATCTGTGTTTATTGTTCTGTTTTCTCCAACCCCAACAGAGCAGAGTGTGAGTCCAGGGCAGCTGGGCCCGTCCCATGGTTCTATGGGACCAGCAGAGTCATGTGTGGTGGGGGGTCCGAGTCCATGGGACATCTATTGGGAAGAAGACCCATAATTCAGGGGGCCTAGCACCCCCTCTTCTGCACTGCCATGCCTGAAGCCCCCACTGGGATTCATGATGTGGCAAGCGTGAGAGTGCAGGCTGCGATGGGAGTGGGGCAGCCATGGGGTCAAGCGGCCATCGGAAGCTCCATGGGAGCCTGGGCAGGCCTTCTGAGGCTGCCGGACATCTCCCATGCCCTAAAGAGAAGTGGGGCGCTGGGCCAGCGAGATGGGTCAGACACAAATGGGATCTTCCCAGGCCACCTCTCCCTGAGCTATCCTCTTTCCCACAGTCCACTTCCTGTGCTCCTGTCACCTGAGGCCTCAGGTCTGCACAAAGTCCGTCTCTTCCACAGGAACCGGTCCGGAGTGTGAAGTCCTACATCCCGCACCTCCCTGGGATGCTCTCCTGCCAAAAGCATCAGCACAGTGCTGGGGCTTCGACCAGCCCCAAGAAAGGGAGGTGAAGGAAGCCTGTGGAGGGCCGTGAGCATGGGGAGGAAGTCCTCTCCCCATTCAGGCCCATGGGTTGAGGTCTGTCCACAGCCCTGGCCCTGCATCTGTCTGTGCTGCCATCCAGGGCATCGGTGTGAATCCTGGTGGGACGTCCAGTCTGGGCCAGCAGGGGCCAGACTTGCAGACCTGGTTGGGAGATGGAGAGAAGGTCTTGAACGAAGGCTGGCTGCAGGGGACAGGAAGCCACTTCTTGACGCTTGTTCAGTTTGGGCCACTGCATGGGCTACGTGGCCCTGACAGTTGTCTAGATGGGCCCTGGAGAGGAAGACCTGGACCCCAACTCCCCATACTTGCTAAGGTCTTCTGGAGAGAGAGCCCACCGAAGGCTGGGAAAGGACCAGCCAGAGACTTACCGTAATTAGGAGTACGCCAGGCCCTGAAGCCCCCGGGCTGGAGAATGGAACTTCTCAGAATCCTCAAAAGGCTGGTCTGTAGTAACCAAGGGGAGGGGCTATAAGCCATGTATAGCCTGGGGAATCTTGTCTGCCTGCCCTCTCTGGGCTGGGGACAGTACACAGGGCATATAACATGTCCTGAGTACAGCGCTATCAAGAGCCTTGGAGGTAGTCAGCCAACCCTAACTCTGGTCTGGAACCAGCATTGCAGAGAGTTAGGTGAGGCGTGCCAGAGGGCCTGGCTCAAGGCGAGGAAGCAGATGGCCAGGTACCAGGACAGAAAAGAAAAGAGGTCAGCCTCCGGGAGCACTGATACCCAATGCAGCAGCAGCAGCATGGCTCTCTCCCCTGTCTCCATGACATTCATCACTCCCATCACCCTTGCCTCTGCCTAACCCCCTCCCATGGTTGGTATTGGTGGCCCTCTGTCCTCCCCACCCCTCACATTTTAAACTCTCTTGGGTTAAAAAAACAAAGCAAGAAAAAAAAGGATTGCCCTTTCAAATCACCCTAGAGCATTGTCTAACAAGCCCATCCTCACAGTCATCTTCTAGGGCAGTGATGGCGAACCTATGACACGTGTGTCAGCACTGACACACGTAGCCATTTCTGATGACACGCGGCCGCATGCCGAGGATGAAACATTTGCTGCTCCTGAGGATGAAACATTTGCGACTAGAGTCTTGGAGTTAGTTTTTTCCTCAAAGTGACACACTACCCGAGTTATGCTCAGTTTTTTGGCGAAGTTTGACACACCAAGCTCAAAAGGTTGCCCATCACTGTTCTAGGGGATGTGACTTCTTTTGACTTGCTATACACTATTGGTTAGGGCTCAGGCTGTTAAACTGGATGTTGAGTTGGAGGAGTGATAAATCAAGTGGCAAATGACAACCATTTCACAATTGGGATGTGGAGGGATGATGTGGTCTCAATTTCTTTTCTGTAAAATGGGGGAGAGGGAGCTGGGCTAAACTTTGTCCAAGGCCAGTCCCCTTCCATCAGCAAGTAACCCAGTCCCTCACAGTGGTGTGTGCTACCCTCCAGTGGACGCACAGGTAAAAAGCATGCAGTCCACGTGGGGTTCCTCCAGCTGAGTATTATTAGGTCTCTGCCCTGGGTTCAACTGGATGGGGGTGGGGCCCTGGGTTCAACTGGATGGGGGTGGGGCCCTGGGTTCAACTGGATGGGGGTGGGGCCTTGGGATGGTTTTCAGACCTTCTCCAACTGGAATTTGAGTCCCCTTTCCCTTGGTCAAGTGGCCAGTGGATAGCATCCAGAGTGGTGACCATCCCAAGCTATGAGGACAGGGAAGTGGGGTCCCCTTGGACTCCTACAAAGCTCCTTGCTCTGTACCCTACAGGGAGAACTGGTCAACTGGCATGAGGCTCTGGTGAGATGTAGATGGCATGGGCCTCTCAAGCCCAGCTGCTCCACCAGGCCACAGTGGGGCAGAATGAACCACTCACTCACCTGGAAGCCCCTCTCCGTGGGCTCTGGGGCAAGCCTGGGTTGGGGAGCTTGGTGGGCGCAGCACGGGGGCAAAGGCGCTCCTCTGTTTGACAGCGGAGATCATGTTGACAGGTGAGAAGGAGAAGACGCTGGTGGTGGGGGCAGCCGCCGGGAGGGACATGGAGGAGGCAGCAGCCAGCGGGGGGCTAGAGGGCATGACTCCGGGGCGGGGCGGGGAGGAGCAGGTGCAGCAGGGAAGGCAGTGGGAGACACAACAGGGAGACAGCACCATAGTGAGTAGCATGGGCTGCTGACCCCAGGCCCAGACCTCACTGGGGGCGGTGAGGGTTCTGGGGGGACCCGTTCAGGGCAGGGTCTGGAGGCAGGCTGGGAGCCTCTGAGGTCCTGGGCCAACACTCGCCTTTTGGGGGGCTCTGGAGACCCTTTCTCGGGGCTGGAGGTGACAGAGTCAGACTAGGTGAAAACAAAAGGAAAACCAGAATACCCAACAAAATCAGATACTGGGAGGTGGCCCCAAAGATGAGAGATGAGCAAGAGATAGAACAGCCTAGGATTCCTGCTGAAAACCACTGGAAGTCTGAGAAACTGGAAAATATTTATGGGCCCTAGAGTACCAAAGTTCTCAGAGTCTAAGATTGGGGTTCATAGCGGAGCTGGGGCAAGTGGTCAGGGATAAAGTTTGGGGGTAGATGAAGGCTCCTGTTACAAGGCCTCTCTGTCCAGGACCAGAGCTCACACAACAAGCACTTGAACTTCCTCCACAAATATGCTCCCCTTATCAATCACCTCTCACCCTGGGTATTCGGTTCTCTCCCAGTTTAATGTAGGTCCTTGTCATCTCCAGCCTAGGTCCTACATCACCCTCTTCCAGCTGGTCAATTTTAAAGAAAACCATAGGGCCCAACTGGCATGGCTCAGTGATTGTGCATCGACCTATGAACCAAGAGGTCATGGTTTGATTCCGGGTCAGGGCACGTGTCTGGGTTGTAGGCTCCATACCCAGTAGGGAGCGTGTAGAAGGCAGCCAAGCAATGATTCTCATCATTGATATTGCTGTCTCTTTCTCCCTTCCTCGATGAAATCAATAAAATAAATAAGTGAATACACACACACACACACACACACACACACACACACATATATATATATTTTTAATCCTCACCTGAGGATATATTTTCTTTGATTTTTAGAGAGAGTGGGAGACGTAAAGACAGAGAAATATCAATGTGAGAGAAACATATCGATTGGTTGCCTCCTGCACATGCCCCAACCAGGGCCCAGGAGGAAGAAGCCTGCAACCAAGGTACGTGTCCATGATTGGAATCGAGCCTGCGACCCTTTGGTCCACAGGCCGATGCTCTATCCACTGAGCCAAACCAGCTAGGGCTAAAAATATATTTTAAAAAATAAAATAAAGAAAAGCATAGGGATCACATACTCAGATTTTCCCGTCCAACCCCCTAGTCACCCAGAGCTGTGGCTTGCAGCCCTGCATAGAGGCTTTGTCTGTCCCTCCTCCCTGCAGCCTCCTCTCCTGGGGGCTCCTGCCCAGTGTATCTCTGAATCCCTCTTTCTATATCCTCATCTGAACCCAGTTCCCTGCCCTTCCTAAAGACCAATCCGGCTGTGATTTCAGTGTTGTCTGAGCAGCTGCAGAGGCTTTCTGGAAGAAACCAACAGCCTGAGAAGGCTAGCTGCCTTTGGCATCAAAGCACCCCTCCCCCTCCCATTGATTCATTGCTGCCTTTGTCCCAAATGTGCTCAGGCCATGGATGGTCATCTCCTTTAAGACAATGCTCACTGCTAGCTGATGAGGCCATGAGCTCCAGGGAGGGCTTGAGACAAATATACTCTACCTCTCAAGGCCAGGGGCTCACAGCCACATTTTGTAGCTTGAGTAGGATGGGGGTTGTGGGTCAGTCCAGGGCTGCTGGTGGCCAAAGTACAGACCAAGGGGCAGTCCACACAGACAGCCCAGACCCTCTGGCTGGGACAGTTCTGGATGTCATCCCAGGCACATCCTGGCACTCAAGGAAAATGACAGTTCCTGAAGCTATACCACAATGTCCTCCGCACACGAGGAGTGGATGGGGACCTGGGTAAGCACTACAATATTACGAGACGGGACTGGCACTTGGGCGAGTCCAGGGTGTCCCCAGCTGATGCTGGAAGTGGGATATAAGCAGCTCTAGAACTCTCGATCCTCTGGCTGAATGGGGAGATCCCAGGTGGCCTGGCTTCTGCCCACTGGGTCAGGGAGTGCCTCCAGTGCTGATGGCAGTGTTATAGTGGAGGAGGGAGGCTGGTGCTCCAGACTCCAGCAGCTCCAAATCCGAGGGGCACCCAGAGAGAGGTTTGAGAGTGCTCTCCCAGAACTGAAGGGAAGTAAGAGCAGTGGAGAGGAGAGACAGAGCAAATGGCCAGGAGAGACGGAGGCTACAGGAGGGATACCAGAGGGTCATTGCCTGTGTGGATGCTGGAATATGGGGCTTAGGGTTCCAGAAGTTGAGCCTGGGAAGGGAGTAGAGTGCCAGACTCAAACCCACAGCCAGAAAGAGCAGTACCCAGGGTGCAGGCCACGGGCAAGGAAGGCTAGGCAGGGGGCCAGAGACTTTGATCTTCAGCAATAGCAAACATAAGATGGGGGACATGTGAGGAAACCACAGGAAAAGCCATGACCAGCTTCTCATGCAGCCTTCCTCATTCCTCTGGCTCAGCAGTGTCCCCATAGGACTTGAGGTACAAGCTCTCTTACAATTGATAGGGAGGTGCTTTGCAGCACACAGTAGGTGCTTTATAAATGTCAGCTTAATAGCTAAGCTATAAGAAGCTGAAAACAGGCTGCTCTGGAACTTGGTGTTGGAAAGAGGGACTTGAGGGCAGTGCAAATGGTAAAAGCCTAAATGTCCTGTTGCCCATCCACCTACCTTTGAAATGCCCCACCCCAAGAAGCAAGACAGAGAATGATTAGTGCCCAGTGACACATTCAGATCTGAGAACCACCCTAGGCAGGGGGTGACAATGATCCCATTTTACAGCAAAGAAACTGACGTTCAAAGTAAATAACGTGCTGAATGTCAGACAGCTCCTGATTTGGACACTCAAACTTTGAATCCAGCTGTCTGACCACACAGAATTCGCTCGCTCTGCATGACCCCATCGCAGGGAGCCACGGCTCCCCTGCCTCTCAGACCCACGCTCCAGGGAAGCCCCCTTTTCTTGATCCCTGAGTTCCCTCCGGCTTCCGGCAGGGGGCGCCATCCTCCTCCCGAAGTCCTAGTTTAAGACAAAAAGGTGGCGGTCCGCCAGGTTCAGAGGGACGCTCCCTAGTTAAACGCCAGTTTCAGGAGGACAGGAAGGCTAGAAGCGATGAAGTCAGCAAAGAGAGCTAACGGTGCAAGAACTGTCCCGGCCCCAGGGCCCGGGATGTGTGTGTGTGTGTGTGTGTGTGTGTGTGTGTGAGAGAGAGAGAGAGAGAGAGAGAGAGAGAGAGGGCTGGCCTGGCTCCCAATGGCAAGGCCAGTGTCGATGCTCAAGGGACAGGTGCCGGAAGCCTTTCCCGCCAAGGGCTGGGAGGCGCAGGGCCGAGCCCCACGCTGTTCCCGGGAGTCCCGGTCCCTCCCTCCGCGGGCAGGGGACACTCACTGGTGAAGGGTGAGGTGGCCGTGGAGCCATTGAGGAAGCTCGGGGAGCCGGGCACGCCGAGGCCAGCCACTCCCGGCGCCCCGTAGGCGCCGAGGCCAGCTCCGAGGCCGCTGCCGTAGCTGCTCTGCTGCGAGCCGGGGCTGGGCGCGAACCCGCGGGGGGACGCGCTGCTGCAGCTGCGCGCATAGCCTGCGAGAGAGCGGCGGTCAGGGGCGCAGCGCCGCCGGGGAGGGGGCGCCAGCGCGCTGGGGACGGCGGGACGCACCCGGCTCCGGGCCCGGCGTGGCTTCCCCGACGGCGATGGCCAGCGGGCTGCTGAAGGCGTTGATGCCCACGACGGCGGGGTGGGGGTGGCTGGGGGCCAGGGGTCCAAGGGGCGCGGGCGCTCGGGGGGCGCTGTACAGAGCCTCGGCCACGTCCGCCGCGCGCTTCAGGAGCAGCTCCTGCGGAGACAAGAGCGGGGCACGGCCGGGCAGCCGCGGGCGCCGGGGCGGAGACAGCCCGGCGGGGCGGCGCGGGGCGGCGGCGGAGGCGCCGTACCTGGTTACTGCTGGGCACTCCGTACAGGGCCTCCGCCAAGTCGGCCGCCCGCTTCAACAGCACTTCCTGGGGGCAGGGGAGGAGACAGCGGGACCAAGGAGCAGTCCCGGGGGCGACGGCGGGGCCGGGAGCCCCCGACTCCCCCCTTCGCCACGGGACACCCCCATCCCCGCCCCGCCGCGCCCCGCCCCGCGGAGTACCTTGGGCAGCCGCTCCGGATCTCCGGGGTGTCTGGGAATGACTTTCTGTAGCCTCTGGAACCCGTAGTCAATGGTGGGTTCATTCAGGGCTGGGGAGAGCACAGCGATTGGAGGACGCCCCTGCCAGCGCCCGGCGCAGCGCCCAGCCCGCAGCAAGTCCAGCAGCCTCGCAGCAGACCCCGCCCCCCAGCCCAGCCCCAACCTCTCGGGGAGTCCCGGGTCGATGATCTTAGACGTTTTTTGAGTTCCTTTCTTATTACAAAAATGGACACTGTATATACATGTTAGCTTCTGCAGGACTGGAGGGAAAGTTTTTTTTTAATCATCTGCAGTTGGTCTTATCAGGAGTAAATTATTTGCTATAAAAAGACACCTTCCCCCCCAACAATCTCCATTTATCACAGCTCAGGTGCACTCTCAGCAGCACCTCACCCCAACTAACTCACCAGCGGAAGCCTTACCTACCTCCACCTTCCACGTCAGATTTAGAGAATTTCCTTTCGTTTACCCCAAAGTGTAGAACACTCACTCCGGGTGATTGCACTTGCATTCCTTCTCCCTTCTCCCTGGATGACTTTCCTTCCACATGTCCTACCCGCCCCCCCCCCCCACACACACACACACCACTCTGCAGGAGGAATCCCCCACGGTGTATCTCCACAGCGGAGCACGTGCTCGCTGCTCAGCTCCCCAGCCAGGCTGGAACTCCCTGACAGTAAGCAGGGTCACTCCAGTGGTGGGAGCCCCACGAAGGGCTCCGTGAATATCTGTTGGATGGGGTAGGGTGGGGGGTGAAGTGCGTGGCTTGGGCTTAGGTGGGAATTTCTGGCCAGTGGCCAAACAGAGCCGGGATGGAGGATTCTACCCCTCATCTTCAGTGAGTGGCTTTCACTCAGGTCGTGTGTGTGTGTGTGTGTGTGTGTGTGTGTGTGTGTACGTGTGTGTACACACATGCAGAGTGAGGCTTGGAGGAACCAAGAGACCCAGGGAGGATTCAGAGAGCAGCGAGCCTATGGGGCACCTTTGAAATAAACACGCCCGTGGAGATGTTACTCTAGACCCTGAGGAGTGGGATGCTCTGGACACCCTGGCAAGAAGGCCCGAAGCGGAGAGAATGCCATGCCGAGGAGCGCCTGGGCGGGGACTGAGGAGCCAGGGGACAGGGAGAGAGAGAAGCGCAAGGAGGTGGGAGGCGTGCATAGGGAGAAAAGCAGCCGCTAGGGGGCGCGGCCACAGGTAGATTTGACTAACCAGGAGGCCCGGGCTCCAGAGCGGTACCGAGGACCGGGCTCCTTCCCGGGACCCTAGGCCTCCCCTCTCCCGCCTGACTCCTTACCTGTGTAGACAAAGCGGCCGGGGGCTCCCTTGCAAAACTGCTTGGACTTGTAGGACAGGGTCACCTCCACCACCCCGGGAATGTGCCGCGGGGGCGTCTGCACCCGAATGGCGTGGGGCGTGATGAGCTGCGAGGGGAGAGAGGAGGCCTGCGAGTGAAGACCCCGGAGAGAAAGGCCCAGGCCCGGGACCGGAGGGAGTCTGAAGCGGGGGGCCCACCTCACTCCACACGAGCACGTTCCCGAACACGACCTGCAACCCGTCGAAGAAGTTGTCGCCGATGACAATGACGGTGGCGCCGCCCGTGGTCCAGCCCTCCCCCGGGCTGATGGCCTTTATGCAGGGGGTGGCAGCTGGGAGGCGGGAGAGGAGCCAGGTCAGGGGCTGGCCCCAGGGTGGGGCGGGAGGCTGGCTGGGCCTGCGGGCAGCGGGGCTGAACCGGGAGTCCTGACCTTCGGAGGGGTCCAGGCGGCGCGCCCTGCGGCCGTGCTTGGAGTTGTTGTGCACAAACATGTTGTCAGACACGGCCAGCACGTGTCCGTCCACGCTCACGGTCGTGGACACCACCACCTGCGGGGAGAGCCGAGGCCAGCCTGGCTGGAGCCCTGGGATTGGGGGTGCGGGGCTCCCAGGAGGAAACTTGTGGGGCACCAGCAACTTGAGGCTGGCGGCTGGACGCTGGAATTCAGGGTCACTGACATGGGGAACAGCTTCAGCCCCTCAGGGTTGGTGGAAGGGGAGCCAGCTGGGTCAGTGACATTCCCAGAAGCCCAATCTCTGACTGCCCAGGGAAACTGACTCCCGGAGCTGGAAAAGTCAAGAGCTGGGGGCGGGGGGAGGGCGGGGGTGGGGTGGGGGCGGGGCGGGGGAGAGGAACTGTCTCCTTGGGTGGAGCGGCTACTGTTTTTGCAGACACACAGTAGCCCACGCTCTGTTCCTGGGGCCCCAAGGCAGGAATGGGTCTTAGGCAAGTGAAGTGAGAGTTTTGACTAGGGGGTCAGCATCAGCTTGAGAACCCATCAGCAGGAGCCCCCACCCTTGGGAGGAAATTGGGGCTGCCTTCTTCCCCCCTCCTTCCCTGGGACGGGTGTGCAGGTTGGGGATGTGCTAAGGGCAGCTGCTCGCTGCTTCACGCTATGCAAATTAGCTGGGTCGTTAATCATGTAAAAATGTCACAATTAGCATCTCCTTAAGTGGGGCTCTAATGAAGCCTCCCTTGGCAGCCAGCATAAGTTGAGATGGAGCCACCCCACCCCCAGCAGGCATCAGACCCTGAAGCACAGGGCTGGGCTGGGTTGGGTTGGCAGCGATCTGCCCTGGAGGCCTTTCCCAGGGTGGCAGGGGTACCCCTAACTCCCACTATCAGGAAAGGGCAGGTTTGCAGGGGTGAACCCTCTCCCCAGACCCACCTGGAAGCGACGCATGTCTCGGGGATTCCCTGCATTCTTTAGGCAGTTCTGGTTGCATTTGAGGAAGAACTTGAGGAAGAACCTGAAACAATATGGGGGTGGGCTCAAGGGTCTGGGGGCTCTGGAAAGAGATGAAGATCCAACTGCTCCCTGCTATGCCCCCTCCCAGCAGAGTGACTGCATTCTGTCTGCTCACATGCAGACACATACCCAATATTCCTATCACAAGCGACACACACACAGGATGCCTGATATCCACGCAGTAGACCCATCCCAACAACTATTTCATACACAGAATACTCCCACAGTGTAGGAATCACACAGTGCCTATTTGTCCCACAAAGTGTCTTCTTAAAAGAATATGTCCATTATGTATACCATATATATTTATTACTCATGATTATACCCATCACACAATGTATACATATGCAGCAGGTACTCACACTTACCTGTAAACTTAGCCCACTCCATGTATATGTCATAGTATATGCCCATCACACATATAGTGCATCCATATCACATAGCATGTCCCTCCCCAAAGTGTAAGCATCACCCACACAGTGTGTACTTGTCATAAAAGTATATCCATTCTATACACTGTAGATGCCTTATGTACTATTACTCACAAAACATAGCCATCACAAAGGGTATACTCACCACACTCAGGCTATATCATTCATATAAGCCTATTCAATATGTACTCCACACACAGTCTGTACTTATCACATACATATGGTACACTAATCACATGCAGAGTCTCTCCATTACGCACAGTGTGTGAGCATCCTACATAGTATGTGCACAGAAAGAATATGACAGTATATGCATTAATATACCATTTTATGTTATATATGATTACCCTAAATACAGCCATTGCAAGTACCGTACTGTATAGTCATTGCATATAGTAAGCAGATCTCCCCAACAAATCCTCCTCACGCACAGCAGATCTCGCTCACACATAGACCCCTGTAGAACACTGAGGTGCGGACATGTCATGTGACCCCAAATAGTGCACACCCATCATGTATACACTCCATCCACCTCTACAAGATCCCCTGCAGGACAGACAGCCTTTATGTCCCCATAAGGTCGTCACCACTGTGAAGATGCCATATATAATCCAATAGGTCCTCCCCAAGGTGCAGGCAACTCAAATGCTCCCAAATAGTACATCTGCACAGTGTAGACACTCCATTTATATCACATTATATGCCATTGCAAAGACTCCCTACACCCCTATAAGGCACCCCATGGTATAGACCAGTGGTCGGCAAACCGCGGCTCACGAGCCACATGCGGCTCTTTGGCCCCTTGAGTGTGGCTCTTCCACAAAATACCACGTGCAGGCGCGCATGTACAGTGCAATTGAAACTTCGTGGCCCATGCGCAGAAGTCGGTTTTCGGCCTGGGCGAGTCTATTTTGAAGAAGTGGCATTAGAAGAAGTTTAAGTTTTAAAAATTTGGCTCTCAAAAGAAATTTCAATCGTTGTACTGTTGATATTTGGCTCTGTTGACTAATGAGTTTGCCGACCACTGGTCTAGACACTTCTTTGCCCACAGTAGTCACCATGCATGCCCCACCTTTGTGACAGAGTGTTGACACCCTAATCACACACAGTGTAGACCAGTTTATTTAAATTCCATGTTAATATACTCAGTCCTTTATAAGGTGCTAAACTGAGGAGGGCAAAATAGCGGGATAGGACACAGTCCCTGTCCTGAAGGGGATTAATGCTAACCCTGGAATGTCACTGATGATTCAACTTCAAAGAGGACACCACTTCCCTTACATGCTCACATGTGCCCATTGCATGCAAACCCACTCCCAAACCTACAGAATCCAGAGGAAGGGTCCCTGGATGGGGCTGGAGAGCTAGGCTCTGGCCCAGGCAGACTCATTGTGTGGTCTGGAGTAAATCCTGCATCTGTGGCATCCACTTTCAGCCATAAACCAGGAGAGGAGTAACTGATGGCTGCTGAGGCGCCTTCCAGTTCTGCCTCTGGGACACCCTTTATCTCCTACGTCCCCAATGCCTCAGGCTGCTGTTTCCTGCAGGGTCCTGGCTCCCCCTGGGGGAACCCCCCTCTTGGCCTCTTCCACAGCCCTTGCTCACGGTCTTCCCACCCTTTCCCTTTCCAGTACAGGTTGCTTTTGTCCTTTGGGTCCACACCAATTCCCACTTCCTGTCTGGCCTTTGGGGACCACGCCTCCCTGAGAGCCCCAGGGCCCTTCTGGCACCTCCACTTGTGCAGACCTGCCCCAGGACATCTCAGTTTTGAGCCTGGTTGGCATTACTTGCAGAGTAGTGTTGAGCAAAAAGCAGCCACACAAGGCCTGAGCCCTGGGTGGGGGTGATGAGAGTCGGTTCCCTTTTCCCTTCCCTCCGAGCCTGCAGTTCAGAACTGCACACAGTTGCCCTGGCCGGTTTGGCTCAGCAGATAGCGTGTTGGCCTGAGGACTGAAGGGTCCTGGGTTCGATTCCAGTCAAGGGCACATAGCTGGTTGCAGGCTCCTTCCTGGCCCAGGCCGTGGTCAGGGCTCATGCAGAAGGCAACCAATCGATGTGCTTCTCTCACATCCATATCTCTCTCTGTCTTTCCCTCTCTCTTCCACTCTCTCTAAAAGCAATGGAAAATATCCTCAGGTGAGGAAAAAAAAAAAACTGCACACAGTTGATGCCACCAATGATGGAGCTGCTGAAATCTCACCCACTGCCACGGGTAGTCCATGGGCTCCCACCCAGTCGGAGCCCAGCCAATGCACACATGCTCCAGAGCCTGTTGCTGCAGCGGCGCATGCCCACCCCCTGCCGCCTCAGAGCTGTTAAGAAAAGTTATCCACAATTTGCAAACAAGGCAAAAAGAGGCCTGTGAGCCCTTTCAAACACATTCTGGAACAGTGGTTTTCAAGTGTGGCACCCACACCACCTTTGCCGCATCACCTGGGAACTTGCTAGAAATGCAGACTCTTGGGACTCACCTCAGACACACTGACTCAGAACCTCTTGGGGGTGGGGCCTAGCCATCTGCGTGTTCATAAGCCCTCAGGTGATTCTTTTTTCTTTTTAATATATTTTTATTGATTTCAGAGAGGAAGGGAGAAGGAGAGAGAGAGATAGAAACATCAATGATGAGAGAGAATCATTGATCAGCTGCCTCCTGCATGCCCCCCACTGGGCACTGAGCCCACAACCCGGGCATATGCTCTGATCAGGAATTGAACTGTGACCTCCTGGTTCGTAGGTTGATGCTCAACCACTGAGCCACACCAGCCGGGTAGCCTTCAGGTGATTTTGATGCTCCCTAAAGTTTGAGAAGCACTGCCCCAGAGCTGCACTACCCCGCACAGCAACCACAGCCCTGTGTGGCACTGAGCACTTCAAATGCAGTTTGTCTGAGCTGAGATGTGCTGTAAGTATAAAATACCTATCATATTTCAGTCACTTAGAAAAAATGTAAAATACCTCATATATATTTTTTAAAAAGTTATATATATAAAACTTTTTAAAAAATACTCATTGGGGAATGGGGGGATGAGGACAAATATGTGACACCTTAATCAATAAAGAAATTAAAAAAAATACTCATTGGAGGATATTTTTTCCATTGATTTTTTGTTGTTGTTTTCTTAGAGAGAGTAGAGGGAAGGGAGGTGTGTGTGTGGGAGAGAGAGAGAGAGAGAGAGAGAGAGAGAGAGAGAGAGAGAGAGAGAGAGAGAGAGAGAAACATTGATGTGACAGAGACACATCGATTGGTTGCCTCACACACACATCCCAACTAGGGTCGGGGATCAAACCTGCAACCAGGGTACGTGCCCTTGACCAGGAATCAAACCCGAGATCCTTCAGACCATGAGCTAACACTCTAGCCACTGAGCCAAACCAGCCAGGGCTCATTAGTAAATTATTTGGTATTGATTACATGTTGCAATGATAATAATTTTGGATATACTAGATTAAATAAAATATATTTTCATAATTAATATTACCACTTCTTTTTTAAAAATGTGGCTACTAGAAAATGTAAAAATTACATATGTGGCTTGCATTATATTTATATTGACTATGTTGCTATAGAGTATTATGTTAACAAAGCCATGCTAAGAGTTAACTGATTATCCAGGGGAAAGTAACTTTGACTCATATTTGCTATTGGTGGGGCCCAGATGTCATAAAGTGAGGTGCTAATCTACAGAAAACTGATAAGACGCAAATGATTTTTGTTGGGAGAAGTAAATATTTCTGTTTGGGAGAGAAATGAACCCTAAAGGTTACAATTTTATTTATTGCCCTATGGACATTAACTAGCTTCATATCTAACTTGGCAATCTCATTCCAGTATTTTTCACATATCCCACTTCTTCTCCAGGTCTCCCTCCCCCCCTCTCCCCCTTTCCGTAACTCTATACTCTCCTGGAAGGAGGAGAGCCTGGCAGGGTCTAGGTAAGTGAGGACAGAGCCATCCTGCTCCGGAGCCAGGGACACCCCACGGGAAGGGATGTGAATTGTGTTGAGGGGCTGTGAAGCTCTGATGACCCCTCAAGCCTGTGTGATTCCAGGGATGGGGAAGAATGAGGAGATGGGAGAAGAGGGGGTGTTTCTGAAAAGCCCCGCTACACCCATGGGGCGGGAAGTCTGGGGAAGCTGCCTTTACCTGGCTGGGCAGAGTCAAGCCCACAGCCCTGGTTGAACTGAGTACCCCTAGGGAGGGTGAGCATTTTACTGTGCCCCTGGGGCAGACAGAGCCTGTGCCCAGTGCTTTCCCCATTGTGGCCAGGAGGCTCTTTGGGGGCGTGATCCCACAGAAAGGATGGTAAGAGAAAGGTCAAGTCCCAGGAGCTTCCATTGGAATTACTAGAAGAAAACACCATAATTACAAGCATCAGTTACAAATAAATGATAAAACTGCAAAAATAAATTTAAAAAATCATCCAGCCAGGCCGGTGTGTCTCAGTGGTTGCGCGTCGACCTATGAACCAGGAAGTCACGGTTCGATTCCTGGTCAGGGCACATGCCCAGGTTTCGGGCTCGATCCCCAGTAGGGGGCATGCAGGAGGCAGCTGACCAATGATGTTTCTATCTCTCCCTTCCTCTCTGAAATAATAAAAAGAAAAAAGGTCACCCAGGTCTAATTTACAAGTATAGTACTTAGCAAGAGCCTAGAAACCCTGCTGAGTTCTCACTTGCATTATCTTGTTTAATCCTCTCATAGTCCTGAGGTCTGCAATCATTCCTACTTTTACAGATGAGAAAACAGAGGATAAGCTACAAAGTCACAGTGAATGCCGAAGTTGGGGTATCAATTTGGGACTCCATGCACTACTGACATTGATAAGAATCATAGAAAAATCCCTCTAAGTGGGGTTCTCAGAGTCCAACCTAGCCCCAGCCAGGAGGCTTCTGTGCAGCGAGCCATCCTTCAAAAGAGGCAGGCCAGGCAGGGACCAGGTTAGCCCTTGAATGGGGATTTCCTCAAGGTTACACATTCATCAGGCTTGCAAAGGAGACTCAGGTGTCCTGACTCCTAGTTTTGGGCCTTCTCAGTCAGAGAAGATTTTTGCAACTAAAGAACAGTTGCCTAATATGAGCCAAACGTTGATCGGTGTTGCAGTTCAGTGAAGGGTACACATGGTTTCATTATTCTATTCTGTGTATATGTTCAACATCCTCCATAACGGAAAGTTTAATAAAATGCCAGAGGAAGAGCTGTGGACAGTGGTCATCCAACTAATAAAGCAATTGAGAGTGGTAGTTATTCATCATGACTCTGGATGCAGTCCACTCACACACCTACCTTACCACTTCCTGAACTTAGTTTAGCCTTCTTAATCATGTCTATAAATGCTTTTTACTCATCCCTGTACAAACAACTCAAGATGAAATTAAAATGAGCCTTCCTTGTCAATGAAATATTCCATATCAAAGCAGATGCTGGATTGACTCAAGTGCAAACATCTGACTTCTACATAACTTCTCAGGTGTGACACCATTGCCTAAAGAAACCTCCCTTAGCCCAGTGCTTCACTCAAAAGAGGCAAGAGGTAAGGGGAATGTGGAGGTGACCGATGTGAGCCCACTGTTAAACTCTGGTTCTTGGGGCTGGAGTGCAGAGTGGACGGAGCTGCTCTTTGGAAGGCAGTGTCCAGGTATCATATGACGACTCGGTGCTGCCTGGATTCCCTCACCCCAGCTTCTGTGACTGTTGGCTGTTGAGGAACCCACTCCCTGTGAATTATCCTCAGCCAGAAGCAAGGTCCCCACCAGCAGCCCACAGCCAAAACAGACGGACATTACAAGGATGATAAACTCTTAGTGCTAGTCACACTCCCAAACTCCCCAAAGGGTCAGGCTGACATGGACTCCAGCTGAGACCGTCTTCTTGCTGAATCCCTCTTCCTGCCGGGTCCTGCTTCCCTCGCTTCTTGTCTCTTCAGAGCGCTCTCCCCATACGTCACTTTCTTTTTTGAATTTTTAAAAAATTGTTTGTCAAGCCTCACTAGAGGATACTTTTTTCCATTGAAATTTAGATAGAGAGGAAGCGAGGGAGAGGGGGGAGAGAGAGAGAGAGAGAGAGAGAGAGAGAGAGAGAGAGAGAGAGAGAAGAAATGTCGATGTGAGAGAGACCAGGGCTGGGTATAGAACCTGAAACCCAGGTACCTGCCCTTGCCTGGGAATCGAACCTGTGACCCTTTGGTGCAGGTGCTGGAGCTCTAACCACTGAGCACACTGGCCAGGGCTCCAATACATCACGTTCTCAGGAATCCCCATCTCCAGCCCTGTTTCCAGGAATGTCATCCTAAGAAACTAGGTTGCAAAGCTTTTTACCAGTGTTTGTTTGTTTTTTCCTCCTCCTCATATCCCTGTGAGATACTTAGAGCTGAAATTATGTTCCCATTTCCAAAGAGAAAGCTGCTAGTAACTGGGCCCAAGGGTCCTTGCAAGTACAGGACTGTCAGGAGCAAGGAAATGAATGTCTAGATTACAAGTGCTATCCAATAGAACCTCTCCCAAAAGGATATCCACTGGCCACATGTGCCTATTGGATAAACTAAAATTTCAATTTTATTTTAATTAATTTAAATGTAAATAGTCACATGGAGCTCCTGGCTACCACATCAGACAGTGCAACTCTAGAAGAAAACACCCTAAGAAGGAGGAAGCAGTGTGAATGGATACATGGGTTGGGACAGGGTTTCCAAAGCATGTGTCCTGCGAAGGCCTTGGGGGGAAAATGCAGATTGGGAGCAAAGGGTGAAATAAAACTTGTTATTTATTCCAAGACCAAGGATGGCACTGCATCCAGGGATGGGGAAAAGCAGAGTGGGGGGCTGGGAGCAGGGGTGGGGAATCCTCCACTAATTTTCACCTCAAAGGGTTTGCCTTTGAGCCTCAGGAAAAACAGAACCTCTGGGGCAGGGTCTGTGCTCCCCACTGTTTTTCTTGTCTGCTGTCCCTGCCCCCAGCTCAAGGACAGAAGAGGATACAGATGGCTGGGCCATTCATTCCCGCATTCATTCAACACACCCATTCATAAAGGTGTATTAAACACCTTCTAGGTGTCAGGTAGTATAATCTAGAAATGAACACGATCTTAAGAAAAGTACACTTCAGGAAAGAGAGAAACTTAAAGTACAGCTAGTAGGATAGAGTGGTGGGCATGACAGGATAACCTGCCACGTGTAATCTGTAGCAGCCACTCTGCCTGGGGAAGTGGCAGGGTCCTTGAGGTCACATGTGACCTTGGGCATTTGGGGTCTTGGAGGACCAGAGACATTTTCCCTGGAAGAGGAGTAGGAGGAAGGTGCCCCACATGCAAAGGGAATAACAGCCCTGCCAAGGGGCAGGTGGGATGCATGGCACTTTCCCAGTGGTGCCTGATGAGACTGAGGAGGGCAGCTGTGGAGCAGGGCCTGGGGGGCAGGGGGTATTGGCACCAAGTCATGTGGTATTTGGACTCTGGGGGTGACAGGAAGTCAGCTGAGGATGCTTTATTGGCTGTGTCATTTGGAAAAGTCATTTTGCATCCAGGGAGAAGCAGGCACCAAAGGGCCTAGGCTAGAGAAGGGATGGTGGATGAGGAGGTTGGTATGAGGGGTAGTTCAGGCTCAGGTGGGAGTGACCCTTCCTGGTCTTGGCCTGGGGCAGCAGCCAAGGCCCAGTGTCCCTAGGGCCACAGCCACCTGCCAGGCCTGGACCTGGCCTCCCCACCGTGATCCTCACTGGGGCAGAGGTGGCTGCAGTGCAGATGGGCTGGGGGGACTATAAATAGTCAGGGTGCATACATTAGCATGCCAATGCACCCGAACCCCATCCTCTATGCTAATGGCCCACCATGCGCCTGAACACCTTCTGTTCCCCTGCATGCATTTGCATGCACAATTAGCATAATCTTGTATAATTAATGAACAGCGTCAATTTTAGCTCCTAAGTAATTTGATTAACATGTTGATAGGGCACTTACTAGGCTCTCCAAACCTCAGGGCCGGGCATGGGGCCTGAGGAGAGGGGAAGAGGAGGGGGAGAGACTGCTCAGCGGCCCCCAGCTGCCCATGAGAGTGGTGGTGACTCCACTTTCTCTTAATGGGGCCTGAGGGGAGGGAGGAGAGGCTGCTAATGGGAGGCCTCTGGGCACCCCATGTGGAGTGGCAGGGACCTGAGCATGAAGCACACTGTGTCCGTGTGGACACAGAGATACACATGCCCCTGGCATGTACCCCAGCCCAGGGAGTCTTCTGTGAATGCAGGATGGAGAGAACAGAAGAGGAGGGATGGAGAAAACGTAGGATGACTGGTGGGCTGGGGATGGATGGGCAGAGGGAAGCCACAGAGGAAGAGGTGTACTTGTGGGTAGTTGGGGACATAAGGTCCTGAGACTGAAGGGAAGAACTTGTATATTCCTCTGGCCTTGGGTGGGTGAGCCAGGCTCCAGAGCCAGGGATCTTGGCACCTTTTCTTTATGAATCATGAGGGAGGCAGAGGTGCGGGGCTGGCACCTTCTATAATGCCCCAAGCGACAGAGAGAGGACATAGAGAAGACTGAGTGTTGCTCCCTTCCTTTTCAGAAACAGAGCCATTCCCAGCCCAGACACCCCAGGGCTTGAGACAGAGGCCCAACTCCTCTCTCCTGCTCATCTCTGCGAGTCAGAGTCAGGAAGGTCATCCCTGCCTCTAACCGACTCTCTTGTTGCTGTCTGGGCTCAGGTGCACTACCTCCTAAGATGGTCAATCAAGGTGAGGGCAGGTGAGGTAAGAAATGATAATGTGGCAGGCCCTGTACAGAACATTGTGTCAACACCTCTCACTTAACTTTACAACATTCCTACCAGCTGAGGTTAAGAGTCAGCCCCATTTTATTTTTTATTGATTTATTTTTTATTGATTTCAGACAGGAAGGGAGAGGGAGAGAGAGATAGAAACATCAATGATGAGAGGGAATCATTGATTGGCTGCCTCCTGCACTCCCCTCCCCCCACCGGGGATCGAGCCCGCAACCCAGGCAGGTGCCCTTGACCGGAATCCAACCCAGGACCCTTCAGTCCGCAGGCCGACACTCTATCCACTCAGCCAAACCAGATAGGGCAAGTCAGCCCCATTTTACAAATGAGAAAACTGGAGCTGAGAAAGGTGAGACCTTGCTCTGAGTCATATGGCCACACATTCCAGGTTGACTTCAGTTCCCCAATCCTGAGTAGCCCTTAGCTTTATGGTGAGAATTTATCACTCAAACTGCAGACAGTTCATTTATTAGCCGTCTCCCACTCTACCTTTTATGGTCCCCAGGCCTCGTCATGCCCATACTCACACTCTCCACCAACATCCTCTGGAGGCATCGTCCACAGCACCCTCCAGCCTCAGCCCGGGGCCACTCTAATCTCAAGCTTAGCTTCAGCTGCCCAGATACCTTACCTTAAATCCCTGGATTAGGGATGGCTTTGCTTTGTGATTGGCATCCTAGCCCACGTGAACCACAGGGCACATGGAGGAACCTCTCATGAACCCTCTCTACTTCCTTCCTCAAATGCTCCCAGCTCTGAAAGGGGGTCAGGGGAAGAAGTGCAGCTCATTCTCTGGCAAGAGGGAAAATTTCAGTCCTGCTTCAGCACTGAACCAGCAGGAAGGTTCTGGAACCTCAAGGGGGAATTGACAGAATGGACCCTAGACAGAAGGCTGTACCTGCAGCATTCGTGTGGGAGAAAAGAGACCCTACGGGAAAAGGTGGTAGGAAACAGATGCTACCATGGGCTTGTTTTGTGGCTGCAGAGGACAATGGGAAATGTTCCACGGACTACTGGATGAGGAAGAGGGGCATATTCTTTCACAGCTTCTACAACTCCTCCTCATCGAAGTGAATTTGTCAGCTTGTACTAGTACCTGATCTAGGGATTGAGGTCTAAGTTTGCCACCAATAGGATAGGTGAAAGCTTACATCGGCCAGGTGGCTCAGACATGACCTGTTCAATAGTTATTGAGCAACACCCACTGCGCATTAGGTACAACTACATGCCGAGTGTTCATAGTCCACAGCTCCTGTCCACCCGCAGGAGCCAGAGGAGGAGAGCCGTGGGCCTCTCAGGGGATGAAATCTTCCTCACCTACTCCTGCACCAGGGTCATTCTGGCCAATCAAACAACTATGTAATCTTAGCGCTGTGATGTCGAATAAGATAGCCATTTTAATGTGGCTATGTAAATGGGTGTGGTCGAAACCGGTTTGGCTCAGTGGATAGAGCATCGGCCTGCGGACTCAAGGGTCCCAGGTTCGATTCTGGTCAAGGGCATGTACCTTGGTTGCGGGCACATCCCCAGTAGTGGGTGTGCAAGAGGCAGCTGATCGATGTTTCTTTCTCATCGATGTTTCTAACTATCCCTCTCTCTTCCTCTCTGTAAAAAATCAATAAAATATATTTTAAAAAATAAATAAATAAATAAATAAATAAATAAATGGGTGTGTGTGTGTGACATCTATAATACTTTCAATAATAAAGATAAATTTTAAAAATGTTTTTTCATTGGTCAAAATTAAATAAGGTTGAATCTTCAGTTCCTCAGTCACAATAGTTACATTTCAAGTGCCAAATAGGTATATGTAGCTATTGGCTACCATATTGGTCAGTGTAGAACCATCATCACAGAAAGTTCAACTGGATAGTGTTGTCTTAGAGCCTTACGTTGTTTTCTATTTCCTCTTACCATTATGTAAAGGCTTACATAATTATGTGTTTTTAATTTATTGATTTGAGAGAGATAGAGCTAGAGATAGAGAGAGGGAGGAAGGGGATGAAGAGAGAGAGAAACATTGATTTGTTGTTCCACTTATTTATGGATTCATTGGTTGCCTCTTATATGTGCCCTGACTGGGGAATCTAACCCACAAACTTGGTGTATTGGGATGATGCTCTAACTAACTGAGCTACCCAGCCAGGTCTTACACAATTATGTTTTATAGCAACAGCTCTGTAATCTTAGTAAGAACAGAGAGCTATGCAGTGTTTTAACTTGTCCTATCCCATTCCCTTCTCCCCAGCTCTGTGGTAGCTTTGAAAACCAGCAGCCTTGAAACCTTGGTAGTTACAACAACCAACAGTCTAGTAGCCACTGGAAAGGACGAATTGGGTTTGGAACTTCTTAACAGTCTGTATTTCCAGACAATTGTTACTATTTGACCTACCTGGCAGCTCCCTAGCAGCCCCATTCTCAGTACTTGTTATTTGACCTGATTCAGAGCTTTCTTAGTGGGAAAAACCCTATCCTCAGGGTGTTTGTTGAAAACAACCTGTGGGCAACTGTTCAACATTGCTGTTGCTTGAGGCACTGGTACTAGTTGGGGCAAACAGGAGTCTGGAAAAAGTGAGAATGAAATGTTCATAGGAGGCTTTGAAAAGTTCTTATATATTCCTGGAAATTTAGAAGGTCATATGTATTTTCGGGGAAGAGCAGGTGTCCAGAAAAGATCTCAGAAAGTCCTCCCTAATCTCCCATCTCTAGCTGACCCTGAAACCTTGCACAAGCAAGAAGTGAAGGTAAAGGCAGAGCTGCCCTAATACACACACACACAACCTTTTGGCAAAAGGTTGAAGACTTATTGGTCCAAGGCAATTAAGGAAGTGCCTGTCCAATTATAAGCAGACCACTAAGATAAATGAACAGAAGAAACTTTAGTGGTCATGCAAAGGAATACAGACTTTATAGAATTGGTCCAGTAAGGTCACTAAACAAACAGCAACAGCAACAAACATTAGAAGAGGGGATTTGATTTGCAGAAGTACCACATTATATTAAACTATTCATTTTCAACAAATAATTATGAAACATGCAAAGTAACAAGAAACTATGACTCGTAGATGAGAAATAAAGTAATTAGTAGGAACTGTCCTTGAGGAAGCCCACATTTTAGACTTACTAAACAAGTACTTTAAACAGCTATTATAAATACTTTAAGAACTAAAGGAAACCATGTCTAAAGAATAAAAGAAAGTATGATAATAATATCTCACCAAATAGAGAACATCAATAAAGAGTCACAAATTATAAAAAAGAACCAAATTTAGCCCAGTCGGCATGGCTCAGTGGTTGAGCATCGACCTATGAACCAGAAGATTGCGGTTTGATTCCTGGTCAGGGCACATGCCTGGGTTTCGGGCTCAATCCCCAGTGTGGGGCGTGCAGGAGGCAGCTGATCCATGATTCTCTCTCATCACTGATGTTTCTATCTCTCTCTCTCCCTCTCCCTTCCTCTCTGAATCAATAAAAAATGTATTTAAAAAAAACAAATTTAAATTCTGGAGTTGAAAAGGACAACTTAAAAATAATTTTTCTAGAGGAACTCAACATATCTGAGTTAACAGAAGAAAAAAAATCAGTGAACTTGAAGCTAAGTCAATTGAGAGTACCCAGCTCTGGAGCAGAAAGTAAAAAGAATGACCAAAAATGAATAGAGCCTAAGATGTTAAGAATACCAACATGCACATAGTCGGAGCAGAAAAGAAGGAAAGGAAATGGGCAGAAAGAAATTTTGAAGAAATAACGGCCCAAAACTTCCCAAATGTGATGAAAAACCTTATTCTGCACATCTAAGAAGCTTAATGAGCTCCAAGTAATGTGAACTAAGAGATGCACACATAGAAACATACTCAAACTGTTAAAAGACAAAGACAAAGAAAGAATTTGGAAAGCAACAAGAGAGAGAAGCAGCTCATCACAGACAAGGGATCCTCAATAAGATGAACAGCTGACTTCTCATTAAAAATCATAAAGGTCAGAAGACAGTAAAATGACATATTCAAAGTGCTGAAAGAAAACAATTGTCAAACAAAAATTATAGTAAAACTACCCTTTAAACATGAAGTATAAATTAAAATTAAATAAACATGAAGGATGATTTAAGATAATAAACAAAAACTGAGGGAATTAACGACTAACAGATCTTTCTTATAAGAAACTAGAGGCCCAGTGCATGAAAATTCATGCACTGGAGGGGGGGGTCCCTCAGCCAGGCCTGCCCCCTCTCACAATCTGGGAGCCCTCAGGGGCGGGAGGCGACCCGGCAATCAGGGGAAGGTGATGCCCCATCACACCTCTGCTGCTGCCATTGCCAGCAGCGCAAGCCTCAGCTGGCCCTCATTACCTGCGCCTCGGGCGGCCCTCGGCAGCTGGGCAGCCGTCATCCGAGGCTTGCCTGTGCTTCGGGTATTGGCTGGGCAGCCACCATCCAAGGCTTGCCTGTGCCTTGGGCCAGCCCTGGGCAGCCAACATCCGAGGCTTGCCTGTGCCTCGGGCCAGCCCTGGGTGGCTAGGGGGCTGAGGAGACTGGGGGACTCCGGAGGCAGGCGGGTGGCAAGGCCGCGCGCCTGCCACCCCAGCGGGGCTGAGGGGACTGGGCACCACCATCTTGTGGCTGTGGGTACCGCCATCTTTGAGGGCGGGGCAGTCAATTAGCATATTCCCTCCTTTTTGGCTGTGGGCACCACCATCTTTAAGGGCGGGACAGCAATTAGCATATTCCCTCCTTATTGGCTGTGGGCGCCGCCATCTTTGCGATGGCATGAGGGTCAATTAGCATATTCCCTATTTATTAGCTAGGATACTAAAAGGAATCCTTCAATCTGAAATGAAAGGACACAAGACAGTAATTTAATCCACATGAAGAAATAAAGAGTACTTGTAAAAGTAACCATACAGGTAAACATAAAAGACATTACATATGTATTTTTGTTTGTAATTATTTTGTTTTCCTACCTAATTTAAAAGACAACTGCATGTGTGTGTGTGTGCGGGGGGGGGGGGGGGGGGGGCAGGGAGTGAGTATATGGCAACTCTCTGTACATTCTGCTCACTTTTGTTATAAACCCAAAACAGCTCTAAAAAATAAAATATATCAAAGAAAACTGCACAAAGCAGTATTTATAAAACTGTGTTGAGGGGCTTTTGATGTGTAAACATACACTGTGATTGACAAGGATATAAAAAAGGAGAGGAGCCCTGGCCCGTTTGGCTCAGTGGATAGAGCGTCTGCTTGTGCAATGAAGGATCCCGGGTTTGATTCCCAATCAAGGGCACATACTTCTGTTGCAGGTTTGATTCCGGCCCTGGTCAGGACATCTTCAGGAGGCAACCAATCGATGTGTCTCTCTCATATTGATGTTTCTCTCTCTGTGTCTCTCCCACTCCCTTCCATGCTCTCTAAAAATCAATGGAAAAATATCCTCAAGTGAGAATTAATAAAAAAGGAGAGGAAAGGGAATGAATCTATATTGCAGCACTATTTCTGTATATTATTATAGCTAATTTTATTATCTAAATTAGATTGTTTTAAATTAAAATATTAATTTATATTCCCAGGGAAACTACTAAGAAAATTACTCAAAATTAGATAAAAACAACAGCAACAAAATGTATACTGGTAACTATCCATTTAACACAAAAAAGACAGTAATGGAGTAATAGACAAAAAACAACAAAAATAAGACAGAAAACACAGCAAAATCGCAGACATAAATCCTACTTTATCAGTAATTATATTAAATGTAAATGGATTAAACACTCTAATTAAAAGGCAAAGAATGGCCAAATGGATTAAAAAACATTATCTTTGGAGTGGTGAAACACAATACAATATACAGATGATGTAATAGAATTGCACAACTGAAACCTATATAATTTTATTAACCAACTAGGAGCCCAGCGCGCAATTCGAAATCATGAGGTGCCGCCCACTCTCGAGTCCCCGGTCCGGCCCTGCCTCCCTCTCGGGCCCTTGAAGCAGCCCCAGCACAGGCGCGTGGAGGCCCCTGCCGCCCCATCCCCGACACTGAGTGCGCAACCTCCTGTCTGGTCGACCCGTTACAGTGTCCCAGTTAATTAGCATATTTCTCTATTATATATATAAATGTCACCCCAG
Organism: Cnephaeus nilssonii; assembly: GCF_951640355.1. NCBI lineage: Eukaryota > Metazoa > Chordata > Mammalia > Chiroptera > Vespertilionidae > Cnephaeus > Cnephaeus nilssonii. The sequence continues at coordinate 30,825,578 of NC_137082.1, forward strand.
TAAATTCAATAAAAAAAGAAAAAAATGAACGTAGAAAATGCAAATTTAAAGTTTTACAGTCTGTTGAGTTGCATAGGTTGCTGAAGAGGTTAGGGCCCACACATCTTATTTATACACTAGAGGCCTGGTGCATGAAAATTCATGCACTGGGGGGGGGGTCCCTCAGCCTGGCCTGCCCCCTCTCACAGTCTGGGAGCCCTCAGGGGCGGGAGGTGACCCAGCAATCAGGAGAAGGCGATGCCCCCATCACACCTCTGCTGCTGCCACTGCCGGCAGCGCAAGCCTTGGCCGGCCCTAGTTATCTGAGCCTCGGGTGGCCCTGGGCGGCTGGGCAGCTGGGAAGCCACCATCCGAGGCTTGTCTGCGCCTCGGGTCGGCCCTGGGTGGCTGGGCAGCTGCCATCTGAGGCTTGCTGGCACCTTGGGCTGGCCCTGGGCGGCTGGGGGGCTGAGGGGACTGGGGGACTCCGGAGGCAGGCGCGGAGCGGCCGGACCTGCCTGGGGGCGGGCCTGGCCGTGCCGCACGCCTGCCGCCCCAGCGGGGCTGAGGGGACTGGGCGCCACCATCTTGTGGCTGTGGGTGCTGCCATCTTTGAGGGCATGGCAGTCAATTAGCATATTCCCTCCTTATTGGCTGTGGGCACTGCCATCTTTGTGAGGGCATGATAGTCAATTAGCATATTCCCTCTTAATTAGATAGGATAAGATTTCCCTTAGACTTAGAACTTCTCCACTATTACTTTGTTATCACCCCAGGAATACCTTGTATTCGACATGCATGGTAATTTATAATGTTGCATTATAATTATTTTTCTATATGTCCATCTCCCTTAATAGACTGTGGGCTTACTGAAGTCAGAGTCTGTGTCTTGTTGTTTTATATTCCTCATAGCTTAGCAAATGCATTTAGTGGGAACTCAATAAATTTCGATCATGAATAAAAAGTATGTGGTGCTATTTAAAATAAATATAAAACCTGTTTTCTGCACCAATCAAAAAGGATATATGCACCTCTATGTTCATAGCAGCACAATTTACAATAGCTAAGATTTGGAAACAGCCTAGGTGCCCATCAGCAGATGACTGGATCAGAAAACTATGGTACATCTACACAATGGAATACTATGCTGCCATAAAAAAGAAGGAATTCTTACCATTTGCAGCAACCTGGATGGAACTGGAGAGCATTATGCTAAGTGAAATAAGCCAGTCAATGAAAGAAAAATACCACGTGATCTCACTCATTTGTGGATAATAAAGAACATTATAAACTGATGAACAAAAAGACAGATACAGAGGCAGTAAAGCATCAAACAGACTGTCAAATTACAGCAGGAAGGTTAGGGAGAGGTGGAGGTGAGGGAGATAAGAGATCAACTGAAGGACTTGTATGCATGCATATAAGCATAACCAATGGACACAAAACACTGGGGGGTGAGGGCATGAATGGGAGTGGGGTGGGGGGGACAATGGTAAGATATGTACACATATAATACCTTAATTAAAAACATGGGGGGAAAAAAACCCACCTGTTTTCTGGATTATGCCCTCTCAGCAAGAATACTGGTGTTCTTAAAGAAATAGTGGGCTTGTTGATGCCCGGACAATGTTTGCTTTTAAATACCATTATTCTGGATGTGTATTTTTAGAGTTTTCCATGCAAAAACAGAGAAATTTGGACTCATTAATAATAGTTACTTACTTTCAAGACATTAAATGCTGAAGACTAATTTATATAATTATAATGAATAAATCTAGTGTAAATATAAACATTAAAATTGAAATGAAATAGTAATTGTTTGTATTTCATCTAGTATTTTAAATATATTGAATATCCCACAATTGTGAATGAGAAGCATTTTGGAGAGTGCCATTGTCAACATCATGTTACTTCATGTTGTTTGAATGCATATATTTGTTGCAACACATTATTATTAAATGAACTATTTTTGTAAACAACCCCCCTAAAATCAAAATAAAAAACATAATCTAACTGTATGCTGTCTATGTGAGACATAATTTAGATTAAAAGATAGGAATAGGTTGATAATAAAAGGGTTGGAAAAGATATATCAATCAAACTCTAACCAATTGAGAGCTGGACCAGTTTTATTAATATCACACAAAATGGCCCTAGCCAGTTTGGCTCAGTGGATAGAGCGTAGGCCTGCAGACTGAAGGGTCCCAGGTTCGATTCCAGTCAAGGGCACATGCCTGGGTTGCAGGCTCGATCCCCAGTAGGGGTGTGCAAGAGTCGGGAATTGAACCTGCAACCTAGGAAAAATGTGGAGTTGTAGTTTCAGTTTTGCAAGAAGAAAAATTTTTAGAGATCTGTTGTATAACAATGTGAATATACTTAACACTACTGAATTGTATATTTAAAAATGGTAAAGATGGTAAATTTTATGTTATGTGTTTCTTTCTTTTTTTAATTGATTTCAGAGAGGGAGGAAGAGGGAGATAGAAACATAAATGATGAGAGAGAATCATTGATTGGCTGCCTCCTGCACACCACACACTGGGGATCGAGCCTGCAACCCAGGCATGTGCCCTGATTGGGAATCAAACTGACCTCCTGGTTCATTGATCGATGCTCAACCACTGAGCCACGCCAGCCGGGCTGTTATATCTTTCTTTACCACAGTTTTAAAATGACACAGGGAAGTAATTTTGAGGTGACCTAGATAATCTAATCATTAAGTTAATATGAAAAAAATAATCAAGGAGAGTTGAAAAATTATAAAATATAAGAGTAATGGTGAAGGAGTGCTAGATCTACCAGTTACTAAAACATGTTATAAATCTTCAGAAAGCAGCATCATGTTTCCACATAAATAAATAGATGAAATAGTGAAATAGGATGGAAAGTCCAGGAATATACACAATTACATTTAGAATATAGCATGGATGATATTTATAATTGGTGGGGAAAGATGAATTATTCAATCCACCTCTATTTTTTTTCTGGTAGCTGCCACTTGCCCCAAGAGAAATTACTGAATAATCCATTCACTAAAAAACTCTAAAGACAAAGAGAAGCTCTTATATAGAGCCAGAGAAGAAAGAGTGTACTCACAAAAGAATGACAACTATGTCATACTTTTCAACAGCAACACGGAAGTATTTTCAAAGCTCTAAGTAAGAAAATAACTATCAATCTAGAATTGTGTTCCCAGGAAAACGATTTTTCAAGAAAGAATGATATCAAGACATTTCTAGTAAAACAAAAGTGAGAATGGTTTACCATCAGCAGACCTTTACTAAAGGAGGGATTTCTAACAGATGTACTACACAAAATGTTGTTTGAGATACAAGAAGGAAAAGATGAGCAAAAATTTGGTAAATACAAAAAAATCCTATATAATAAAAGCATAGTATGCAAATTGTCCCCTTGACCGGGAGTTGTCTGGGAGTTTGACCGGGGTGGGGGCGGAGGCAGGCGGCTGGGGGAAGGGAGGGAGGCCCCGGCCAGCAGCCAGCAGCCACTAGGGACCCTACCAGTGCATGAATTTCGTGCACTGGGCCTCTGGTGTTTATATATAACTAGAGGCCCGGTGCACGAAATTCGTGCATGGAGGGGGGTTGTCTCTCAGCCCAGCCTGTACCCTCTCCAATCTGGGATCCCTCTCACAATCCAGGACTGCTGGCTCCCAACTGCTTGCCTGCCTGCCTTCCTGATTGCCCCTAACCGCTTCTGCCTGCCAGCCTGATCACCCCCTAACCACTCTGCTGCCAGCCTGTTTGCCCCCAACTTCCCTCCTCTGCCGGCCTGGTTACCCCTAACTGCCCTCTCCTGCAGGGTTGATCACCTCCAACTGCCCTCCCTTGCAGGCCTGGACCTTCTCAACTGCCCTCCCTTGCATGCCGGGTGCCTCCCAACTGCCCTCTCCTGCTGGCCATCTTGTGGTGGCCATCTTGTGTCCACATGGGGGCAGGATCTTTGACCACATGGGGGTAGCTATATTGTGTGTTGCAGTGATGATCAATCTGCATATTACTCTTTTATTAGATAGGATAGAGGCCTGGTACAGGGGTGGGGGCCAGCTGGTTTGCCCTGAAGGGTGTCCCTGATCAGGGTGGGGTTCCCTTGGGGCGTGGGGCAGCCTGAGCGAGGGGCCTGTGGTGGTTTGCAGGCGGGCCACGCCCCCTGGCAACGCAAGTGGAGGCCCTGGTATCTGGAATTTATTTTCCTTCTACAATTGAAACTTTGTAGTCTGGAGCGGAGCCAAGCCTGGGGTTCCCTCCGAGGCTGGTAGCCATTTGTGCTGGGGTTATAATTGAAACTTTGTTGCCTTAAGCGGGTGGGCCCGGCCAGGGTGTGCGGAAAGCTTTGCTTCCCCTGTTGCCGGCGGCAACCCTGGCCTGCTCTCTCAGGCTCCATTCTGCCGCCATTTGTTTGAATTTGTTTACCTTCTATAATTGAAACTTTGTAGCTTGAGTGGAGGCTTAGGCCTGGCAAGGGCAGGCGGAAAGCTTGGCTTCCTCTGTTACCTAGGAAACCTTGCTCTCTGTGGCTGTAGCCATCTTGGTTTGGGTTAATTTGCATGCTCGCTCTGATTGGATGGTGGGCGTGGCTTGTGGGTGTGTCAGAGGTATGGTCAATTTGCATATTTGTCTATTATTAGATAAGATAATAATCCTATGTAATAAAGAGCTAATATGCAAATGGTTGTCACACCCTCGTGCCCTCACGCCCTCACTCCAGGGCTGGGGGACCTGAGGCCGGGCCGGTGACCTGAGGCTATGCCCCCCCCCCCAGCACCAGGCCGGAGGACCTGAGGTTGTGCCCCTCTCCCTGCAGGGCTTGATGGGGGTGGGGCCGGCTGGGGACTTGACTCTGGGTCCCTCGGTGGGCCCCAGACTCTGACAGGAGGGAGATTTTCATATACATTTTACTAATTTTCTTTCATCTCTGATACTTCTATTATAGAGAAAGGACAAATAGCAATATTAAAATATTTCCTCTAATTAATTCCCTTTTAATGTGCAGGAATTTCATGCACTGGGTCACTAGTAATAATAATAATAATAATAATAATAATAATAATAATGTGTAGAATTTAAAAATAATCAAAATTCATGGGGTAATCGAATGTCCTAAGATCGATGGTGTACTGGCAAATGTTTAACAACCATTTCCAGAGAGGGGAAAACACTGATTTATAGTGTTTGTCGATTTCATGGTTATATGTTCCCCCCATGGCTGATTTCAAGCTATCAATGTGAAGTCTCTGAATATGGAGTTGAGCAGAGTTACTAATAATTAGCTCTTGTGAGCCAGTATGAGCCAGCTCCGGCACACCACTGTCAAAGATTCTAATATTAGTCAGGAAAGAAATTATGCCTTTATTAAGAATATATAGTAAATTTTAAGAGTAATGACTAAAAGAATAGAAATGAAATGAATAAATTTCCAAACCAGTAAAGGGGAAAATAAAATAAGAAATACAGCCCTAGCTGGTTTGGCTCAGTGGATAGAGCGTTGGCCTGTGGACTAAAGGGTCCCAAGTTCAATTCCGATCAAGGGCACATGCCTGGGTTGCGGGCTTGACCCCCAGTAGGGGGCGTGCAGGAGGCAGCCGATCAATGGTTCTATCTCATCATTGATGTTTCTATCTCTCTCTTCCTCTCCTTCCTTTATGAAATCAATAAAAATATATTAAAAAAAGAAATACATACACCACATCAAACAAAGTAGTTAAACCATTTTAAATAGTAAGAAAGGAAAAAAAATAGAAGTGGAACAAATAAAAAGTACAAAGATCATAGGGAATATTATTCAGAAAAGATAATAGAAAAATAGTTAAAATAAATCATAATCTCAATAAAGTAAATGGACTAAACTTGCCAGGTGAAAAACAAACTAGATTTTTAAAAAATCCAGCAATATGCTGTTAAAGAGAAATATCTGGAACATAAGGCCACATAATGGTTGAAAATCATAGGATGTAAAAAGGAATATGAGGCAAATATAACCAAAAGTGAGTTGATAGAGCCTATAAATAATATCTATAAAATAGATATTAAAGCAAAAATATTATTAGAAATAAAGGATCAATAAATGTTGATAAGCCCTGGCCAGTGTGGCTTAGTTGTTAAGAGTGTCAGCCTATGCACTCGAGGGTAGCTGGTTTGATTCCAGGTCAAGGGCACATACCAGTGTTGCAGGTCCAATCCCTGCCCCCTGTTAGGATTCCTGTGGGAGGTAACCAATCGATATGTCTCTGTCACATCGGTGTTTTTTTCTCTCTCCCTTCTCTCTCTCTCCCCCTCGTCCCTCCCTTTCACTCTCTCTAAAATCAATGTAAAAAATATCCTCACTCCTCAGATGAGGATTTTAAAAATGCTGATAAAAAGGATTAACTCAGAAGGAAGCTACAAGATTCTGGTCTAGGGCTCGTACCTTGGTTATAGGTTCCTCCTGGGTCGGACCCTGGTCGGGGCTCATGCAGGAAGCAGCCAATCAATGTGTTTCTTTCACATCGATATTTCTGTCTGTCTTTCCCTATCTCTTCCACTCTCTCTCTAAAACATAAAAATAAAAAATCAATGGAAAAATATCCTCAGATGAGGAAAATAAAAACAATAATCTCTATATATAAAAGCCTAATATGCAAATTGTCCCCTTGGGAGTTCAACCAGGAGACCGGGAGTTCGATCGCTCGCTATGATGTGTGCTGACCACCAGGGCATGGCGCGGAACGAAGAAAGGCCCCGATTGGCCCTGATCGCAGGCCAGGCCTAGTGACCCTACTCGTGCACAGATTTTATGCACCAGGCCTCTAATAATAAAATAAAATAGAAAACATATTTTAAAAAACACACAAAGGAAATGGTAACTACATAGGCAAATATATAAATTTTTTTCATATTATTTAACTCTCTTTAAAAATACTTGGCTGTTAACATGGGTAAATAACATGGGTATTTTTAAAAAAACACTCAAAAGGGAAATGAGAGTATCTTTAACTGAATGAAAATGAAAACATGTCATAGTTTGTGTATACCCCTACAGCAGTACTTAGGGAGAAATGGACAGCACTGAAGGCCTGTTTTAGACAACAAGAAAGGCCTCAGCTTCCACTCTAAGAAACCAGGAAAAGGAGAGGAAACTAAGCCCAGAGTAAGCAGAAGATAGGAACTAATAAATATAAACACAGAAAACAGAAAATCAATAGAGAAAACCAATGAAATAAAAAGCTGGTTCTTTTAGAAGATCAATAAAATGGATAAACCTGTAGCTATATTGCTCAGGGAAAAAAGAGAAGATACAATTTGCCAATACCAGAAATGAGAGTAGTGACATTGCTACAGATTTTAGATATATTAAATGGATAGGGAATATTATTAACAATTTTATGCCAACAAATTCAGCAACTTGTAAGAAATGGACAAATTCCTTGTAAGATACAAATTCACAAAGCCCAATTTAGAAGAGCTTAAGGAAGAAGTAATACCAACTCTACCCAAACTCTTCAAAAAAACTGAAGAGGAAGAAATACCTCCCAACTCATTCTATTAGGCCAGCATATCATATTTGATACCAAAACCAGACAAAGAAATTGCAAGAAAACTAGAGACAAATATCCATTATGAACATCAATGCAAAAATTCTAAATACAGTGTTATTAAATCAAATCCAACAGTATATTAAAAGGTTAATATGCTATGACCAAGTGAAGTTTATATGGGAAATATGTTGGTTTTAACATTGGAAAACCAATTGATGTCATTCATAATAAACTAAAAAAGAGGTCATCGCATGCCAAAACCGGTTTGGCTCAGTGGAAAGAGCGTCGGCCTGCGGACTGAAAGGTCCCAGGTTCGATTCTGGTCAGGTTGCGGGCACATCCCCAGTAGGGGGTGTGCAGGAGGCAGCTGATCGATGTTTCTCTCTCATCGATGTTTCTAATGCTCTATCCCTCTCCCTTCCTCTCTGTAAAAGTCAATAAAATAAAATATATTAAAAAAAAAGAGGTCATCTCAAAAGATGCAAAGATGCAGAAAAAGCACTTGACAAATCTAACATGCATTCCTGATAAAAACTCTCAGTAACCAAACAGAGTAGGGAATTTCCTCAACCTGATAAAAGGCATCTATGAAAAACATATAGCGACGTACATGCAAACATACATACATGCATGCATACCCACATACATACATAATGGCGACACATTGAGTTCTTCCGCCTAAGATCAGAAACAAGACAGATGTTCATTCTCAGTGCTATTATTCAACATTTTACTGGAAGGCCTGGCTAGTACAATCCAGCAAGAAAAATGAATAAAAGACATCGCATTCCAGTGCCAGGTTTATATCCTAAACAAACTCTTGTACCTACTCAAATAAGGAGAAACAAACAAGACTGTGCATAGCAGCTTTGCTTATCGTAGCAAAAATGAAATACAACGAACTACAGCTAAATATAGCAACAGAAAAATTTAGAAATATAATGCTGAATTTAAAAACATCTTAGAAGACTACTATATATAAAATTACATAATTTTTATAAAGTTAAACATAAGCACAACTAAACAACATGCTTAATATTATACAATTTGTGATCATTTACTTTTTTAAAAGAGCAAGGTCATGATAAACACAAACCTCAATTTATTTATTACCTTTAGAAAGGGGCAGGCAGTGGTATGAGACGGGGAAGGAAGATGGTGGTGGCATCCATGCTATTTTTAATGTTCTAAGTTTAAGTTTGTCCGTAGGTTCACAAATGTACATTGATTATCATGCTTCCTCATTTTTACTTCGTTATATGTTCTTTCTTCTGTATTATCTAGGTATAATAACTTACAAATTTTTTTCAAATGGATCCAGTATTTAATGAAAACAATGAAATCATAAAAGTACTAGAAGAAATTACAGGATAGATTTTTTTAAAATGATCTTGGCATGATAAAGGTATTTCTAAATAGGATTAAAATCCAAAGTATTTAAAAGATAGAGGGACTGGGTAAATTCCACCATCAAAAGTTAAAGGACAACAACCAACTAGAAAAAATTTGTGCAACTCATGACAAAGGGCTAATTTCCTTAACATATATTCCTACAAATCAGTAACAAAAGCCAATCTGTTATAGAAAAATAAACAAAGGGTATGCACTAACGGTTCACAGAAAAGGAAGTACAAATAGACCTTAATTACATGAAAGTGTGCTCAACCTCAGAGTGAGAGCAATGGAATTTGCTGGGATATCACAGTTGACTTCTATGATGAAGAAAGGTGGGGAAACATTATGTCAATCACTGCTTGTTGCAGTCATTTCTCAACCCTGAGATCACCTGCCTTTATTCCTTGAAGATTTTATTCCTGGATCACTATGTATGCTCTTGAACATGGGTCCTGTCATAATTCTTGGTGATTTCAATATCCATATAGATATAGAATTCTTCCAACACATTCTCTTCTCCACTCCTTGAGCATCTCTCCTGCAACAGCCTTGTCTCCAGCCTCCCTAGGTCACACAATGCCAATAAAGGCAATCCCCAAAGAATCCTACCTACAGGCAGCCCACTCTCTAACCTCCTGCTGTACCTCAACTCCAATCATTCTTTGGCTCCATCGGAACCCATGTTCCATGTATCCTGCCTTCTCTTCACTCTCCCACAGTCCTCTCCTTAACCAGCTTAAACGGCTTGTTCCATTTTTGTAAACACCCCTGGCGTACACGTTCACTCTCTTGCCCTCTCGTGTTTCATCGTACCTGCATGTGTGCAGCTCTGCATGGCTGGAGAAAGTTCTCACTTTAAATTTATGACCACAAACCTCAGGCGGGTCCTTAGTGCTGCTTGGCAATCACACAACATTTCCATGGCCCATTCACTCCCCTGGACAACTATTTTATGCCCTAATGTCTCCCTTTCCATCCTCATCCTCAACTGTTGACCTTGCTTCTTATTTTTCTGAGAAAACAAAGCAATCAGAAGAGAATGTCTGTAAGCTCCCGCGTTGTATACACCCGTTTACCCATATCTGAGCCTCGGTTTTCCATCTTCACTGCTGTTTCCATGGATAACTTTGTGCTTTCAGCGAAAACCAGTCCTATGCACAGGGTCCCATGCCCTTTGCCAGCTAAAGGACATGGCTTTAGCGAGTCTCTCTTCTATCTCTTGCATCATCGTTTCCCCATTTCCTACTGAGTTCTTCTCATCAGCATATGAACAAGCTATATATTTTTTTCTTGGCCTTACATTGTGCTCCAGCCAGCACCACGTTTCTTTGATCCCTTTACAGCAAAACTCAAAAGAATTCCTCTAGTCATTGTCTCTAATCTCTCTTCTCCCCTTCATTTTTTTTTAAAGCGATTCTTTTAGTTTTAATTTTTATTGCTTTCAGAGAGGAAGGGAGAGGGAGAGATAGAAACATCAATGATGAGATAGAACCATGGATCGGCTGCCTCCTGTACTCCCCCTACTGGGATAGAGCCCACAACCCGGGCATGTGCCCTTGACCGGAAGCGAACTTGGGACCCTTCAGACTGCAGGCTGACGCTCTGTCCACTGAGCCAAACCGGCTAGGGCCTCCCATTCTTTCTTAAACCTACCCTGCCAGACTTCTGCTTCTCCACTCCACGGAAATCGCTGTTATTGATCTCACCAATGTTCCCCCACGTTGCTAAATCCAGTGGTCAATCCTTGGTCCTTTTTATCTTATCCACAAGCAGCATGGGATGCAGTTGACCACTGTGTCCTTTTTGGAGTATTTCCTTATCTGGGGT